>NW_026585894.1:7082265-7089033 GCF_907164565.1 Psammomys obesus | reverse complement strand
GGGGGGGTGGTCAAAGACTCAGCCATTGAGTTCATGTCAGAAACAGTCCCTGTTCCCCTTACTAGGGTACCCACTTGGATACTGAGCTGCAATGGGCTACATCTGAACAGGGGTTCTAGGTTATATCCATGCATGGTCCGTGGTTGGAGAAACAGTCTCAGAAAAGAACCCTGTGTCCAGATATTTGGTCCTTGTGAAGCTTCTATCCTCTCCAGGTAATACTAAATCCCCCTTATTTCGTATGTTTTCTTACACTCTGCCAAAGTTTGGGTATGAGCCTGAGCATCTGCTTTGAGACACTGCTAGGTAGAGTCATTCAGAGGCCTTCTATGGTAGGCAACTGTCCTGTTTCTTGTTTTCTCCAACTTCCAATGTCCATTCCATTTGTCTTTCTGAGTGAGGATTGACCATCTTACCCTGGGACCTCTTTCTTGTTTATCTTCTTTAGGTGTACAGATTTTAGTATGTTTATTCTATCTTACAGGTCTAGTATCCACTTATAAGTGAGTATATACCGTGTGTGTCTTTCTGCTTCTGGGATACCTCACTCAGGATGATCTTTACTTGATCCCAACATTTGCCTCCAAATTTCACGATTTCCTTGCTTTTAATTGCTGAGTAGTATTCCATTGTGCAAAAGTAACACAATTTCTGTATCATCAGAACAAAACGACAACCTACAGACTGGGAAAGGAGTTTCACCAACCCTATATCTGACAGAGGGCTGATATCCAGAATATATAAAGAACTAGAGAAGTTAAAAAGCAAGAAATCAAGCAATCTAATTTAAAAATGGGGTACAGAGGTAAACAGAGAATTCTCTGTAGAAGAATATAGAATGACAGAGAAACACGTAAAGAAATATTCAATGTCCTTATCTATGTGAGAGATGTAAATCAAAACGACCCTGACATTTCACCTTACATCTATCAGAATGGCCAAGATGAAAAACTCAAGTGACAACACATGCTAGAGAGGTTGTGGAGAAAAGGGAACCCTCCTCTACTGCTGGTGGGAATGTAAACTTGTACAACCACTCTGGAAATCAATGTGGCACTTTCTCAGACAACTAGGAATAGTACTTCTTCAAGATCCAGCTATACCACTCTTAGGCATATATCCAAAATATGTTCAAGTACATAACAAGGACATTTGGTCAACCATGTTTATAGCAGCTTTATTCATAATAGCGAGAATATGGAAACCAATACTTCTTAAATTATTCCACAAAATAGAAACTGAAGGAAATTGCCAAATTCATGCTATAAAGCCACAGTCACCCTGCTACATAAACCACACAAAGACTGAACGAAGAAAGAATTTCAGACCAATTTCACTCATGAACATCAATTAAAATATACTCATTAAAATATTCTCAAACCAAATCGAAGAACATATGAAATACATCATCTAACATGATCAAGTAGTCTTCATACAAGGGATTCAGGGATGATTTAACATATGAAAATCCATCAATGCAATCCACGGTATTAAACTCAAAGAAAGGAAATCTCATGATTATCTCATTAGGTGCAGAAAAAGCCTTTGACACAATCCAACACCCCCATTATGATTAAAGTCTTGGAGATATCCAGGAAACAGGCACATACATAAACATAAAAAGGGTATATACAGCAAGTCAATTGCTAATATCAAATTAAGTGGAGAGAAACTCAAAGCAATTACACTAAAATCAGGGAGAGGACTGTCCACTCTCTCCATACCTCTTCAATATAGTACTTGAAGTTCTATCTAGAACAGTAAGATAACTGAAAATTAAGGGGATAAAAATTGGGAAGGAAGAAGTCAAAATATCACTACTTGCAGATGATATGATAGTGTATGTAAGCAATCCCAAAGATTCCACAAGAGAATTCCTACAGCTAACAAACAGCTTTAGCAAAGTGGCTGGATAAAATATATAATTAAAAAAATCTGTATCCCTCCTTTCCACAAATGACAATCTGGCTGAAAATAAATATGGAAATTACAGCCTTCATAACAACCACAAACAATATAAAGTATCTTGGTGTAATTCTAATCTAGGGATTCAAAGTCCTATATGATAAGAACTTTAAATCTCTGAAGAATGAAACAGAAGAAAATATCAGAAGACGAAAAGATATTCCATGCTCATGGATTATTAGGATTTTCATAGTAAAAATGGCCATCTTACAAAAAAAGTCTACAAATTCAATGCAATTCCCATAAAAATACCAATACAGTTCTTTACAGACCTTGAAAGAGCAATTCTAAACTTCATATGGAAAAACAAAAACCCAGAATACTGCAATATTCCTATACAATGGAAGAACTTCTGGAGGTATCTCCATCTGTGCCTTCCAGCTGTACTACAAAGCAACAGTAATAAAAACAAACAAACAAACAAAAAAAAAACTGCATGGTGCTGTCATAGAAATAACTCGTTGACCTATGGAATTTAGTCAGAGACCCCAAAATAAACCTACATACCTACCTTCAGTTGATTTATGACAAAAGAGTGAAAACCATACATAAGAAAAAAGACAGCATCTTCAACAAACAGTGCTGGTCTAACTGGATGTCTATATGTAGAAAAAATGCAAAAAGATCCATATTTATCTCAGTGCACAAAACTCTATTGCAAGTGGATCAAAGACCTCAATATAACATCAGATACACTAAATTTATTAGAAGAGAAAGTGGGGAAGAGTCTCTAACTCATTTGCACAACAGACAAGAGCTCAGGCTCTAAGATCAACAATTAATAAATGGGACCTCTTGAAACAGAAAAGCTTCTGTAAGGCAAAGGACGCTATCAATAGGGAAAAAATGACAGTCTGCAGATTGGAAAAATATCTTCACCAATCCAACATGTAACAAAGGACTAATATCAAAAATACATAGTCAAACACCAAGAAAGAAAAATAGCCTAATTTTAAAAATAGAGCACAGAACTAAGCAGATAATTCTCAACAGAGGAATATCAAATGGCTGAATAACACTTAAAGAAATGCTCAACATCCTTAGTTATCAGGGAAATGCAAATCAAAACAACTCTGGGATTCCATCTCACACAGATCAAAATAGTTAAGATCAAAACCTCAAGTCACTACAACTTGCTGGCAAGGGTGCGGAGAAAGGTGATCACTCCTCCATTGCTGGTGAAGTGTAAACTTGTACAAACACTTTGGAAATCAATCTGGTGTTCTCTCTGAAAATTAGCAATAGCTTTACCTCAGAACCCTGGGCATATACCCAAAAGATGCCCCACCATACAACAAGGACAGTCGTTCAACTATGTTAATAGCAGCTTTGTTCATGATAGCCAGAATCTGGGGGAAAACAAAACAAAACAAAACAAAACAGAACAGAACAGAACAGAAAAGAATAAAACAAAACAAAACAAACCTAGATGTCCCTCTACCAAAAGAATGGATAAAGAAACTGCTGCACAATTACACAATGGAATACTACTTTGAAAAATGAAGAAATCATGACACTTGCAGGCAAATGGATGGAACTCAAAAAGATCATCTTCAGTGAGGTGTCCCGGAAAGATACAAATGGTGTCCATTTGTATACATATTTATATATATTTATATACATTTATTTATATATATTTATATACATATAAATATATACATATAAATACATATAAATGGATTTTAGCCAGATAGCACAGGATAAGCATACTAAGAAGCACAAGTACAAAGAAGATAAGTAACAGAGAGGATCTAAGGGAGTATGCATATATCTCACTTGGAAGGGGAGAAAGAATAGACAGCAGTAGTGGCTGAAGAAAGAGAACAAGGTGGAAGAGGGGACACAGAGATTTAAAGGGGTGGAGATCAGACCTGGGGAGAATGAGGGTGAGAGTACAGAAGGCCTGTAGAAAACAAGGTAACTGAGAGTGAGAATATCTCTGTGACAACTTGGAGACTGAAGTCAGAATAGGCTCCTTGGAGAATATGAGGGGGATTCGAGCAGAGACTCTTAGAAGCAGAGGCCAAAGAGACTAAAGAGAATACCCTCTAATGAGCCCAGTCTCCCGCCAGAGGGAGGGGAACACCAACCCACCCACAAAAACTTCAAATCAACATTTACCCCATCTACAAGATATGCAGGAATAAAGACAGAACAGATGGAGCAGAGATCGAGGGAATTTCCAGCCAATTTATGGTTCAGCCAAAGACCCACCCTATCAGAGAGTGCCACCCCCTGACACTATGAAGGATGCTTTGCTATGCTTGCAGACATGAGTGTGTCAGAATTGTCCTCTAACAGGCTCTAACTAGAAGTGCCTCAAAACAGATGACAAGATTCATGGCCAAACTTAAAGAGTCTTGTGGAAAAGTGGGAGGAAAGAAAAAAGTACCCAGAGGTGATAGGAGATCCATAAGAAAACCAACTAACCAAGGCCCAAAGTTGTTTGCTGAGACTGAAGCATCAACCAAGGACCATGCAGAAACTAGACTGAAGCCCCCTACCAAGATGTAGCAGATGAGCAGCTTAGGCTTCATGTGGGTCCTCTAGTAAGAGAAGTAGGGGCTTCTTGCCTGCCTTTTGGTCACTTTCCTCTGGTGTGACTGCCTTACCAGGCCACAGGGGAAGAGAACATGCTCAGTCCTGATGCAATTTGAAGAGATGGCAAAGGGAGGTTTGCTTTTCTGAGGAATAAGGTAAATGAGAGGGGGAGGGAAGGTAGAACAGGGATTGGAGGAGAGATCTGGCTACAAGGAAGTAAAATGAATAAAAATATATAATAAAATTATAAGTCTTTGTAGAGAAATTTGAGATATTTAAAATAAATAAATAAATAAACAAATAAATAAATAGGTGTATAAAAAATTCTTTCCTATGAAAGGCAGATCAATCATATATTCTTTCCCTTCCTTGTTCCTTCCTGTCTGTGCTTGTTCCATTCCTTTATGTGATATTTATCTTAGTATATGTTGGGAAATGGACAAGGATAGTGTCCATGACAAGAAGGAAAAGTTCTTTAAGGACTCCTAGTCAGTGACTCTGTAGATAAAATTTTTGAAGGAATATGTCCTTTTGAGGAAGTTTGAACAGCCTTGCTGAAGTGTAGGAGAAAGGATAGAAGGACCAGGAAGAGACAAGAACTCCACAAGAAGACCAACAGAGTGACTAACCTAGGCTTATGGAAGCTTATAGAGACTGAAACGCAAATGAAAGAGCATGTATAGTCTAGACCTATGCCCCCTACACATATAAAACTTATGGACAGCTTGGTCTTCATAGGGGTATCCTAGCAAGTGGAATGGCAGCTGTTTCTGAGATGGAACTCTGTTGCCTGCTATTGGATTACTTCCCCCTAGCTGGGCTGTCTTGTCTGGTCTCAGTGGAAGAGGATGTGCTCAGTGCTCAGTCTTGATGAGATTTGAAGTGCTGGGGTCAGTTGATGGGGTAGGGAGGGGCAGCACTTCCCTTTTCTGAGAAGAAGGTTAGGGAAGATAGGGGAAAGAGGGTGAGGAGGTAAGACTGAGAGGATAGGAGAGAGGCTTGACATTGGGATATAAAGTAATAAATACAATTACCATAATTTATTCATATTTATTATATTTATCACGTTTATTTATTTATTATATATTTATTTGTATTCATAAATATTCATATTTATTCATATTCATATTCAAGAGGGTAGTAAAGAGCGAACTGTGAAGATTCTCTGTAGCATAGAGAAAGTAGTGATCATGGTGTTTTGAAGCCGCATATTCTTGATTGGAGACCCAATATTCTCTGGATTCATTTGAGTAAGGGCATGAGTAAGGGCATTAATAATCCGTTGTTTCAGTTTTTATTATACAATATATAAACAAAAAAAGCTATCAAGCTCAGATATATAAAATGTACAACAAATAAATTATGTAAAAGGTCTAATGCTACAGTAAGAGAAAGAAATTGTTCAGCCTATGTTAAGTATGTTTTAATTTTTTTTAAATAGCTAAACAACAGGGAAGATAGTAGAGAAGATGCTCAATCCTCATTCAGAATAGCAAATGCTATAGATATCAAAAGGAGGAAAATACAAGGAACAGGACAGAAGCCTACCACAGAGGGCCTCTGAAAGACTCTACTGGTACAGGTATGGAAGCAGAGGCTGAGACTCATAGCCAAACTTTGGATAGAGTGCAGGGAATCTTATGAATGAAGGGGGATATAGAAAGACCTGGAGGGAACAAGAGCTCCAAAAGGAGAGCAAAAGAACAACAACAAGAAAAATAAAGCCCATAGACTCAGTCTCCAAGTGGGTTCCTTAGTATGGAGTACAGGGGCTGTCTCTGGCATGAACTCAGTGTATGGCTTTTATCATTTCCCCCTGATAGCAGCAACTTGCCAGGCCACAGAGGAAGACAATGCAACCATTCCTGATGAGACCTGATAGACTAGATTCAGAGAGAAGGGGAGGAGGACCACCCTTATCAGTGGAGTAGGAGAGGGGCATAGGAGGAGAAGAAGGAGGGAGGGTGGGATTGGGAGGAGACATGGGAGGAGGACAGATCTGGGATACAAAGTGAATAAATTGTAATAACTAATAAATAAATTTTAAAAATTAGCAATACATATTTTTTACAAACTCTTACAAGAAATTGAACAGGCCTAAATGGGTCAATTAATTCTAAATAGAAATATCAATTCCACAGTGATATTTGGAATGGACAGTCTAGATTCTGAAGGATTTACACAAACATAATATAAAGAGATGGTCAATAGATAGATAGATAGATAGATAGATAGATAGATAGATAGATAGATAGATAGATA
>NW_026585894.1:7035355-7082255 GCF_907164565.1 Psammomys obesus | reverse complement strand
ATAGATAGATAGATAGATAGATAGATAGATAGATAGATAGATAGATAAATAGATGATAGAAATAAAATTTCATAGTATTTTATATTTTTTTTATTAAAACCTAAGGTCTACATTCATGTTTTTCAGGAATGATAGCTATACTAAGTGAGAAACAATTTTTATGAATCATATTTTGTTTCAGTTGTTCCCCTAAATCAAGGTATAACTTAATTATGTAAAATATCAATACCAAGACCCATCTGTAGACATGATGATTTAAATGATCTATGGAAGCTCCTTGTCATTAGAATTTTAACAAAATATTACAAAATACAAATATGCTGCCATAATTAAGATCCAGACCATTCTAAAGCTCTAAAGTGGATTTATTCAAAATGTGTCTACTCTTTTAGTAAAATTTATTTCTAACATAAATATATAGTTTCCTTTCTTAACACTCTATGGGGTACAGCAATGTCCCACCAGTGTTAATCATTGCTTCCACACAAACATGCAAGTTTTCAGCAGTGTTCCAATCAGAACAGAACATGGGGAAAGTGGTTTATATGTGTATTGAGGGGTTAACATTTATCCTGCAAGAGAATTAATTAATAAAATATATCTTGCTGCAGCCATTTGGAATTTTCAGACTTCCAGCATGAAAATTCTCTCCACATTGGTGAGTAACAGCATTGGGTGTTAGTTTTAATAACCATGTGATCGGGGGGATACATATGTTTGTGCATGTGATTTTGAAGAGCATGGATACATGTGTGCATGTAGAAATCAGAATTCCTTATCAAATATTTGCAATCACTTCTCTATCTGATCTTTTGAGGCAGGTTCTTTTATTGAAATTGGAGAATGCTGATGTCTAGAGATACTGATTAGCAAACATTAGGAATCTATTATCTCTGTCTCCTCAGTGTTAGGATTTTACTGCTTTTTATATGGGTGCTGCAAATCCAAACTTAGGAGCTCATACTTGAGTAAAAAGCACCTTATTGACTGATTCATCTCTTCAGCTTCACATTGGGGATTCTTTAAATACTTTCATAGATAAATTTTAAACAACCTGAGTTGCAGTACTGATTTAATAAGATTAGTTCTGTTTTTTTCAATTACCACCATCAAATCTTTCATAAATGCACATATACTAGTAATTTAGAATTTCTTGGCTTTATGCACCTTTGAAACCTAAACAACACTGTGGTGACAAACATGCCCAAAGACAATGAGTAAAAAATTAAAAACCAAAGTTTTCCAGTAAAATTTTATTTTCTTAATCAAATGACTGGCTGGATTTCATCCCTGCATAACCTACTAACTCATAATACAGAGATTAGTGACACTGACATAATTTGTAATTATTAATATATTATTGTCGGCAAATAAAACAGAATTCTTTGATATTTGTGACAGTAGAAATTGACATTGGGTAAAGACTGAAACAGATCATTAAGTACATGTAACTCTTGTAATGGGAAACATCACTATATACAGTGAGAATAAATTGCAAGAAACACTACAGCTATATTTGAAATATTAGGGAGGGAGAGTGGCAAGAAACATAGTAAAGAACAAAGTAATTGTAAGCATACTGTATACTTAAGAGGATATTAATTTTTCTGTAATATGAAATAACAAGTTAAAAGTGGTGAACCAGGAAATGATTTTTTATTCTATATATATTGCATATTGATTTTTAAATTTTAAATATAGAAATTGTAAATCCAAGTGTTCACAGTAATAAAATAAGAAGTCATAAAATTATAATAAAGCCATGGATATGAAAAAATATATATGGAAAAAATCTTCGTATATACAAAAATTTTTCATTTTAAAATTTCAAAATTTAGTGACTGGTGAGACAACCCTGAATTGAGCAATTAAGCAAATTTTATTAATTTCAGTTTTTCAGACTGATATCCTTAATTTATAACCAGTTCCTACAAAATACAGTTTCCTACTTTTTTTTTTGAGAGATAATTCAACTTTAATTCCAAGGGGGGGAAAAGGCTTTGTAGTCCTTATTGAGTGACTGGGGTGATCCAAGGAAAGGCAAATATAACTATTTAAAACTAGGCACTTCAAGGATGCTTGATATGGATTAAACAGCACACTCCTATCATATGAACAAGAACACAGTACCTCATAATCTTATATTTGAAGGGAGGGGAGAGTTATCTGGGATCTGCGCCCAAAGCCATCTATCAAATATGGAAGGGGGCATCTATTTCTAAAGACACTCTCCAGATGGAGTCAGGCAACATGTCCTTGACCATCATATAAGAATGGTCAAAATAAACCACCAAAGTGTCATCAAGTCATCACATATCTATCATTACACATAGTCACACTACTCACACCCCATGATTTTTGTAATAAATCTCATTGTTGTTACATTATCTAGCACCTCTAGATAATTCTCTTATAAGGCAGAATGTCAACATGATGTGCCATATAGTAACTAACAAGAACATGAAGAAGCATAGAATTTCAAAAAATATATACATACATACATATATTCTATTAAGCATTTTAATAATAATTTGGGTAATGTATTTTGACAAAAATAACACATTGTGGATACATCTTCCACCCTTAGACTTGTACTCAGAAGACTGACACATGAGAATCAAGAATTCAAATGTAGTCTTAACTAATTACTAATATTCACGACAGGTTTGAATACAAACATCTCCATCTAAGAAATCAGTCTGCCATTTTTAATTCTACGTAATTTCTTAGGACATGAGCAGAATCAGATTGATCTGAGGCCAAATTACCGCAAAAATGACCTCTAGCTTAATTTTTCGTGGGATCTATTTTCCACTGAAACTTATGACACTCACCATTCTGAACTTCCAGGTCCTACAAGAAGAGCCAATTAAGTTCTGGACATTTGCTTTCTAAAGTCCTGATATTTTCCACATTCCTCAAAAAAAGAGAACATTCTCAGGTCTGTCCAGGAGTAAAGTCACTTTTTGCTTACCCTTTTTTTTTTTTTTTTTTTTTTTTTTTTTTTTTGTCCAAACTTACTACTGTGCTGCTATGATTAAATCCCCTAACCAAAAACATCTCAGGCCATGAATGGGTTTACTTGTTTGATCCTGTCAGATCAAATCCATCATTTTGGGAGCTTAAGGTAGAAACTCAAGCTTCAAGAAAACTAGGGCAAAAACATGGCAAATATAATTTCCTGGCTTGCTCTATTGTTCCTTCATCGTTTTATGATCACCAAGCTCCTTTATCTAGTCCAGGGCCACTTGCTTAGGGATATTGCCACCCTCAATGGAAGAGCCTTCCATAAAAATCATCAGTCATCAAAATCTCTCACATAGAAGCCAGCCATTTTTCTCATTAGTTTATTTCTTTTTCTCACTATTTCCTGCTTGCAGCTCTGTACCTCCTCTCATCCTGGTATCATCATCCCACCCTCTTTCCCCCTACTTCTCCCCTTCTTCTAAGGAAAGGGAAGCCTCCCCATACTAACTACCCTCAGAACATCAAGTTGCATACAAACTAAGAGCATCTTCTTTCACTGAGGCCAGAGAAAGCAGCTCAGCTAGGGAAAAGTGATTCATAAATAGGTAACTGTGTCAAACAACCCCCATTTCAAATGCTAGGTGACTGACATGAAGACAAAGCTGCCCATCAGTTAGATATGTGTAGGGTACCTTAGTCCAGTCCATGCACTCTCTTTGAATGGTAGTAACCAGCAAATTCATGATGGTATGCTGCCAACTGAATTTATCATGTGAAAAAAAAAACAACTCAGAATCCTCAGCAGGGTTATGAAGACATATTACACACAGAAAAAATATGACTTCTGTACTTACTGTAGAGCAAAAAAAAATGAATATTGGGCACAATATTTGTGAAAGAATAAAGCAAAAATTCCAAGAACATAAGCCCAACAATATATTCAAGTTTTCATCAAGATACTTAAGGAAACCCAGCCAAGAAAAAATATGAAGTAGACCAATGTTACCTATTTTGTATACATATAGAAATTAAACACAAACATCACAACTCCCACAAAAAATAACTCAAAGTGACCCCTACACTGTTCAAATTAGCCTCTAGATAATACTTATCTTTTTTTCAAACAGAGTCCCCATGCTGTAGACCTCTCTCTGTAATGGAGATCACCAGAAAGGTAGGCTTTATTGCTATAGCCCTTCATGCTCCCCTAGTGATTGCAAGAAAACCAAGTCACACTGATGCCCATAAAAAAATATTAAGTAGTAATTTTATGTCTGTTTCCTGTCATATCAATTACAGCACAAGATGTGAAATTTGCCGTATTTAACTACATAACATCATGTACAGTTGAGAAACCCTGGCAGCTCAGAAACTCCTTTTATTCCTGAAATTCAGTTTATTTTTTAATATTTTTTTATATTAATTACAGTTTATTTACATTGTATCCCAACTGTAGCCCCCACCTTCATTCCCTACCAATCCCACCCTCACTCCTTCATCTCCTGCCTGTCCCTCTCTAAGTTCACTGAGAGGGGTGGTCCTCCTCCCCTTCCATTGGAACGTAGCTTATCAGGCCTCTTCAGGACACTAATCAGGACACTGGCTGCAATGTCCTCCTGTGTGGCTTGGCAAGGCTACTCCTCCCTTGTTGGGGGGGTGTAAAAGAGCCAACCGCTGAGTTCATGTCAGAAAAGTTCCTGTTCCCTTTAATAGGGTACCTACTTGGATACTGAGCTGCCAAGGTCTAAATCCAAACAGGGATTCTAGGTTGTATCCATGGAATGGCCTTGTTTGGAGACTCAGTCTCAGAAAAGACCCCTATGCCCAGATATATTGGTCCTTGTGGAGCACCTGTCATCTTCAGGTCTTAACAGCTTCCCCTTCATTCATATGATTCCCTGCACTCTGCCCAAGTTTTGGTTATGAGTCTCAGCATCTGCTTTGATATACTGCTAGATAGAGTCTTTCAGAGGCCCTCTCTGGTAGGCTCCTATCCTGCTACTCATTTTCTTCTACTTCCAATGTTCATCCCATTTGTCTTTCTAAGTGAGGATTCATCGTCTTACCCAGGGCCTCTTTCTTCTTTATCCTCTTTAGGTATTCAGATTTTAGTATGTTTATACTATCTTATAGGTTAAGTACCCACTTATACATGAGTGAGTATATACCGTGTGTGTCCTTCTGCTTCTGGAAACCTCACTCAGGATGATCTTTTCTAGATCCAGCCATTGACCTGCAAATTTGATGATTTCCTCTTTTTTAATTGCTGAGTAGTATTCCATTGTGTAAATGTACCACAATTTCTGTATCCATTTGTCTGTTGAGGGACATCTGGGTTGTTTCCAGGTTCTGGATGTTATGAATAAAGCTTCTACGAATAAGGATGATCAAATGTTCTTGTTGTGTACTTGAACATATTTTGGACATATGCCTAGGAGGGGTATAGCTGGTTCTTGAGGAAGCACTATTCCTAGTTGTCATGAGAAAGCGCTAGATTGATTTCCATAGTGATTGTACAAGTTTACATTCCCACCAGCAATGGAGGAGGATTCCCCTTTCTCCACAACCTCTCAAGCATGTGTTGTTATTTGAGTTTTTGATCTTAGCCATTCTGATGGTTTTAAGGTGAAATCTCAGGGTCATTTTGATTTGCATCTCCCTGATGGCTAAGGACACTGAGCAATTCTTTAAGTGTTTCTCTGCCATTTAATATTCCTCTACAGAGAAATCTCTGTTTAGCTCTGTACCCCATTTTTAAATTGACTGCTTGATTTTTTGCTTTTTTTTTTTATATATTCTGTATATCAGCCCTCTGTCAGATATAGGGTTGGTGAAGATCTTTTCCCTGTCTGTATGCTGGCTTTATGTTCTGATGAGAGTGTCCTTTGCTTTACAGAAGCTTTGCAGTTTTCATGAGGTCCCATTTATTGATTGTTGCTCTTAGAACCTGTGATGTTGGTGTTCTGTTCAGGAAGGTGTCTCCAGTGCCAATGAGTTCTAGGCTCTTCCCCACTTTTTCTTCTAACCGACTTAGTGTGTCTGGTTTTATGTTGAGGTCTTTGAACCACTTGGACTTTAGTTTTGTACAGAGTAATAAATATGGATCTGTTTTCATTTTTTGGTGTATAGACATGCAGTTGGACCAGCACCATTAGTTGAAGATGCTATCTTTTTTCCATTGTACAGTTTTGGATTCTTTGTAAAAAAAAAATCAAGTATCCATAGTGTGTGTGTTTATTTCTGGTACTTTTGTTTGATTCCATTGATACACCATTCTGTTTCTATGTCAATACCATCCAGTGTTTAGTACTATTGCTCTGAAGAACAGCTTGATATCAGGGATGGAGAAACATCCAGATGATCTGTTGTTGTACAGGATAATTTTGGAAATTCTTGGTTTTTTGTTTTTCCATAAGAAGTTGAGAATTTTTCTTACAAGGCCTGTAAGGAATTGTATTAGTATCTTGATGGGAATTGCATTGAATCTGTAGATAACTTTCGGTAGAGTGGCTATTTTCACTATGTTAATCCTACGGATCTCTTTTTTTGTTTGGGTCTTTGTGTGGTTTAGGTATCAAGGTGACTGTGGCTTCATAGAATGAGTTTGGTAATGTTCCTTCTGTTTCTATTTAATTGAATAGTTTAAAGAGAATTGGAGTTAGCTCTTCTCTGAAGACCTGGTAGAATTCTGCACTGAAACCATCTGGTCCTGGGCTATTTTTGAAAGGGAGACTTTTGATGACTGCTTGTATTTCCTTGGGGCATATATGACGAGTCAATCTTTCTACCTCATTGTGATTTAACTTTGGTCTCTATTTTTTTTTTCTTTTTGTTCGTTACCTGTCTATATGCCATGAAATTGTGCCTCTACTTGTGCCTCTATTTATTTGGCTAGATTTTCCTGTCCTTCTTTGAGAGCTTTGTTCATTTCCTCTTTATTTTTTCTCCATTTTTGTGGCTATTTCTTCGAGAGATTTGTTTGTTTCCTTTGTATGTGCCTCTAATTGGATAATGCGCAAAGCTTTAAAATCATTTTTCTGTATTTCTGATGAATTGGATTATCCTTTCGTTTTGGGGTTGCTGGTGAAGCCGTGATTTTTGTTGGATGTGTTCTTAAAGCTGATCTCTGGCCATTTGCTTATCTGTAACCTTCACAGTTTGTTCCTGAATTCTGCAGTTCAGACTGGTACTTTCTCTGGTGTCTGGAATATTCTTCAAGAATATGAGAGAGATCTTGTGTTTTCAGCATGTGCATTGGTGTTGCAGCTGTACTTAAAGGAGGAAGGTCAGTGGACATAGAAGGACAAATGAGAGTGAGTGTGTGTGTGGACATGTGCCTTGAAGGACAGTGTGCTAGAGAATGTAGAAGCCTGGATTGTGAGGCAGGGGCACCATGCAGGCACTGAAGGAGTTACAGGCACTGATGGCGTTTGCAGGTGCTGGTGATGATAGCGGGTGTAATTTGCTTGTAAAAATTCCCTAAATACCTCAGTGGCCAACAGGCTACAGTATTAGGCTCTGACTGTGCTCCAGACGTTATTTGACTGAACTCCACTGTTAGACCAACAGAACAGGGGCTTCAATACTAAGAAAACTGTCCCAAGAATCCTTCTGTTTCCCATAGTGGGTGTATGGTTGAGATGGGTCTGATGTCTGGCTGCTATCTTAGATGGACCTTGATCTGGGGCTCTACAGGCTCTTAAAGGCATACTTATTCTCTCGCAGATCAAATCAGAAAGCACAGGTGTCCCCCCTTTTCTCTACTGTCAGGTTTGGTCTTGCTGGAGCAAATGCAAGTGAGCTCCCTCAGCTCAGTGGTGCTGCAGCGGTTGAACACGGGAGTCCAGAGGTAGCCTAGGAACTGGGAGGCCAATCTAGTTGCCTGCTGGGAAATCCTAGGGAGCCACACCTGTGGTCCAAGGATCTAGGTGGCCCGACCCCTGGTGTACCTGGGTGGTTTCAAGAGTCTGGTAGGATTTGTTGGCTGTAAAGTTGGCTGTCTGCCTCTGAGGGATTGGACCACCTGTACAGTCACCTGGCTGCAAGGTCCTACGGAGTCAGTACAATCACTTGGAGACCAAGACCCAGAAGGATGCTACCTCGGATCTGGGAATTGGAAGGCTGGTGCAGCTGACAGCTGTAGCTGAGAAGCTAGGTGCTCTGCCTCTGCTGTCTCGGTCCAGTCCCTGGTCAGTGAGTTCTGTCCTAAGAGTCTCTGGCACTGTGAACTGGCTCGACAGAGGAGGAGGGAGGCCCGAAAAGGGGAAGTGCAAGGGTTTCGAATGTTCACCACTCTCCATCCCAGAGAAATCCGCAGGTGACCTGAATCTAAATGGTCTCAGCACAAGTCTCATTCAGGAAACCTCAATGTCGATTTTCTGACCTCAGCTGCCCTTCCACTCACCGATTTCAGAGTTTCAAATTCTCTGCCTCTCAGATATGGTCCTTTCTGGTCACCAAAATTCAGTTTCTTAAGTTACATTATAGTGGCTCCATGTAGCAACATTGGAACTCTCCAGAAATCCCCTTACAGCACACAGCAACCACTCTCAGACCACATCAAAGCAGCCTTTCAAGCATGCTGAGCTACAGAGCAAACATCTTATTTATCTATATATGTATTTAATTATTTATTTATCCATTGTGTGTGTGTGTGTACACTCACAAGCACGAGCGCTCACAAGTGTTTTTTTTTTTTTTTTGTTTTGGTTTTTATTTTTTTTTGTGTCTCTGTGTGTGTTATTTTATCTAAATGCAGGCACTTAAAGAGATAGATTTTAGGATTTGCTCATAAAAAAATAAGTAACAGCAAATGATTTGTGAATATGATTACTAAAACTTAATTCAAAACCAAATGCATAATAAATATACTGTGTTTCTGAGAGCACAAACACGTAATGAATCATGCAACTTCACTGAAGTCTTGGCACTTCACACACTGGATGTACACTAGATTTTGTGTGCTCTAACACCAGTGAAACACAATGGCTCAAATACTGTACTACTGAAGATTATGAACTGCAGTGTACTTTTGTTATATAGAGAACTTACTGTTTTTATGAAAAATACTGGTTTAATAGCAAAATCCAAAGTCTTATAATATTTTCTAATTGCTTTCCATCTGTATGTAACTATTAAATCATTTTATTTCAATTACATTGTATTAGAATAGTAGATTAAAATATGACTATTTGTATTAAAAACTTGAAGTACATTTAAAAAATACTCAGTGAAACTTGGGCTTATAACAGAAATTCTGTTACTGAAGCTACTTTCTATTATGGATCGATGTGAAGGGAAATTTTTTTTACAGACATGATCAACTCTAAGAAAATGTTAAAGATTCTTCTTTTTGTATTTTTGTTTCATTTTACAATTTATTCATTATGTATCCTGATTGAAGCCCACAACATCAACCCCTCCATCTTCCCCCAATCCCCTTCACCTATAAAATTGAAAGGGGGAGTTCTCCTCCTCTGCCATCTTCCCACAGTTTATCAAGCTTCAACAGAACTGCCTGGATCCTCTTCCTCTGTTGACTGGTAAAGCTGCACTGCCAGAGGGAAATAATTGAGGAGCAAGCAACAGAGGCGATGTCAGAGAAAGGCCCTGATCTCTTTATTAGGTAACCCACATGGAGACTTAGCTGCCTATTGACTACATCTGAGTAGGAAAGCTATTTCCTCTTCATGCATGGTCTTGGTTGGTGTATCTGTCTCTGCAGGACCCCTGGGCTCAGAGGCTTTAAGTTTGTTGATCTCCTTGTGGGGCTCCTGTATCCTTCTACCATAAGACTCTCTGAAATCTGCCCAAAGTTTGGCTGTGAGTCTCAGCATCTGCTTCTATCCCCTGTTGGGTCGAGCCTTTCAGAGGATCCTCTATAGTAGGCTACCATCTGTTCCAGCTCTTCCAATGCTCTGGTCTCTATCCTGTTTGCCATCCTGAATGAGATGTAAGCATACACCATAGGGTCTTCCTTGGTGTTTTGCTTCTTTAGGAGTAAAGATTTTAATATGGCTATCCTATTTAATATGGCTAATATCAACTTATAAGGGAGTGTATACCATGCATGTCTTTCTGTTTCTGGGTTACATCAGTCAGGATGATCTTTTCTAGTACCATCCATTTGCCTGCAGATTTCATGATTTCAAACAGGGGATACCACTGAGCTTATGGATCTCCTACAATTTCCTTTGCCATTGCTGGCCCAAATCTGAGAGTAGAGAACAGGAGAAACCACTGTGCTTTCTGATTAGGCCTGCTAGCAAGTGAGTGCATGTTCAAGTGAGTGTGCCTTCAAATGAGTGAATGCAGAACCCCAGATCCAGGGTTCCTCTACACTAGCAACCAGACATCAGATCCTTCACACCCACACACCCATTGTGGGCAACATAGGGATTCTTGGGAGAGCATTCTCAACATTGAAGACCCTGTTCTGTGGGTCTACCAGTGCAGTTCAGTCAAACAATTCCTAGAGCCCAGATATATCTGAATACCAGGATGACAGGATCACAGGCCTATATGCCACTGAGGTTTTCAGGGCATCTTCACATGAACTTTGCTCCCATGAACTGCACCAGTATGCACACCCCCTCCTGTGCTGAAGCCTCACATTCCAGGCATCTACATGCTCTAACACCCTCTCCTTTGAGGCACATTTCCACGCACATGCCTATGGTGGCTTTCCCTCACTGGTGTGCCTCCACTTGCTACCTTCCTACCTTAGCTACAACAGAAACACCTACATCCATACTCACACAGGTGGACTTCTCTCATCTTCCTGAAGAATACTCCAGACACCAGAGAAATTTGGACCCAGTCTTAACTACAGACTCCAGGAACAAACTGCGAAGGTTACAGATAAGCAAAAGGCTAGGTCGGCATAAGAACACATCCAATAAAAATAAGGACATCATGGTTTCACCAGCAACCTCAAAATTCAATGAACATACTAATTCATTGTAAATGCAGGAAAATGATCTCAATTCTAGGCTTATCCACATATTAGAAGCACATAAAGAGGAAAAAGAAATCACTTAAAGAAATATAGGCAAATAGAGCCAAACAAATAGAGGCACATGTAGAAGCACAAGTAGAGGCATATAGAAAGGAAACAAATAAAGCTCTCAAATAAATACAGTTGATTAAAGCCAAACAAATAAAGGCACAAGTAGAGGCACAATTAGTGGCATATAAAAAAAAATAGAAACCATCATGGAAAGACAGGAATCTACATTCAAACAGATGAAGGAATTGTTGAAAGGCATGAAAACAGAATTAGAATCAATAAAGAAAACACAAACAGAGAAAACCCTGTAGTCTGAAAACTTATAGAAAAAAATGAAGAACCATAAAGGTAAGCATCACCAATAGAATAAAAGTGATAGAAGAGAGAATCTCTGGTGCTGAAGATAAACTTGCAGAAATAAGTTTTGCTCTTAAAGAAAAAGTAAAATCAGAAAAGTTCCAAACACAGAACACCCAAGAAATCAAGGATGCCATTAAAAGGTGAAATCTAAGAATAATAGGAATTGATGAAAAAGAAGATTCCAGGCTCCAAGGTCCAGAAAATATTTTCAAGAAAAGCATAGAAGAAAAATTTCCCAACTTAAAGAAAGAGATGTCCATAAATATACAGGAGGCCTACAGAACAGCAAATATTTACTGTTTTAATTATTATGTGGTGGGAGGATTTTCTTTTCTGTTCTAATTTATTATGTTTTCTGTAGACCCTTGTATGCTTATAGGCCTTTTTTTTTAATTTGGGAATTTTTTTTCTATGATTGTGTTGAAAATATTTTCTGGACCCTGGAGATGGGAATCTTCTTTTTCCTCTATTTCTATTATTCTTGGTTTCATCTTTTAATATTGTTCTTTATTTCTTGGATAGTTTGTGTCAGGATTTTTTTTTTTTTAGATTTAGCATTTTCTTTGAAGGATGCATCAATTTCATCCATTGTATCTTCAACACCTGAGATTCTTTCTTCCATCTGTTGTAATCTGTTGGATATTCTTATCTCTGTAGTTCCTGTTTTCTTCCCTAAATTCTCCCTTTCTTGATTTTCTCAGTTTGTGTTTTCTTTAATGTGTCCATTTCCACCTTCAGTTCTAAAACCTTTTTTTTTTCTATCACCTGATTTTATTTTTCTGCTTTTCTTTCAATTCCTTCACCTGTTTGTTTGAACTTTGCTCTGTCTCTTTCAGTGATTTGTTTCCTCTCTAAAGGCCAGAAAATCTTTGACTGTATCTTCCTGTATTTCTTTTCTTGATTTATTTTTTATATATTATAGTTCATTCACTTTGTATCCCATTGTAGCCTCCTCCTTCATCCCCTCCCAACTCCACCTTTTCTCCTTCATATCCTCCCATGCCATTCTGCAGTCCACTGATAGGGGAGGTCCTCCTCCCCTTTCCTCTGACCCTAGCCTAGCAGGTCTCATTAGAACTTTCTGCATTGTCTACCTCTGTGGCCTCATAAGGCTCCTTCCCAATCAGGTGGTGGTGATCAAAGAGTTCATGAGTCAGAGACAGTCCTTGTTCACATTTCTAGGGTCCCGCTTGGAGACTCACTTGCCAGGGGCTACATCTGTGCATGCCTTCTAGGGGTTCTAGGTTGGATTTTTATTCATTTCTTACATTATCATCTTCATATTCACAGGTTTAAGGTCATTTTCTTTCATTTAACTTATTTTAGGGAATCTAGAGCTGCTTGATTTTGGATAACTTAGTTCTGGAGATGCCACATTGTTTTGGCTTTTGTTGATCATACTTTCATGCTGACCTTAACACATCTGGCTGTCTCAGATTTTGGCTGTTTGTTTCTGGTGACTACTGGAGTCCTGTGGGTTAGAGGGATGGTGGGGGAAATCAACTTGGCAGGAAGATGTTTGTTCTTGAAGCAACCCTCCTCAGCTTTTTGGGTATGGCCACAGGGTGACCAGTGCTTCTCAGGGAATTGCCACAACTTTCCTTAGTCTTGTGCACTAACTGTGCTCCTTTGGAGCCTAGGAGTTCTTCTCTTACCAGGAGAAGTCTCTGTAGCTGTCCTGCTACAGAAATTCTTGCTGCTGTTGCAGCAAGAATGTGATCTGCTGCTGCCCATACAATGTGTTTTCTTGTTGCAGCCCTTTTAAAGAACCAGGGAGCCCCTAGGTTTGTCCGGTTTCACTAGGAAGAGGGTTTGAGTTTTGGAGCAGTAGTCAGGGCTAATCCCCTGGCTTTCAGGCTTCTGTAAATATGAGGATGGGCTCTGTGCCCCAGTACTCAAGAGATAATCAGTGGCCAGTGAACAAAGCACACAGGCATGTGGCTTGAACCTAGAACTCCCCAACCTGCGAGAACCCAGTACCTTTTCTGAGGATTAACTGGATGTTCCGAGGTCAGACCTAATGTTTCCTTCACGAGGGGTTTCTTCATGACTGGAAGACCCAGTCTATGGTGTTTGAGAGTCCACAGTTCAGTCTCAGATGGCAAGTAGAGAGCAAAGGCATGTGGTTCAGGGCTGGCGATAGAGTGCCTCCAGGAACCTGGGGTTGGCTGGGTGACCTGAGATTGGTCAGATCGTTTACTTCCTTTGCTTTGGCCTTTCTTCTTGACTAGGAAACCCAGTTTCTGGTGTTGTGGAGACCAGAGTTAAGTCTGAGATGGTGATCAAGTATGTGGCTCTAGGGTGGCTACTGAGCATCTGTAGGAAACCCAGGGAAATCTGCGGTTTAGCTGGGTTCCCCTCTCACCTGGGGAAAACAATCTCTGGTGTTTGGGGGCACACAGTTCAGTCTGTTGGTCTGTGTGTAGTCACTGCTGTCCTGCTGATCAGACACAATGTGCTTTCGGGGGCACCATCTTGGATACCCTGAGTTAAAGATTCCTTATGTGTTTCAGTATAAAATATTCAGCCATGGTTTTAATTTTTATATAAAAGTAAGAGCATATCCACCTGATTAATATCCAAATTTTTCTTCTTTCTACCAAGGGTATGTTTTAAATGAAATTTCTTTATTATCAGTAAGTATTTGGTATACTAGAGGTCACATAAACAATTCATGAGCTAAAAGGAATAGTGGATGTATATTATTTAAGAAGTCTAATTGTAAGCTAGACTAGACCAGAAAACACATCATGTCACATCATACTCAAAACACTAAATATACAGGACAAAGAAAATATATTAAAAGCAGCAAGGGAAAAAGGCCAAGTAACATATGAAGGTAGACCTATCAGAATCACACCAGACTTCTCATCAGAAACTATGAAAGCCAGAAGGGCCTGGGCAAGCATCATGGAGACTCTAAGAGATCACAAATGTCAACCCAGACTACTATACCCTGCAAAGCTTTCAATCAACATAGATGGAGAAAACAAAATATTCCATGACAAAACTAAATTTACACAATATCTATACAGCAAACCAACCCTACAGAAGATACTAGAAGGAAAACTCCAATCCAAAGAAAACAACTTCACACAAGAAAACAGGGCATACAGATAATATCCCAACAAAAATGAAAAGAAAACAAGCAATGAAACAGGGTAAGATCACTGACTCCATTACAAAAGGAACTAACATGCATGGGTCACTCTTATCTATCAATATTAATGGACTCAACTCACCAATAAAAAGACACAGGCTAACAGAATGGTTATGGAAACAGGATCCAACATTCCGTTGAATCCAAGAAACACACCTATGCAACAAAGATAAACACCACCACAGAGTAAAGGGCTGGAAAAAGGTTTTTCAAGCAAATGGTTCCAGAAAAAATAGCTGGAGTAGCCATCCTAATATCTAATAAAATAGACTTTCATCCAAAGTTAACCAAAACAGATAAGGAGGGCCAGTATATTCTCATCAAAGGAAAAATCCACCAAGAGGACATCACAATCTTGAATATCTATGCCCCAAATACAAGAGCACTGACATTCGTAAATGAAAAATTATTAAAGCTTAAATCATACATTGATCCTAATACCCTAATAGTGAGAGACATCAACACTCCAATCTCACCAAGGGACAGATCAACTAGACAGACACCAAATAGGGAAATAAAAGCACTCACAGAATCCCTAAATCAAATGGACCTAATAGACGTCTACAGATCTTTTCACCCAAACTCAAAAGAGTACACCTTCTTTTCAGCACAGCATGGAACCTTCTCCAAAATAAACCATATAGTGGGTCACAAAGCAAGCCTCAGGAGATACAAAAAGACTGAAATAATCCCTTGTATACTATCTGACCACCATGGACTAAAGCTGGACATCAACAACAACAGAAACAACAAAAAGCCGACATGCACATGGAAACTGAAAAACTTACTACTCAATGACAGCTGGGTTAAGGAAGAAAGAAAGAAAGAAATTAAAGACTTCCTAGAATTCAATGAAAATGAAGGCACAACATACCCAAATTTATGGGACACATTGAAAGCAGCACTCAGAGAAAAATTTATAGCACTAAGTGCCTACAAGAAGAAATTCGTAACATCACATACAAACAACTTAATGGCCCAACTGAAAACCCTAGAAAAAAAAGAAGCAGATACACACAAGAGGAGCAGACGTCTGGAAATAATCAAACTAAGGGCAGAATTCAATCAATTAGAAACAAAACTATTCAAAGAATCAATGAAACAAAAAGCTGGTTCTTTGAGAAAATCAACAAGATAGACAAACCCTTAGACGAACCAACTAAAAAGCAGAGAGAAACTATCCAAATCAGCAAAATCAGAAAGGAAAATGGGGACATAACTACAGACACTGAGGAAATCCAAACGATTATTAGGTCATACTACAAAAGACTATATGCCACAAAATTTGAAAATCTAAATGAAATGGATAACTTTCTTGACAGATTTCATATACCAAAATTAAGTTAAGATCAGGTAGAAAGACTGAATCAGGTAGAAAGACTATATCCCCCAAGGAAATTGAAGCAGTCATTCACAGTCTCCCCTCCAAAAAAAGCCCTGGACCAGATGACTTCAGCGCAGAATTCTACAAGACCTTCAAAGAAGTGCTCACACCAATTCTCCTCAGACTATTCCACAAAATAGAAACAGAAGGAACACTACCAAACTCATTCTATGAAGCCACAGTCACCTTGATACCTAAACCACACAAAGATCCAACAAAAAAGAGAACTTCAGATTTATCTCTCTTATAAACATTGATGCAAAAATACTCAATAAAATACTTGCAAACCGAATCCAAGAACACATCAAAGATATCATCCACCATGACCAAGTAGGCTTCATCTCAGGCATGCAAGGGTGGTTCAACATACTGAAATCCATCAATGTAATCCACCACATAAACAAACTGAAGGAGAAAAACCACATGATCATCTCCTTAGATGCCGAAAAATCATTTGACAAAGTCCAACACCCATTCATGTTTAAAGTCTTGGAGAGATCAGGGATACAAAGCACATACCTAAAGATAGTAAAGGCAATATACAGCAAGCCTATAGCCAACATCAAACTCAATGGAGAGAAACTTAAATCAATCTCACTGAAATCAGGGACAAGACAAGGCTGCCCACTCTCTCCATATCTCTTCAACATAGTACTTAAAGTCCTAGCCAGAGCAATAAGACAACTAAAGGAGATCAAGGGGATACAAATCGGAAAGGAAGAGGTCAAAGTGTCACTATTCACAGATGATATGATAGTATACATGAGTGACCCCCAAAATTCAGAGAACTCCTTCAGCTGATAAACACCTTCAGCAAAGTGGCAGTATACAAAATCAACTCAAAAAAATCAGAAGCCCTCCTGTATACCAAAGACAAAAGGGCCAAGAAAGAAATTATAAAAACAACACCCTTCACAATAGCCACTAATAACATGAAGTACCTTGGTGTGACTCTAAACAAGGAAGTGAAAGACCTGTTTGAGAAAAACTTCAAGTCTCTGAAGAAAGAAATCGAAGAAGATCTCAGAAGATGGAAAGATCTCCTGTGCTCATGGATTGGTAGGTTTAACATTGTGAAAATGGCCATCCTGCCAAAAGCAATCTACAGATTCTATGCAATTCCCATCAAAATACCAAGTCAATTCTTTACAAACCTTGAAAAAAAAGATTCTCAGCTTCATATGAGAAACAAAAAACCCAGAATCTCCAAAACGATCGTGTACAACAACAGATCATCTGGAGGTATCTCCATCCCCAATCTCAAGCTGTACTACAGGGCAACAGTAATAAAAACTTCATGGTATTGGCATAGAAACAGAAAGGAGGATCATTGGAACCGCATAGAAGACCCAGAAATGAACCCACATACCTATGAATACTCAATATTTGACAAAGAAGCTAAATCCATTCAATGGAAAAAAGACAGCATCTTCAACAAATGGTGCTGGACCAACTGTATGGTTTTTCTACATGCAGAAAAATGAAAATAGATCCATACTTATCACCCTGCACAAAGCTAAAGTCAAACTGGGTCAAGGCCTCAACATTAAACCAGATACTCTAAATCAGTTGGAAAAAAAAGTGGGGAACAGCCTAGAACTCATTGGCACAGGAGACAACTTCCTGAACAGAACACCAACAGCACAGGCTCTAAGAGCAACAATCAATAAATGGGACCTCATGAAATTGAAAAGCTTCTGTAAAGCAAAGGACACTGTCATCAAAACAAAGCGAATGCCTACAGATTGGGAAAGAATCTTCACCAACCCTTTATCTGACGGAGGGCTAATATCCAGTATATATAAAGTACTAATGAAGCAGAAAAGCAACAAACCAAGTAATCCAATTAAAAAATGGGGAACAGAGCTTAACAGAGAATTCTTGAAAGAGGAATATCGAATGGCAGAGAAACACTTAAAGAAATGCTCAACCTCATTAGCCATTAGGGAAATGCAAATCAAAACAACCCTGAGATTTCACCTTACACCCATCAGAATGGCCAAGATGAAAAACTCAAGTGATAGCACATGCTGGAGAGGTTGTGGATAAAAGGGAACCCTCCTTCATTGCTGGTGGGAGTGTAAAGTGGTTCAACCACTTTGGAAGTCAATCTGGCGCTTTCTCAGACAACTAGGAGTAGTGCTACCTTAAGACCCAGCTATACCACTCCTAGGTATATACTCAAAATTTGTTCAAGTACACAACAAGAACATTTGTTCAACCATGTTTGTAGCAGCTTTATTTGTAATAGCCAGAACTTGGAAACAACCCAGATGTCCATCAACGGAGGACTGGATACAGAAATTGTGGTATTTTTACACAATGGAAACTACTCAGCAATCAAAAAGCAGGAAATCATGAAATTTGCAGGCAAGTGGTGGGATCTAGAAAAGATCATTCTGAGTGAAGTATCCCAGAAGGAGAAAGACAAACATGGTATATACTCGCTTATATAGACCTACAAGTTATGATAAACGTAATGAAATCTACACACCTAAAGAAGATAATCAAGAAAGTGGACACAGGCGAAGATGATCAATCCTCATTTAGAAAGACAAATGTAATGTGCATTGAACGTATGACAGGAGTCTACCACAAAAGGCATCTGAAAGACTCTACCTAGCAGTATTTCAAAGCAGACACTAAGACTCATAACCAAACCCTTGGCAGAGTGCAGGGAATCATATGAAAGACGGGGAGTTAGTATGATATGGAAAGGATAGGAGCTCTACAAGGACCAAATATATCCGGGCACAGGGTCTTTTCTGAGACTGACACTCAACCAAGGACCATCTATGGATATAACCTAGAACTTCTGCTCGGATGTGACCCGTGGTAGCTCAGTAACCAAGTAGTTTTTCAAAGTAAGGGGAACAAGGACTATTTCTAACAGGATCTCAAGGGCAGGCTCTTTGAACCCCCCCCCAGGGGAGGAGCAGTCCTGTTAGGCCACAGAAGAGGACTTTGCAGCCAGCCCTGAACATACCTGATAAAATAGGGTCAAATGAAAGGGGAGGAGGTCCTCCTCTATCAGTGGACTTGGAAAGGGGCAGGGAGGAGACCAGGGAGGGAGTGTGGGGTTGGGGAGGGAATGAGGGAGCGGGATACAGCTGGGACACAGATTTAACAAAATGTAACTAAAAAGAAAATAAAATTAAAAAAATATTTTTTTTATTTATTTAAGCCCCTAAAATGACGGTAGAAAAACAAGGAGAAAGGTGGAAATGGTGTTCTGTTTCTGGGCCTGCAATTTGTGCTATTTACATTGATGATGCCACATAATTCAAAGATGTAATAGTCCCAAATGTTGTAAACTGGACCACAAGCATTTCCATAACTAAAGTTTGTACTGTATCCTAAAACCCTTGTGATTTGTGTAATCAGCTTGTTTCTCACTTCCATATAACAAGTAGCCTCAAATAAAGGTAAGGTAGAGAATATGAAATAAAATTTAAACTTGTACTGAAATATAAGAAAGTACTTGATTTGCATGTAATAAGTGAATGAATGTATAAAAGAGTTATCACATTTTAATAAATATGCCACAGTAGTATTACTCTAAGCCCAGTGTTAAATATATCTTTAATTAGCTTGCCAGTCTTCTTTGGTCAGTGCAATTAAGCTAGTATAAACTACTATTTCAAATAGCTCACAATGAAGAAATGTTACACTAATAGGAACAGAACACTACGTACCTTTACTGCAATGCACTATCAAATCCTGTAAGAGTCCCAGTGGTTGAATATAGCTCACTTACAGTTAATTTTAATAAATCTTCTTGACTTCATGTGCTTGTTTAATTACAGTTTTCCTACTCTGAGTACTTTAGTCTCTGATTTGCATTACTGGATTTGGTAAGTGTGTATTATTAAATCATTATGGGTTAAGTTGAAAAGGTGAAGAATTTTCATCTGTCCTCCAGTATCCTATTAATTCACAAGGTATGTCTAATGGAGACTTATGGGACACAATTAAGTTTCAAAGGTTGCTTGGCAAAGAGATTGGAGATTATGTTACTTAACTTTTCTTTTTGCCATCACAATACAACTGACAGAAATACCTTAATGGAAGAGAGGTTTATTTTGCTTCACACTTTCATTTTAACAAAAGAACAGAAAATCACCATGGTCAGTGTTGGTGGAGCTTTTTCACAGTTTAGAGGTCCAGGAAACCAACCTATAATCCTGAAGATTTCCCCCTACTGGTCTGTATTAAAATTATACCTTATGTCCCAAAGGTCCTATAACAACCCCAAACTATGTCATGATCGTGGAACCAAGTATTCAAACATGAGTGTGTGGGAGGCACTTTAAATTTAAATTACAACAGTGATACAAAGCATATGGAAATTATTGTTTATTCAGGATGATTATGTATCACATAACATTAAAATGAGAATTCTAAGAACAACACAGCTTTCAGACCTTTTAAATACAAAGCAGGTGTGAAGTATTGCTCATGAATATCTCATTTTTTATATTCATGAAGGATACAAAAGAATCATGAACTGGAGTTTAAGATGTGAGGATGGATTAGTGGATAGATATATGGATGTTAACTGGGTCTTGAATATATGAAAAATGTGCTAATAAGTTTTACTTAAAAAGAGGAATGAGCACTTAAGATGTTCTTGGTTTTGTTAAGGAAAATAGTGGAATAAGAAAGATGGATAGATGAAAAACTGGAGGACAGTAGTGCAGTAAACTGAAAAAAAAATGTGGCATAGAAGAAATGATTTTAAAAAAATAACAAAACACTACAGAGTGTAGAATCACAGTTCATAGGTAAGTGCTTTCTACACTGCTCCTCCCAAAATAGGCACTTGAACATAACCCATCCTACCTGCAATGTACAACTGGCACCTTTATAATAAGTAATCCAATGACACATAATGCAGACATGTAATCCCTATTTCCCACTGTCATTATATTCTAATGTATAAAACAGAGATCTTAGAGTGCTTGCTGTTGAATTTTTCCACACTACAAATATATATATATATAACTATTTTTCTTAATCTGAAAATACATAATTATATCATTGCCATTTGAATCACTAATATGTGAAACAAAAAATAATAGGCTCTGAATTTATTGAGAAATGAAAATATCAAATAAGTTTAATGTATAAAATGGGGTGAGGTCAGCTGGAGAAAACAGTACAAAATTGAGACTTAATATGGTTTTATTTCAGTAAATATTTATATTTTATTTTTTTAAATTGACATATACATGATTATCTGTGTGTGACTGTGCATGGAAACATAAAGAAGACCTCAGATCCCTTGGAGCTGTAGTTACAAACAGTTCTGAGCCTCCTCACATGTGTGGTAGACACTGAACTTGGGTCCTTAGAGAGAGCAGCAAGTGCTTTTAACTACCCAGATCTCCCACTAAATATTTTATTTCTGAGATCTTACTGTATGCCAAGCAATGCATTAAACAATGTGAATACTTCACAAGGAAACCACATGCTAAATTATTCCTACTTTTATTCCATTATGTGAGTAAGTAACAGCTAAGAAACAAATAAATATATTGATTATTAGTCAGATATTGAAAAATAGACACAGAATGATTTTTAAATTTATTGAGTCATGGGCTGGTGAATCGTAAGTGCTACTTTAAAAAAGCTCTGCAGAATCACTCCTTTTTATGGTGACAGTTAAGAATACACTTGACTGAAGTGGATAGTACATGGAATAGTGAGTTTAAAGACCCTGTGTGGAGAGTGTATTTAGCATGGTAAGAAACTATAAGAATGCTTATGTCACTGTTTGTGACTGAAATCAAGGATTGTCTGGGTACTGTATAAAAGCAGACTGAATAAAAGAATGGGAACAGAGCATGTAAATTACTGTAGACTTCAGAAGTGTAGGAAAGAGTGAGAGTTGTGAAAAAAAGACAGAAGCATAAGTTTTGAAAAGAATAAGAGTTATTTTATTCTAGAACCATTTTGAATGACTACAACATGGTAACACAGATGTAGGTTACCCCAAAGTCCATGTTCCAAAGTGGAACTAATTTCATGCAGTTATAATTTTACAAGACAAAAATGTAATAAATCAAGGCATGTTTAAAATGCATTGGTTGGTACATGAGAGAGGCAGTTACAGAAAGATGAGGCAAGTTTTTCTAGAGGCCTAAGGTGCTATATGATAAAATTCTTAGGATTTGGGTTGATGATAGCTAATGTGTCTGTTGCATTTATAGATTTCAAAAGGTTTTTTTTTTAATTCATTAGTCACAGGGTAATAGTTCCAATACATAAGTGTTCTGGATATATTTTTAAAAGATAGAAAGAGCACTACTTGTTGATGGATGGGATGTATGAGTAAGAGAAAGACATGGGTTAAATATAATGCAATGTATGTTTTCATTTTTTTGAAAAGCAGGCAGAATGGGTGTGAAGAATTGATTAATGTGTGTTTAGAAAGCAGTCTCAAGGGAAACTAGAAGTTAAAAGAACAAATAATCAACAAAGGAGTCTGAAAGACAGTAGCCATGGAGGAAATTACCCTAGCAGGAAATTGGTGTCCTGAAAATCGTTGTATAAATTATTTCAAAGAAAGAATGATCAAATAAGTTGACTTAAGAAAACAGAAAACTAATCAGTGTACTTTTCTATTAAAAGGGGGGGCAGACTCCTTAGTCATCAGGGAGATGCAAATCAAAATGACACTGAGATTTCATCTTATACCCATCAGAATGACTAAGATCAAAAACTAAAGTGACAACACATGCTGGAGAGGATGTGGAGAAAGGGGAACCTTCCTCCATTGCTGGTGGGAATGTAAAATGTACAACTACTTTGGAAATCAATCTGGCACTTTCTCAGACAATTAGGAATAGTGCTTCCTCAAGATCCAGCTATACCACTCTTAGGTATATATCCAAAATATTCTAAAGTACACAAGGACATTTGTTCAACGATGTTCATAGCAGCTTTATTCGTAATAGCCAGAACCTGCAAGCAACCCGGATGTCCCTCAACAGACAAATGGATACAGAAATAGTGGTACATTTACACAATGGAACACTACTGGGTAATTAAAAACAAGGAAATCATGAAATTTGCAGGTAAATGGTAGGAACTAGAAAAGATCATCTTGAGCAAGGTATCCCAGACACAGTAAGACACACATGGTATATATTCACTTACTGGATACTAGACATATAATATAGGATAACCCTACAAAAATCTGTACACATAAAGAAACTGAGCTACAAGGAGGACCCTGGGTAAGATGATCAATCCTCACTCAGAAAAGCAAAAGGGATAGACATTGGAAGAAGGAGAAAACAGGAAAGAGGACAGGAGCCTACTGCAGAGGGCCTCTGAAAAACTCTACCCTGCATTGTATCAAAGCAGATACTGAGATTCATAAACAAACTTTGGGCAGAGTGAAGGGAATCTTAGGAAAGAAGGGGGAAATAGTAAAACCTGGAGAGGACAGAAGCTCCACAAGGATAACAAGAAAACAAAAATATCTGGGTACAGGGGTCTTTTCTGAGACTGATACTCTAACCAAGGACCATTCATGGATATAACCTAGAACTCCTGCTCAGATGTAGCCCATGGTAGCTTAGTCTCCAAGGGGATACCCTAGTAAGGGAAATAGAGACTGTCTCTGACATGAACCCAGTTGCTAGCTCTTTTACTGTCTCTGACTGATGGGGGAAAAACTTTGCCAGGCCATGGAGGAGGACAATGTAGCCCGTTCTGATGAGACTGGATAGGCTAGGGTCAGATGGAAGGAGAGGTGTACCCCCCTATCCATGGACTTGGAGAGGGACATAGGAGGAGATAAGCAGAGGAGGGTGTGACTGGAAGGGGAGAAGTGAGGGTGCTACAGCTGGGATACAAAGTGAATAAACTATAATTAATATAAAAATAAAAATTTAATTAAAAAAGAGGGACAGACAGATATACAAAAATCTCTCAATGGTTTCTGTGAGGGTAAGGAACTTATTTGTTCTTTGCCCTTCATTTTTGAAAGGGGTATCCATTGTGAAATATTTTATGCTGATAGAACTGATATCACACAAAAATGAGCTGTTCTTTATTTAGGGCCACTAGGAACTATCAAGAGAAATGGAACTGACCTACCAGAGCTGTAACTGAAAATTGAAGTTCCCTCTAGAGATGATGTCCTCAATGGATGACAATTGCACGGCTCTGGGCAAATTGTCATGAATGCCAGTGAAGACTTTCAAGGGTCTAGTGCACAGACTCTGAATGAAAAAGGAAGGAAAGATAAAAATGAAAGGCCTTTGAGTGGTAGAAATCACAGGTATCATGCAGTATAATTAGCAGTATGAAAATGTCCAGTTTCAAACAATGGAAATAGCTAAATTTGCTCTAAGGAGTCTGCTCCCTCACTTTAAACAAGTTGTAGAAATGGTATGCAATTTGCCACAGTAATGAACCTTATATTTGAAAATGATGCCAAAGATCTCAATAATAGATGAATGTTTCAAATACATCTATAAAGAATGTTACCAGTATAGAAAACGATCTACTTTTGAATAAACAAGTTTATCTCAAAATTGATGCCTGGAAATAACATATATGTTCTCTTGTGGATATGAAATTATAAATTCTGTATATTTCAAATTCACTGAATTCTTGAACACAAATAGGTAAAATGAGTTCCTTACTAGTCTTTTGAATTTGTTATGGGGATGTCGTAAACTATGTTTTTGCATTATGGTGGCTAACTATTCTCCTCATACACATGTTATTTTTTATTAAATGAATCTGCATTTTCTCTAAATCTTTCAAATTAAAATTACACACACTTATTCCATATATTATACTTAGCAGAGAATGTATGATTTGTTGAATATGCATCACAAACCAAAATATTTTATTTATTATACAATGTGAATTAAATAAGAACTTAGAGCTTATATTATATCATTGAAATTTCAACTTGAAAGACATATATAGATAACGGCATCTTCACCAATAAAATGAGCTACTTTGACGTAAATAAGTACCAAGTATGATTATGGGAATGATAAGTGTATCGTCTAATATACTATTATCATGCATTTAAAGCTGATCACATTTATTGAGTCTTTAAGTTTAAATTGAACATTGTTCTATACAATGTATATACTTTCCAACTCAGTAAGGAAACATACCTGAAGTCTATCTAGAATTAAAAATATAGAAGCTAGATGGAAAAGCATTGAGTGAAATATTGTTTGAAGCACTTAGTAAAAGTTATGGAATTACATAAGTAAAGTTAACAAGATCTGTAAGTTAAATTGTGATATTTGTATTCAGAACACTAATACTTGTGATAGTTTCCAGTATACTTACTGGTAAAGCTCATGTCTTTGTTTTCTGGAAGCTCTCATAGGAAATCTTGAAAACATATACATATATATATGTGTGTGTGTGTATATATAAATATATATATTAATGGAAAGAACAACAGCAATGACAAATTGCCTTTTTTTAATGTTTCTATGTGGACAAACTCATTCAGTACACAAATACATGTATATTTACCCTGTTACCATTTCCAGACATTGCTTTTATCAAAGAACTTTCCAAATTAGAAAAAAATGTACAAATTTCTTAGTGACAAAATTTTCACTGCACAAAGTATCCAAATTCATCAACATTAAACACTAAACATGCCTCGCAATATTAATTGAAGCAATACTCAATACTTTTGGATGTGGCAATGGTTTCTTTCATTAGGTGTCTAACAATTATTTGTTTGTTATCTTCAATTTCCAGAACATTTAACAATACCCACTTGTCTAGTAATAAGGTATTAAATTTGTGCAACATTTCATATTATGAAAATCTTTCTTAACTTAGCCTTATATAATATCCTAGGTAAATACATAAGTCATGTCTCCTAGTAAATTAATTTAATATCATAAAAAAACAAATACATATTTTAGCATAATACTCATTATGACTAGTGTCCTAAATATGGGCTCTGTCAATATATATAACTATAGAGTTTGGGGACTTAAAAAAAATTCTAAATCTTACAAATTTGCACACTGTTACCACAGTAAAAAGTATCTTTCATATTCATAGAAGAAAACAATGACTTTCAGGACTTGGCAACCTCTCATCCCTTTTGTAGCTGTCATTTGCCTTATTTGAAATGAGCTTAAATGAAATGAATTAATGTATATTTCTATGATCGACAAGTTTTAGTGTTCAACAGAATCACCAGGATGGTCAGATAAAATACACATAACTATTCCCCGAGAAGTTTCTCACTCAAAAGTTAAGGAATGAGATTCAGTAGTTAACAATTAAACCATTCTTGGGTGGAAATGATTGTATGAGTCTATGGATAATATTTTATAATACTATAATATTTTAGGAGCCACTAACAGAAGAAGTCAAACAAAATTATTAAATGCCGCATTTTCCAATGAGGAGGGTGCCGATTTCTTTTCTTCCTTCTTCCCCTTTTTCTTTCTTTCTCTCATTTTTTTAGTCTGTTACATGTTTATTATTATTTACAATTTATTCACTTTGTATCTCAGCTGTAGCCCCTTCCCTCATCTTCTTCCTGTCCCACACTCTCTTCCTCTTTCCCTCCCCATGCTCCTCCATTAGTCCACTGATAGGGGAGGTCTTCCTCCCCTACTATTTGACCTTAGCACATCAGGATTGTTTGGATTCTCTTTCTCTGTGGTCTAGTAAGGTCATCTCACCAGAGGGAGGTGACCAAAGAGCAGGCAACAGAGTTTATGCCAGAGACTGCCCTTGCTCCCCTTACTAGGAAGCCCACATGGAGAATGAACTACAAGTGGGCTACATATGAACAGGGGATCTAGGTCCTCTCCATGCATGGTCCTTAGTTGATTCATCATTCTCTGCACGGCCCCCTACAGTCCCATATTTTTTGACTCAGTTGTTTTCCTTGTGGAGCTCCTGTCCCCTCCAGGGTTTTCTATCTCCCCTTTCTTCAACTAATATTCCCTGCACTCTTCCCAAAGTTTGGTGAGAGTTAAGTAATCCAGAGCGGAAAAGCAGACATGGAATATACTCACTTAAAAGTAGATATTAACCATATAATAGAGGATAAACATACTAAAATCTATAGTCCTAAAGAAGCTAAACAACAAGGAGAACCATAGGGAAGATGCTTAATCATCATTCAGAAAGGCAAACTGATTGGACATCTGAAGTGGCAGAACACAGGGATCAGGACAAGAACCTACCACTGAGGGCCTCTGAAAGACTCTACCCAGCAGTGTTTTGAAGCAGATACTGAGACCGTGCTTATTTCTATAAATGATTTTCCTAGAACCTCTTCCTCAATATGAATGAAGAATTACTCATTTTTCTTTCCCGACATTTCAAATATCCCTCAAGAAAGTGATTTATGTTTTCAAGCGAGTTTTCCTAATCTCCCGAAAGTGCTGTTTATGTACACTAGGTGTTGTAAAACATGCTGAGCTGCTTTTCATATAATCTACAGGGCGTGTGCATGTCCAGGAAGGAAACTGCACCAACATACTAAAAACTGGATGGTTTAACAAATAGAAGAGTATCATTCTACAGTTTAGTAGATGAAATATACATGATCATTGTGTTGACAGATTTAGTTCATCCTGAGGGCTGGGTGTAAGAATTACTTCTTTCCTTCTTTTCCCTTTTCTGACATCTGACTGTACTTTTATTATCAGTGTACTATCACCCCATCTCTCCCTTCTCAATCATGCATAATTCGGTCTGTGTGTTTCTATGTGCAAATGTTTGTTTTCTAATTAAACTAACAATATTAGATGTCATTCAAATGAAATATGTTTGAAAAATAGATTCCAATAAAGCCACATTTTCTAGCACAAATGATGATTACCTATATATATTTTTAAAAGATACATATCAACATATTTGACAGTGTCAGGTACCCGGAATATCTAAAGTTTTTAAGTCAGTGGTTGTTTAAAGATACTTTTCCCCGGGGCCAAGATGGCAGCGCCAGGAGAACACCATGTCTGAGAAGCGAGACAACACACCAGTGCAGCGACCAGGAGACTGAACTCTGGGCCCTAAAACAAAAGCTATTGTGTTTCCCAGGTGAGGGGAAGATCCCACAGCGTAGGAATCGGTCCAGTCCACTCTCAGCTGCCCAGCCAGAACCTGGAAGAGAACCCAGCTAACACAGGCTTTGGTTCTCCGGGCTGGTGCCGAAAGCCTGCATGTCCCGATCACTTTCCCAGGCTGATCGGTGGGCACAAGGGTGCCTGAGACTGAAAGTCCAGTCCCAAGAAAACCCCACGGGGAAGGAAAGTTGCCAGACGGGTCACGGGTCAACCAGTCTTTCCCTGGAAGGTCTCTCCAACCACGGGTACCTGCCGCCATCACAACTGAGCTCCCGCCACGCACAGAGAGAAGCTCTGCGCCTAGCTCAAAATCCCTACTCCCTCTTCGGAGGAGGCAGGAGGCATCCAACAGAATCTGCCACAGACCACATGGTCTGTACCCCAACCTGAGATCGGGGCTGAGAAAACCCAATCCTTTCGGGCACTCCCCAAATGCCTACATAACCCTGCCACAGCGGAGCAGAAGGATAAAGAGGCACACAGCGGCTTCACAGTGCCGGAACTCCAGTGCTGCCAGCAGCTCCTAAAAAACAAACTACAGCTCGGGATCTGGGACTGTGGTCATTCTAAACATCCTGAGATTCTCCTGGGTCCAGCGCAATAAGGTCTAGCAGCAAGTTCTATCACCCCTGAGAGCACCTCCATAATCTTGCCCTAGCAGAGGGGAAGGTCAGAGATGAAGGACAGAGAGACAGCCTGCCAAGGACACAGCACCTTCTCTCCACCTCACCCAGCAGCTCCTAGCAGAGAAAACCAAGCTCCGGATCTGAGGACACTCAACCATACCTGGTACTCTCTTGGGATGAGCAAACATAGATTCTACCACTAGGCTGCTTCTGGCAGAGAGATCTGGGCCCGAGATCTGGGATTGAGTACACTCAACCTAACTCTTTCCAGTGCCACCCAGGGACCAGTCAACATAACCCCTCCTGGCAGAGGGAAAGGACAGAGAGGCTGCACACAGGAAAGGTAGACACTGAGTCCTGTGGCCACAGTGTCACAGAGCTGACTGTTACCCTACCCATGCACTTACTCAGCAGTACCAAAACAGAGAGTAGTGAGCAAGGGGAACCCCTATGCATTCCAACTGGTCTTACAAGAGAGTGAGTGAGCCTTCTAGGGAGAGATTGCCCCAGACCCAGGGCCTCTTCACAGAAGCAACTAGACTAGATCCCTGCCACCCACACCCCTAGTGTGGGCATCATAGGGATTCTTGGGATAGTGACCCCAACATTGAAGCCTCTGCCTTGCAGGTCCACCAGTGTAATCCAGGCAAACAATCCCTGGATCTCAGTCAGAAATGTGTAATAGTTGCTTGCAGGCCACTGCAATAGTCAGAGAATTCGCTCATACACACTGCGCCCACTAAAAGCTCACACGAATAGCGCCAGCGTCACATTCTTTACTTAGGCAAAACTGAAAACACAGTGCACACTCCCAAAGCAGTGAACCTCTCTCATCTTCCTGAAAAAACAGTCCAGAAAACAGAAAGAGAGGATCATAGTCCGAACTACAATCTCGAGGAACAAACAGTGAGGATTATAAATAACCAGATGGCTAGAGGCAGACGTAAGAACACTCCCAACAAAAATCAACATAATGACCTCACCGGCAAACCCACAAAACAATGGACACTTCAATTCACTAGATATACAAGAAAACGACCTCAAAACTATGTTTCTCCAGGTATTAGAGGCCCATAAAGATGAAATGAACAAAGCGCTCAGAGAAATAACCAAAGAAATTGAGACTAACCAAAAGGAAACAAATTGTGCTCTCAGAGAAATGACCACAAAAATTGAGGGAAACAGAGAAGAAATGCACAAAGCTCTCAAAGAAATGTCCACACAAATGAAGGCAAATAAAGAAGAAATAAACAAAGCTCTCATAGAAATACAGGCAATTATGCCCAAAGAAGTAGAGGCACAATTAGTGATACATAGAGAGGAAACGGACAAAAAAATAGAAGCTATCATTGAAAACCAGGAGTCCACATTCAAACAGATGAAGGAAATGGTGCAAGACATGAAAACAGAATTAGAATCAATAAAGAAAACACAAATAGAGAAAAACCAGGAGCTGGAGAACATAGAGAAAATATCAGGAACTACAAAGGTAAGCATCACCAACAAAATACAAGAGATGAAAGAAAGAATCTCAGGAGCCGAAGATACACTTGCAGAAATTGACACGTCTCTCAAAGAAAAAATAAAATCAGAAAAGTTCCAAACACAAAACATCCAAGAAATCAAGGACACCATGAAAAGACAAAACCTAAGAATCATAGGAGTAGAAGAAAAAGAAGACATCAGGCTCAAAGGTCCGGAAAATATTTTCAAGAAAATTATAGAAGAAAACTTTCCCAACTTAAAGAAGTAGATGGCCATAAACATACAAAAGGCTTACAGAACACCAAGTAGACTAGACCAGAAAAGAAATTCTTCAAGTCACATATCATAGTCAAAACACTGAACCTACAAAACAAAAAAAAAAATTCTAAAAGCAGCAAGGGAAAAAAGCCAAGTAACAAATGAAGGTAGACTTATCAGAATCACACCAGATTTCTCAACAGAAACTATGAAAGCCAGAAGGGCATGGACAGAAAGCATACAGTCCTTAAGGGACCACAGATTCCAACCCAGACTACTATACCCAGCAAAACTTTCAATCAACATAGAGGGAGAATTCAAAATATTCCAAGACAAAACCAAATTTAAACAATATCTACATAGCAACCCAGCTCTACAGAAGTTACTAGAAGGGAACCTCCAAACCAAAGAAAACAAATACATCTAAGGAAACAGAGGAAATAGATAACTACACAAAAAAAAAAAACAAAAGAATACAAGCACTGAAACTCAGTGACACCACCAACCCCACAGCTAAAGTAAGTAACAATTGTTGGTCACTAGTTTCTATCAACATCAACGGACTCAACTCCCCAATTAAAAGACACAGACTAACAGAATGGTTGTGGAAACAGGATTCATCATTCTGTTGCATCCAAGAAACACACCTATGCAACAAAGATAAACACTACCTCAGTGTAAAGGGCTGGAAAAATGTCTTTCAAGCAAATGGTTCCAGAAAACAAGCGGGAGTCGCCATCCTAATATCTAATAAAATAGATTTTCAACCCAAGTTAATCAAAAAAGATAAGGACGGCCACTATATTCTCATCAAAGGAAAAATCCACCAAGAGGACATCAAAATTTTAAATATCTATACCCCAAATACAAGAGCACTGACAATCGTAAATGAAACAATATTAAAGCTTAAATCGCACATTGATTCTAAAACCCTAATAGTGGGAGACTTCAACACTCCACTCTCACCAAGGAGCAGATCAACTAGACAGAAAACAAATAGGGAAATAAAAACACTTACACAGACCCTAAATCAAAATGACCTAATAGACATCTACCGATCTTGTCATCCAAACTCAAAAGTGTATACCTTCTTTTCAGCACCGCATGGAACCTTCTCCAAAATAGACCATATAGTTGGTCATAAAGCAAGCCTCAACAGTTACAAAAGGATTGAAATAATCCCTTGTATACTATCTGACCACCATGGACTAAAGCTGGACATCAACAACAACAGAAACAACAAAAAGCCGACATGCACATGGAAACTGAAAAACTAACTACTCAATGACAGCTGGGTCAAGGAAGAAATAAAGAAAGAAATTAAAGACTTCTTAGAATTCAATGAAAATGAAGGCACAACATACCCAAATTTATGGGACACATTGAAAGCAGTGCTCAGGGAAAATTTATAGCACTAAGTGCCTACAAGAAGAAATTCGTAACATCACATACAAACAACTTATTGGTCCAACTGAAAACCCTAGAAAAAAAAGAAGCAGATACACACAAGAGGAGCAGACGGCTGGAAATAATCAAAATAAGGGCAGAATTCAATCAATTAGAAACAAATAAAACTATTCAAAGAATCAATGGAACAAAAAGCTGGTTCTTTGAGGAAATCAACAAGATAGACAAACCGTTAGCCTAACTAACTAAAAAGCAGAGAGAATCTATCCAAATCAACAAAATCAGAGATGAAAAGGATGACATAATTACAGACACTGAGGAAATTGAAAAAATCATTAGGTCATACTACAAAAGTCTATATGCCACAAAATTTGAAAACCTAAATGAAATGGACAATTTTCTTGATAGATTCCATCTTCCAACATTAAGTCAAGATCAGATAGAAAGAGTGAACAGCCCTATATCCCCCAAGGAAACTGAAGCAGTCATTCACAGTCTCCCCTCCAAAAAAAGCCCTGGGCCAGATGTTTTCAGCGCAGAATTCTACCAGACCTTCAAAGAAGTGCTCACACCAATTCTCCTCAGACTATTCCACAAAATAGAAACAGAAGGTACATTACCAAACTCATTCTATGAAGCAACAGTCACCCTGATACCTAAACCACACAAAGACCCAACAAAAAAAGAGAACTTCAGACCTATCTCTCTTATGAACATTGATGCAAAAATACTCAATAAAATACTTGCAAACCGAATCCAAGAACACACCAAAGATATCATCCACCATGACCAAGTAGGCTTCATCCCAAGCATGCAAATGTGGTTCAACATACAGAAATCCATCAATGTAATCCACCACATAAACAAATTGAAGGAGAAAAACCACATGATCATCTCCTTAGATGCTGAAAAAGCATTTGACAAAGTGCAATACCCATTCATGTTTAAAGTCTTGGAGAGATCAGGAATACAAGGCACATATCTAAACATAGTAAAGGCAATATACAGCAAGCCTATAGCCAACATTAAACTCAATGGAGTGAAACTTAAATAAATCCCACTGAAATTAGGGACAAGATAAGGCTGCCCACTCTCGCCCTACCTCTTCAACATAGTACTTGAAGTCCTAGACAGAGCAATAAGACAACTAAGGGAAATCAAGGGGATATAAATCAAAAAGGAAGAGGTCAAAGTGTCACTATTTGCAGATGATATGATAGTATACATGAGCGACCCCAAAGATTCAACCAGAGAACTCCTTCAGCTGATAAACACGTTGAGCAAAGTGGCAGGATACAAAATCAACTCAAAAAAATCAGAAGCCCTCCTGAATACCAAAGACAAAAGAGCTGAGAAAGAAATTAGGGAAACAAAACCCTTCACAATAGCCACTAATAACATAAAGTACATTGGGGTGACACAACCAAGCAAGTGAAAGACCTGTTTGAGAAAAACTTCAAGTCTCTGAAGAAAGCAATCGAAGAAGATCTCAGAAGATGGAAAGATCTCCCGTGCTCATGGATTGGTAGGTTTAACATTGTGAAAATGGCCATCCTGCCAAAAGCAATCTACAGATTCAATGTAATTCTCATCAAAATACCAACTCAATTCTTTACAGACCTTGAAAAAAAGATTCTCAGCTTCATATGTAGAAACAATAAACCCAGAATCTCCAAAACAATCCTGTACAACAATAAAGCATCTGGAAGTATCTCCATCCCTGATCTCAAGTTGTAATACAGAGCAATAGTAATAAAAACTGCATGGTATTGGCATAGAAACAGAAAGGAGGATCAATGGAACCACATAGAAGACCCAGAAATAAACCCACACAATTAGGAATACTCGATATTTGACAAAGAAGCCAAAACCATTCAATGGAAAAATGACAGCATCTTCAACAAATGGTGCTGTTCCAAATGGATGTCCACATGTAGAAAAATGAAAATAGATCTATATTTATGACCCAGCACAAAAGTAAAGTCCAAGTTCATCAAAGACCTCAACATAAAACCAGATACTCTAAATCTGTTTAAAGAAAAAGTGGGGAACAGCCTAGAACTCATTGGCACAGGAGACAAGTTCCTGAACAGAGCACCAACAGCACAGGCTCTAAGAGCAACAATCAATAAATGGGACCTCATGAAACTGAAAAGCTTCTGTAAAGCAAAGGACACTGTCATCAAAACAAAACGACTGCCTATAGATTGGGAAAGAATATTCACTAACCCTTTATCTGACAGGGGACTAATATCGAGTATATACAAAGAACCAAAGAAGCTGAAAAGCAGCAAACGAAGTAATCCAATTAAAAAATGGGGAACAGGGCTAAACAGAGAATTCTCAAAAGAGGAACATCGAATGGCAGAGAAACACTTAAAGAAATGCTCATCCTCATTAGCCATCAGGGAAATGCAAATCAAAACGACACTTAGATATCACTTTATACCCATCAGAATGGCCAAGATGAAAATCTCAAGGGACAACACATGCTGGAGAGGTTGTGGAGAAAGGGGAACCCTCCTCCACTGCTGGTGGGAATGTAAGCTGGTACAACCACTCTGGAAATCTGTCTGGCGCTTTCTAAGACAATTAGGAGTAGTGCTTCCTCAAGACCTAGCTATACCACTGCTAGGTATATACCCAAGGTTTGCTCAAGTACACAAAAGGGATATTTGCTCACCCATGTTTATAGCAGCTTTATTTGTAATAGCGAGAACCCGGAAACAACCCAGATGTCCATCAACGGAGGAATGGGTACAGAAATTGTGGTATTTTTACACAATGGAATACTACTCAGCAAGTAAAAAGGAGGAAATCATGAAATTTGCAGGCAAATGGTGGGATCTAGTAAAGATCATCCTGAGTGAAATATCCCAGAAGAAGAAAGACAAGCATGGCATATACTCACTTATATAGACCTATAAGATGTGATAAACATAATGAAATCTGTACACCTAAAAAATATAATCAAGAGAGCGGACATGGGGTAAGATGATCAATCCTCCTTTAGAAAGACAGATGGGATGTGCATTGAACTTATGATAGGAGTCTACTGAGCACATTTGAAAGACTCTAACTAGCAGTGTTTTCAAAGCAAAGACTCATGACCAAACCTTTGGCAGAGTACAGGGAATCATAAGAAAGAAGGGGGAGTTAGTCTGATGAGGAAATGATAGGAGCTCCACAAGGACCAAATATATCTGGGCACAGGGTCTTTTCTGAGACTGACATTCAACCAAGGACCATGTATGGATATAACCTAGAACCTCTGCTTAGATGTAGTCTGTGGTAGCACAGTAACCAATTGGTTTCCCATAGTGAGGGGAACAAGGACTATTTCTAACAGGAACTCAATGACTGGCTCTTTGGCCTCCCCACTCCCCAAGGGGGGAGCAGTCCTGTTAGGCCACAGAGGAGAGCTTTGCAGCCAGTCCTGAAGATACCTGATAAAACAGGATGAGATGAATGGGTAGGAGGTCTCCCCTATCAGTGGATTTGGAAAGGGGCACTGTGGAGATGAGGGAGGGAGTGAGAGACTGGGAGGGAATGAGGGTTCAGGACACGGCTGGGATACAGAGTTAATAAAATTTAATGGATAAGAAAAAAATAAAATTAAAAAAAAAGAAAATTAGCCTTGAACAGAGGGAAAAAAAAAGATACTTTTCCCTTAGTACTATCAGAAAACTGCTACTCTGTTACCTCCTAGAAATAAATGAATATATAGAGGCAAGGTAAGCTGACAGTAAGCTGACAGCTGTTGTGCATGTAGTGTATAATACACTACTTTGAAGTACAAAATGGTATCACTTATGGTAAGCATGTTTTTTTTTTTTTTTTTTTACAATTTATTCACTTTATTTCTTTTGTAGACCCTGCTCTCATCTCTTCCCAACCTTACCCTCTCTCTCTCTTCCTTCCCTGTCTCCCTCCCCTATTCCACTGAAAATGAATTCCTCCTCCCTTACTATCTGTCCCTAGCCTATCAAATCTCATGAGGATTGCCTGGATCCTCTTCCTTTGCTCAGTGTCAGCATCACCCCACCAGCAGGAACTGATCAAACAGAAAACTGAGGTCATGCCAGTGACTATATGTGCTGTACTCCCTTTACTCAGGAACCAAATGGAGACTGAACTCTCTATGGTCTACTTCTGAGCAGGAGGTGTAGGTCCTCTCCCTCCATGGTCCTTGGTTGATTCATCAGTCTCTGTAGTTCACCCTGGGTCTGTGAGACCAAAGAATTGAAAATTGTTTTTTGTTTGTTTGTTTGTTTTGTTTTTGGTATTAGTTTGAGGATTGGAGCACATGCCTTGGTGAAGGCCAGCCATGTAGAGACATGTCCAGCAACCTGGGGAAAGGAACTAGCTTTACTGCTTTCTTTTCCTGCCCACTAGATATACAGTTGCTAGGAAACTGGCCCAGATGGCCAGGCCAGAACCGTTTTTGGTCTTGACGCCTAAAGTAAACCAATCACTTCAAAAGTCAATTTCCCTTGCCCAATCATGTAATGCCAAGGCATGTAATACACACTTGTGTTTCTTCCCTTTAAAAACCTTGCTCACCTAGACTGTGCGGCTGCACTCCTCCTCTTCATCCAGGGAGAAAGCTGCAACTTGGGGGCTAGAGCTTGTAACAAAAAGATCCTCATGTGTTTTGCAGTAGAGTCAATTACTGGTGGTTTTTGGAGGTCTCACAAACTGGGCATAACAGGTCCATGATTTTTTGGCTTTGTTGGTCTGCTTGTGGGGCTCCTGTCCTCTCCAGATCCTGCTATCTCCCTCTTCTTCCATAAGACTCCATGCTCTCAGTCAAATGTTTGCCTGCGAGTCTCTGCATCTGTTTAGATCCCCTGCTGGGTGGAGTCTTTTAGAGCATATTTGTAATAGATACCCATCCTCCATCATGTTCTCTTTCTTCCACTGCTTCTAGTGTCTATTCTGTTTTTCCTTCTGAATGAGAGTTAAGCATCTTCTCCTAGGTTTCTCCATGTTGTTTAGCATCTTTAGACCTATAGATTTTAGAATGTTTATCCTACATTGTGACAAATATCTGTTTATTAGTGAGTATTTACCATGCATGTCTTTCTGCTTCTGGGATGCCTCACTTAGGATAATCTTTTCTAGTACCATCAATTTGACTAAAATTTCATGATTTCCTTGTTTTTAATAGCTAAGTAGTATTCCATTGTGTTAATATGCCACAGTTTCTATATCCTTTCTTTGGTTGAGGGACTCGTAGGTTTTTCCAGATTTTTTTGTTTGTTTATTGATGCTCAGATTTATTTTGAACATGTTTATTGAGATTCTTCAATGGCTTACCCCCATGTTATGTTAATGAGGAATGTTTTTGTGACCATTGGTTCATATGGAGAGCTGCTTGTTTATCAAGTTCCACTGTTATTCAGTGAAAAACATGTTTTCACCCTGGCCTTCACCTTGAGACAGAGAAAAGACAATGTTCCTTAAAACTTGTTTGTGTGACCTTGGACTATATCTGCTATAGGGATGTAGTTTTAGAAAACAAGTTTGGCAGTTCCACAAACTTCTTTCTTATATTGATGTTACTTGTTTTTACTTTGCCTATAGAAAGGAATTGTGGAATAAACTCATGCTGCAGTCTTACTGACTGCCCTCTAGAGCAGATCTCATGTGTAGTGTGACCTTACTTTAACTATTTCAGTTCTCACACCCCACTCAGGAACTGTTCAACTCTACTGGGGAGCTCAGGCAGGTTCAGAACTATTTTATGGGAGTATGGTAGGCTCAGCAGTGGCTATATAACTGAAGACAATGTATGTCCATATTTCAATAAGGATAAGTAAGGCCTTCACTACTCTACCTTCCATCCCGAATTCTGATTGAATAGTTCCTGTTATATTATTTATTTTTAAACTTTTTATACTATTACATTCTATTTTCCCTCCCTTATCAGTGGACTAGGGAAGGGACAAAGGGGAAGAAGAGGGAAGGTGGGTGGTCCTGGGAGGGGATAGAGAGGGGTACATCAGGTATAAAATGTGAATAAATTATAATAAATAAATAAATAAATAAATAAATAAATAAATAAATAAATGCATTTTTAAAAGATAGAAATAGATACATCACATGATCCAGATATGCTAATCTTGGGCATCTATCCTAAGTATGTTGTGTTTCACCCATGTTCATTGCTGCTGTATTCATAGCAACTATGAAATGGAAACAGCCTAGAGCTCCATCAGCTAATGAATGGGTACTGAAAATGAGGTACACTTATACAATGGAATATTACTTGGGCTTAAGAAAAATGGAATTTGCAGATAAATGGATGGAAGTGCAAACAGTCATGCTGAGCAGAGTAATAAAGACCAGAAATATGGATGGTCCATGTTTATCTCATTTGTGGATATTACCTTTGATTCTTCAGATGTGTATATTTAATTTGTAATACCCGTACAAGCTGGAAAATTAGTAAGAGGTCATGGAACGTTTCTAGATTATGACTATTAAAATAATAATTGAATAAAGCTACTACAAACATAGTTGAGCAAATGTCCTTGTACAGAAGAGCATTTGGGTATGTGCTTAGGAGTGGTATAGCTGGGTCTTGAGGTAGTGCTTCTCCCTGCATTCTGAGAAGATGCCTGACTGATTTCCCAGGTGTTGTACAAGTTTGTACTCATACCAGTAATAGAGGAAGAGTTTCCTTTCTCCACATCCTCTCCAGCTTATGTTGTCACTTGCATTTTTGACCTTTGCCATTCTGATGGGTGTAAGGTTGAATCTCATCTTTGTTTTGACTTGCATTTCCCTGATGACTAAGAATGTTGAACATTTCATTAAGTGTTTCTCTACCTTTCAATATTCTTCTGTGGAGAATTCTCTGCCGACCTCTGTACCTCATTTTTTATTGGATTACTTGATTTTTTTGGTGTTTAATTTCTTGAGTTCTTTATATATTCTGGATAATAACTCTCTGTTAGATGTAGGGTTAGTGAAGAGCTTTTCTCAGTCTGTAGGCTATCATTTTGTTCTGTTGACAGTGTCCTTTGCTTTACAGAAGCTTTTCAGTTTCATGAAATCCCATTAATTAATTGTGCATCTTAGAGCCTCATTGGTTGGTGTTCTATTCAGCAACTTGTCTCCTGTACCAATGAGCTCAAGGCTCCTATCTACTTTCTTGTTTAGCAATTTAGTGTATCTGGTTTTATGTTGAGTTCTTTGATCCACTTGGACTTGAGTTTTGTTCAGGGAAATGAATATGGGCCTATTTGCAGTTTTCTACCTGTAGACAGCACTATATGTTAGACCAGCACTGTATGTTGAAGATGCTATCTTTGTTCCATTGTATAGTGTTGGTCTCTTTGTCAGCACATGTCTATAGGCATGTGGGTTTATTTCTGTGTCTTCAATTCCATTCCATTGATCCACCAGTCTGTTTCTATGCAGGTACAAGGCCATTTTTATTACTGTTTCTCTATGGTACAGCTTAAGGTCAGGAGTGGAAATACCTTTAGAAGATCTTTTACTGTAAGAATTTTTTTTTAGGTATTCTGTGTTGTTTTTGTTTGTTTGTTTGTTTTATTTGTTTAGTTTTTCCATATGAAGTTTAGAATCGTTCTTTCAAAGCCTCTAAATAATAGTGTTAGTAATTTGATGGGAATTGAATCTGTAGATTGCTTTTGGCAGGATGGCCATTTTCACCATGTTAATCCTGCCAAGCTATGAACATGGGAGGTCTTTCCATCTTCTGATATCTTCCTCAATTTCTTTCTTCAAAGACTTGGAGTTTTTCCTATACAAGTCTTTTACTTCTTTGGTTAGAGTTATATCAAGACACTTTATTTTTTAGTGTGTCTGTTGTGAAGTGTGTTGTTTAGTTATTTTCTTTTTCAGTCCATTTGTCTTTTGTATATGAGAGGGCTATTGATATTTTGCGTTAATTTGGTATCCAGCCAATTTTCTGAAGGTGTTTATTAGCAGTAGGAGTTCCCTTGTAGTATTTTTGGGGTCAGTCATGTATACTATCATAATACCTGTGAAAAAGTTCTTCCTTTCCAATTTGTATCCCCTTGATCTCCATTAGTTTTCTTATTGTTCTAAGTAGGTAATCAAGTACAATGATGAAAGCATAAGGAAAGCTGAGCAGTCTTCCCTTGTCCCTGATTTCACTGCAATCAATTTAAGGTTTCTCTCTGTTTAGTTTGAGGTTGGCTATGGGATTGCAGTATATTACCTTTACTATGTTTATGTTTACATTTATGCCCTGTTTTCCTGGTCTCTGTGAAACTTTAAACATTAAAGGCTATTGGATGCTTCAAATCGTTTTGAGCATCTAAGAAGATGACCATATGTGTTTTTTTTTTCTTTCAGTTTGTTTATATGATGGATTACATTGATAGATTTCCTTATACTGAACCACTGCTGCATGCCTGGTATTAAGCCTACTTTGTCATGGTAGATGATATATTTGATGTTTTCTTGCATTCAATTTGCAAGTATTTTATTGAGAATTTTTGCACCAATGTTCGTAATGGAAATAGGTCTGAGGATTTTTTTTCTTTGTGGGTCTTTGTGTAGTATCAGTATCAAGGTTACTGTGGCTTCATAGAATAAATTTGTTAATGTTCTGTTTCTATTTTGTGAAATCATTTGAAGAGTATTGGTATTAGCTCTTCTTTGAAGGTCTGGTAGAATTCTGTGCTGAAATCGTCTGTCCCCGGGCTTTTTTTGAATGGTAGACTTTCGATGACAGCTTCTATTTCTTTAAGGAATAGAGGACTTTATTATTTATTTGTCTGACCTGGATTAGACTTTGGTGAGTGGAATCTATCTAGAAAATTGTCTAATTCATTTAGATTTTCAGACTTGTGGCTTATAGGTATTTGAAGTAAGACTTAATAATTATTTGGATTTCCTCAGTGTCTGTAGTTATGTCCCTCTTTTTCATTTCTGACTTTGTTGATTTGGATATTTTCTCTCCGCCTTTTAGTTATATTGGCTAAGGGTTTGTTTATCTTGTTGATTTTCTCAAAGAACCAGCTCTTCCTTTCATTGATTAGTTGATTTTTTTTTTTGTTTCTAATTTATTGGTTTCAGCCCTGAGTTTGATTACTTCAGCCATTTATTCTTCTGTTTGTTTGTTTGTTTTCTTCTAGGGATTTCAGGTGTGCTAGTTAAGTTGCTTGTATAGTTTGTCTCCAATTTCTTTATGAAGACACTTAATGGTATAAAATGTCCCCTTAGCACTGCTTTCATTTTGTCCCATAATTTTGGGTATGTTTCACCTTCATTTTCATTGAATTTTAGGAAGACATTAATTGCTGTCTTTATTTCTTCCCTGACTTAGCTGTCATTGAGTTGAGAGTTGTTCAATTTCCATGTGTTTTGGTTTTTTGCTCTTTTCTGTTTTTGTTGATGTCCAGCTTTAGTCCATGTTGTCCTGATAGGATACAAAGGATGATTTCAATCTTCTTGTATCTGGTGAGGCTTGTTTTGTGAACTACTATAAGGTCAGTTTTGGAAAAGATTCTATGAGGTCATGAGAAGAAATTATATTATTATCTGTTTGGGTGAAAATTTCTGTAGATGTCTGTTATGCGCATTTCGTTCATGACTATTGTTAGTGTTATTATTTCTGTGTTCAGTTTCAGTTTCATTGGCCTGTCTTTTGGTGAGAGTAGTGTTGAAGTCACCCACTATTAATGTGTGAGGATCTATGAGTAGTTTAAACTTTATTAATGTTTCTTTACAAATATGGCTGCCCTTGTATTTGGAATGTAGATGTTCAGAATTGAGATGTTTTTTTGTTGTATTTTTTCTTTGATGACTATGAAGTGTCCTTCCTCACCTCTTTTGGTTAATTTTAGAAAAAATCTATTTTATAAGATATTAGAATGGCTACTTCATCTTACTTCTTAGGTTCATTTTCTTGGAAAAACATTTTCTAGCCCTTTTCTCTCAGAAAATGTTTATCTTGTGGCTGAGGTTGTACTCCTTATATGCAGTAAAATGATGGGTCTCATTTTCACATCCATTTTGTTAGTCTGTGTCTTTTTATTGAACAGTTGGGTCTATTGATATTGAGAAATATTAATGACCAGTGACTGTTCATTCCTTTTATTTTGATTTTGGTTGAGGCAGTATGTTTCTGTGCTGGTCTTATTTTGGTCTTGCTGTAATGAAGTTATTTATATTGTGTGTGTGTGTTTTGTGTATATGTGTGTGTGTGTGTGTGTGTGTGTGTGTGTTATTATTGTTGTTGAATTCCTTATGTGGGAGTCTTTCTTCCAGTATATTCTGTAGGGCTGGTTTTGTCCATAGATATTGTTTAAACTTGGTCTGTCATGGAATATCTTTTCTCCATTTATTGGGATTGAAGGTTTTGCTGGTTTGAGAAGTCTGGATTGTCATTTGTGTTCTCTTAAAGTTTGTGGGACATCTTTTCAGGCCCTTCTTGCTTTTATGGTCTCTACTGAGAGACCATAAAAGAATTATCAGATGTAATTCTGATAGGTTTGCCATCATATGTTACTTGGCCTCTTTTCCTTTTAGCTTTTAACATCTTTTCTTTGTTCTGTACATTTTATGTTTTAATTATTATGTGTTGGGAGGATTTTCTCTTTTATCTACTATATTTCACGTTCTGTAGGCTTCTTTTATGTTTCTAGGCATCTTTTTTTTTTAATATTGGGGAGAGTTTCTTCTATGATATTGTTGAAAATATTTCTGGTCCTTGGAGCCATGAATCTTCTTTTTCTTCTAAGGCTATTATTCTTCGGTTTCTTCTTTTCCTGGTGTCCTTGATTTCTTGGATGTTGTTAAATGAACTTTTAACATTTTCTTTCATTACTTCGATTTCTTCCATTGTGTCTTCTATCCCTGAAATTCTTTCCTGTATTTCCTTCAGTCTTTTAATTATTTCCTCTCTAAAGGCTTCAATCTGTTTGACTGTATCTTCCTGTATTTCTTTACAGAGTTTATTCATTTCCTCTGTTATCATCTTTGTAAGCATAGATTTAATGTCATTTTCTGTTGTTTCAGTTGTGTTAGGGTATCCAGGGCTACTTGCCTTTGGACAACTGAGTTCTAGGGATGCCATATTGCTTTGGATTTGTTGATTATGTTTTCATGCCAACAGTTAGCCATCTGGTTTTCTCTTGCATTGGATGTTAGATCCTTTTGTCTACATGAGTTCTCAGTAGTGTGGAAAGAGCCCTGGGCAGGAAGCTGGATGTTTCCTCAGAAGCCCTTTTCAGATTGCTGAGAGTGATCTCTGACTGGCAAATGTTTCTCAGGGAATTGCCGCCCACTGGTCTCCTCAGATATTTGATCTTGAGGACCACATGAAATCCTCAGGATTTCAGGGATTCTCTTTTTCTGAGGGAAGTCCTGAAGTCAGCTGTCCTGCCATTGGCTTTCTTGGTCTGAGTTGAGTGAGCCCAAGCATTTTGCTCAGATACTGTGTTTGTTGGGTGCAGACTTTTTTGAGAACATTTGAGTTCAGAGATCTTGTTGGTCTCTTTAGTGGAATGGATTGAGCCTGGGAACAGTGTCTGCAGTTGCTTTCTTGGGTCATGAGCATCAGAGATTCTGCCATTGGAGCCCAAGATGGTAAAAGTGGGCCCTGATTTTGGAACCTGGAGTTTGGTCCTGGCAGGTGTCTGTAAGACAGTACAAGTGGGCGGTATCTACTCCACAGGACTGTGAGACTGAATGCTCAAAGTCAGAACTGAGAACCACTGGTACCAGGAAGGTGTACACAGAAGGTGAGGTTTGGTAGGTGGTCTAAGACTGGTACGGGTCCAGGCAGGAGCCCAGGAGTGTTTTCCATTTTTAGCTATGTGACATGAAGTTAGCTCTCCTGTTTCTCCATGGGTTCTTCTCTCACCTGAGAAGCACAGATGTTGGAGTTTTGGGGTCCACAGTATGTACTTCCAGTCACTATGCTTTCATTGCTGAGCTGCTGTTCAGATACCCTGTTTGGTAGGCCATCATCTTGGATCCTCCAAGCATTTCTTATTCTAATATTTTACAATACTTTCTCTGGCCATTATAAGCTCTTTTTTCCCCACGTGATCAGTGAAACTGTATCATCAAAAGCAATAATTACAAAAATGAAAATGACAGCAACACTTGAAAAATTTAGATTATGTAGCTTAATGTGAAGTGTCAATATCACTCATTACAGTGATATGGCTGTTTTTTTTTTCATTTATTCAAGCTTTCACTTTATGTTCCCTTATAAGTCTTTGTAATTTCTAACTTTAACTGTTTCAGTATCCATTAATTTCATGCAAATAAATTAGACAATTGTATTATTCAGGGTTCTCTAGAATCATAGAATTTATGAAATACAATTCTATATATAGAGAGAGATAAAGACAGAAGATAGATAGATAGATAGACAGACAGACAGACAGACAGACAGATAGATAGATAGATAGATAGATAGATAGATAGATAGATAGATAGAGATAGATAGATGTACAACTTTCAGCTACATCTCCAGCACCATGTCTGCCTGTATGCTGCCGTGCTTCCCACAATGATGATAATCTACTAAACCTCTGGACTTTAAGCCAGTCCCACTTAAAAGTTTTCCTGCATAATAGTAACCAGACATGGTGGTTCATGCCTTTAATCCCAGTACTATGGAGGCATAAGCAGGTGGATCTATGTGAATTTCAGGCCAGCCTTGTCTACAAAGTGAATCCAGGACAACCAAGGATACACAGAGAAACCATTTCTATAAACAAAACAAACAACAAAAAAAGAGTTGCTATGGTCATAGCATCTCTTCATAGTGTCTCTTCACAGTGATACAAATTTTAACTAAGACAATATGCATCTTCCTCCCTCAAGATCCAAATTAAAGGCTTATTCTTCCAGCCTTAGGATCCAGATCAAAGGTGTATGTCTTATTACCTCAATGGTCCAGATTAGAAGTAAATTGACTCACTTAAAACCAAGCAGAAAATCTCTCACAGCTGTGACTTCTATTTCTAGATTGTACTTCATTCCAGGTGTTGGCAATCAACTATAGCCATCACAACAATGTTATTATTATTAACATCATGAATGAGCATCACTCAAAAAGAAAATTTCTAGTTTTATTAGGGGAGTGGCATGACAGATCCACATGAGATTGTGACTATTAGACAAATTCTTTGTTGTGCATTTGAGTATACAAATAGATTAGTGTTTCTTTCAGGAACACTATGAATGAGAAGATAGAGATCAAGAAGAAAAAGAAAAGACTCTAAAAGAAAATAAACAGTCTTTAACAGAGACTACATACTATGTATCTTCAGAAAAGGAGTTGTTAGACATGCAGGGAATTTATGGAAGAAAATCCAAAGTCAAAAAATAAACTGTTTTCAGAAAGAAAATAGAAGACATGAGTAATTTGGAAAACCACGATAATATATTCCCACTCTTAGAGTTTCCATCACATCAACACTGATGCTCTGTAAGGTATTGACGTACTCAGTTCTCATTGGTGTAAATTAAGTAATAATTCTGAAATATTAATTCCAGCCCCCACAAGAATTAATAATTTTGAGTTAAGAACTGTAAAGTAGTAGAGCAATATCTCTCTAAGAACATTTTTTGAGAAAAAAGATAAAGTCCAGTGGTTTTGAAATGAGAATGTATCTGATGTATATATTAGTGTAGGTTCTCCAAAGGAAAAGAACTAATGGAATACATATATTTTCATAATCCCATATATGGGATTATTTTAGATTGTCTTAAAGGATGTATTATAGGTAGCCCAAAAATGGCTGCCTCAGTTTCTGGAAAGCCTAAGAATCTGGTAGGTTTTTTAGTACACAATAGTTAATATTTCAGTACTCCTAATCTTGTGCTGGAGCCCTAGAGGATTTCTGAAGAACTCCTGCCCTGAAGAAGTTAGTTCTGAAGGAATGATGCAGCAACAACTTGTCAGCAAGAGTGAAGGACAGCTTGAAAATTGTCAGACAATTCATTGATGTCTACTTATGTACTTTTATGTTGATCATGCAATATTCCTTGATGTCTTTTAATATCTTTCCATTTGAAAATAAAAAAAAATCATTTAGGCTTCACTAACTAATTTAGAAAGAGAGAGTAAAACATTCATGCCACCATTACAGAAGGTTTTACTACAATTCTAATTCTTATATTCCTTCCAATGAAATCATGTCAGGTACATGTGCCTTATTGTTATCTAAAAAGTCTTAGTTACAGTCTGAGGACTTTTCATACTTTATCTACGTCTTGTAGTAAAATATGTATCCTTTGAGGAAAAGCTATGTGCTTATGCACCTAGTATGTTTCCTGTAACAAATGAAGTGTGTGTGTGTGTGTGTGTGTGTGTGTGTGTGTGTGTGTGTGTGTATTTAGGTGGGATTCTGGATTTGGGAGTTGTTTTGTTGGGGTAGTACACTGAATGATATTTTTAATTGGAACACTGTCTTTTTCCCATTTAATGAAAAATAGTGGAACACTTCGTAACAGTTCTCCAGACTTTAGCCTAGCTGATTCTATGATGAAAGTACCATTCTGACCATAAAACTTAGCACATAGAAAATAAGTAAAACCTGTCATAACAAAACAAAACAAAACAAAACAAACAAACAAAAAAAAAAAAAAACAATGTTTGAAACCATCAAAGTCCATAGTTTTTGGGAAGTCTTTAAATCCACTAATCTTGTTGTTTGTTGTTGTTGTTGTTGTGTGTGTGTGTTAGTTTGTTTCTACAGTTCTGCTTCTATCTAACTATTCTTGCTACCAGAGTTATGCCACACCAGTACATAGTTTTGTGCTTAGAGACTCAACTTGAGGACAAATTGGGGATACACTGGAATCCCAAACATCCACTGTACTCACCAGCAGATTATTAAAGGCTTTCTATTGGCTTAAACCTGTGTCTGTGTAGTCTTCTTTGGTGAATGCCCTATAACACTATTTCATACTAAATACTATGTTTGACAGTTTATGTTCTGTCTTTTTCACTATAATCAATTATATTGTAGTATATTACAGAAAATTCTTTATTGTGTTGAGCATGACATGTACTCAGACTAACCATATTGCTTTTTTTAGTTTCACTAGAGACCTAAATTCTTTTCAGCTATAGACACACACACACACACACACACACACACACACACACACACACACACA
>NW_026585894.1:7027880-7035345 GCF_907164565.1 Psammomys obesus | reverse complement strand
CACACACACACACACACACACACACACACACACACACACACACACACGCACTTGTTTTAATTGCATGAACTTTCTCATTAGTGAAATTGTATTCCAATTTATTTGGAGACAAGTTTGCTTAAATAAAATCACTTACTGGAACAGGAGGTCATATTGACATTTAAGTTCAGCTCCCTTGGAAAAATGTATAAAAACTGAACTGAACGTTTCTTAGTTTGTATTTTTGTTTTTTTGTTTGTTTACGTGCTTGTTTTGGTGAACCACTGAGTTTAATCAGGGTTACTTTGAGGAATATGGATAGTGGGGCCATAGGAGCCTTTATGCAGGCATGTTTTCATGGTGTGAAGACCTTTAAGTATCAGCTATTTCATCATACCATTATAACAATATGAAATTATTATCATAATGTGATCATATTGATACCATATTTTTACCACAATCTTGTTATTATATTCACATTTATTTGTTTATTGAGGGCAGGGAGAGAAAACACATGTGGACATCAGAAAAAAAAAAAAAACTTGTAGGATTTCATTCTCTCCTTCTATTGTATGAATTTCTGGAACTGAACTAAGATTGTCAGTTTGAGTGGCATTGTTTCTGTTGTCCTTTGTGTGAGCATGTCTCTGTGTGTGTGTATCATATGTATTATATATGTCATAGATATAATTGAAATCATTCTGTGATTTTTTTACTTGCAATAAATTTATTTCTTGGGCTACAGTCTTTTCTTCCTTGATTGTGTAAAAATTTAACTTTTTCCTGGGTTTATAACTCTTTACTACCTAAAAACTTCTATGTGCATTTGATCTAGAGAGCATTTACTCCAATAACAAATATACAAACTGGATATAGAACTTGATCAAATAATGAAAGCGTCTTAAACATTAGGAAAACCTAATGTTTTAGTGATGTGGTGTGGTACTTGGGTAATAAATAAAATTTTCTCAGAATGATTCCTGACCCACAGTATGAAAAACATGTAGATATGAACACACAGTCCACTTAGTTGACACAGGGGAAATATTCCCTAATTATGTATACTGTGTAGACCTAATTTCAAAAAAATGTTTTTTAAAAAAGCCTGATTGTTTACTTTCTCTTTCACTTTCCAGAACATGGCAGTAGTCATTAATAGATTAATATCTTGGTAGCACAAATTGTCTTTACATGAGTCAATAATGTATTGTCAGTACATGAAAATATTATACACCTATCTTCTAGTCCCATGTTCTGTCCAAGATCTTCCTTTCTTCATTTTGCCTTTATTATTTTTAATTTATGTATTTATTCAATTTACAACCTGATTATATCTTAGTTTCTCCATTCATATCCCCCTCATTCTCCCCTCTCCTTCTCCTCAGAGAGGGAGAAGACTCCCATAGGTAACAATTCACCATAGCACATTAAGTCATTTCTCTAAAGAACTAGGCATATCCTTTCTCATTGAAGCCAGGTAAGGCAGCCCAGTAAGGGAAATGGAATCCAAAGGGAGGCATCAGAGTCAGAGAGGGACCCTGCTCCACTTTTTAGGGGACCCACATGAAGACCAAGTTGCACATCTACTACATATGTGCAGGGGTCCTTGGACCAGCCCATGCATCCTCTTTGGTTGGTGGTTCAGTCTCCATGTGCCCCCATGAACCCAGGTTAGTTGACTCTGTAGATCTTCTTGTGGACTCCTTGATTCCTCAAGCTTCTTCATTTGTTCCTCCAGCTTTTCCTTTCGACTCCCCAAACTTTGTCTAACGCTTGGCTGTGGGTCTCTGCATCTGTTTCCATCAGCTGCTGGTTGAAGCTTCTCAGAGGAGTTCTGAAAGGCTCCTTCTACATGCATAACAAAGTAACATTAATAGTGTCATAGAATGATTCTCTCCCATGGGATGGGTCTCAAGTAGGGCCAGTCTTTGCTCCATCTTTGTCCCTGCACATCCTATAGGCTGGGCAAGGTGGGTTGGTTTCCGTATCCCTTTACTGGAAGTCCTTCCTGGTTATAGGAGGTGGACACTTCAGGCTCCATATCACCCACTGCTAGGATTCTCAGTTAAAGTGACCCCCATAGACTTCCTGGAGCTTCCCCTATTTCAGGTCTCTGGCAAATCTCAGAAATTCATCCTCCTGCACTTTCAATTTCTGTTCTCTCAACTTGCCCTCTCACCCCCACTCTCCCAATTCCTTATTCCCACCCTTGTTTCCCTTCTCATTCCCTCTCCTACCCAGTTTCCTTGTTCCATCTACCTCCAAAGCCTATTTTATTTCCCTTTCTGCATGAGTTTCAAGTGTCTTCCCTTGGGTCCTCCTTGTAACTTACCTTCTTTGGGTCTGTGATTGTAGCCTGAGTATTCTGTATTTTATGGTTAATATAAAGTGAGTATATACCATGCATGCCTTTATTATTTTTGAGTATTTAACTGACTCATTGTTGGCTCTTCTTTGTTTTCCTCACAATCTGTTAATTACTTAGTCTTCTCAAAGACTTCTACTTGGTGTGTTGTATAATGTACCGTCCTGTCTGGTGGTTTTGCCACTTCCTTAATATCAACCTGTTTATCCTACATATCACTATACTGTGACTCTGCATATTTTAACTTTTGTTGTCTTGTCAAATTATTAATATTCTTCCCATTTAAAAACTGAATTTAGTCTTAAAAATAAAAGTAAAGGAACATAATGTTATTTCAAAAATTAAGTTTAGAGTTCAAAACATTTTCCCAAATTGTTTGCTTGAAATCTATCATAATAATATTGAGTTTGCATATCAATAGTTCAGATAAAAGTAACAGCTATATTATTTAGTAGCTACATATTCTTGCAAAATTTACTAAATATTAAATTTCTTGGTTTCCTCATTTCAAAATACAATTTAGTTGTTAGAGAGGGGTTTCTACTGTTTAAACAGCAATTCACAAGTGTGGAAAGTTCCAGCTCTAGAAGATACAGTGTCACCTTCTGGAATCTACAAGTACTAACAAATACAGTGTCATACACTCAGACATAAGTACATAGACATAAAAAAAAAAACAAATTTTAAAGTGTCATAAAAATATATAAACCAAAGGATTGTTATAAAAGTTAGCTTTGAGGACAGAAGCCAACTACATCAAAAACCTCCATTGTATTTAAGAAGTCTTTAGTAGATGCTACTGATACTGCTATTTTTTGTCTATGATTTTTGTTTAGTACTGCCAAATGCAGTTGTTATTTTTGCTGCATATGTTCATAACTTGTGTTGTGTTTCCAGTTTATGATGTTGCTTTTTTATGTTTCATTATATTCTATTAATTTTTTGTTTTATATTAATTACAATTTATTTACTTTGTATCCCAGCTATAGCCCCCTCCTTCATTCCCTCCCGATCCCTCCCTCCATCCCTCATCTCCTCCTTGCCCCTCTCTAAGTCCACTGATAAGGGAGGTCCTCCTCCCCTAACATCTGACACTAGTTTATCAGGTCTCATCAGGCCTGATTACATTGTCCTTCTCTGTGTGATAGCAAGGCTCCTCCTCCCTTGTGTGTGTGTGTATGGGGTGATCAAAGAGCCAACCACTAAGTTCATGTCAGAGAGAGTCTCTGTTCCCCTTACAAGGGTACCTACTTGGGTACTGAGCTGCCATGGGTTACATCTGAGCAGGGGTTCTAGGTTATATCCATGAAGGGTGCTTGGTTGAAAAATCAGTCTCTGAAAAGACCCCTGTGCCCAAATATATTTGGTCTTTGTGGATCTCCTGTCATTTCAAGGTCTAACTAACTCCCCCTTCACTCATATGATTCCGTGAACTCTGCCCAAGGTTTGCTTATCAGTCGCAGCATCTGCTTTGATACACTACAAGGTAGAGTCTTTCAGAGGACCTCTATGGTAGGCTCCTGTCCTGTTTCTTGTTTTCTCCTACTTCCAATGTCCATCTGAATTGTCTTTCTAAGTAAGGATTGATCATCCTACCCTAGGGCCTCTTTCTTGTTTATCTTCTTTAGGTGTACAGATTTTAGTTGTTTATCCTATCTTATAGGTCTAGTATCCACTTATAAGTGAGTATATACCTTGTGTGTCTTTCTGCTTCTGGGATACCTCACATAGGATGTTTTTTTTTTTCTAGATCCCACCAGTTGCATGCAAATTTCCTTGTTTTAAATTGCTGAATAGTATTCTATTGTGTAAATGTACCACAATTTCCATATTCATTTCTCTGTTAAGGACATCTGGGGTGTTTCCACATTCTGGCTATTACGAATAAAGCACTATTCCTAATTGTCTGAGAAAGCACCAAATTGATATCCAATGTGGTTGTGCAAGTTTACATTCCCACCAGCAATGGAAGAGGGTTCCCCGTTCTCCACAACCTCTCAAGCATGTGTTGTCATTTGAGTTTTTGATCTTAACCATTCTGATGGTTTTAAGGTGAAATCTCAGGACTCTTTTGATTTGCATCTCCCTGATGGCTAAGGATATTGAGCATTTCTTTAATGTTTCTCTGCCATTCTATATTCCTCTATTGAGAATTCTCTCTTTAGCTCTGTATCCCATTTTTTAATCGGATTGCTTGATTTGCTGCTTTTTAACTTCTTTAGTTCTTTATATATTCTGGATATTAGCCCTCTTTCAGATATAGGGTTGGTTAAGAACCTTTGCCAGTCTGTAGGCTATTGTTTTGTTTTAATGAGAGTGTCCTTTGTTTCAAAGATTTTCAGTTTCATGAGGTCCCATTTATTGATTGTTGATCTTAGAGTATCAGTCTCCGAAAAGACATTTGTGCTCAGATTTTTTGTTTCTGTTGCTCTTCTTGTGGAGCTCCTGTCCTCTCCAGGTCTTACTTTTTCCCACTTCTGTCATAAGGTTTCCTGCACTCTGTCCAAAGTTTGGCCATAAGTCTCAGTTTGATAATTTTCCTTCTGTTTCTATTTTGTGGAATAGTTTGAAGAGAATTGGAGTTAGCTCTTCTCTGAAGACCTGGTGGAATTCTTTGTGGAAGCCATCAGGCACTGAGTATTTTTGGGAAGGGAGACTTTTGATGACTGCTTCTATTTCCTTGGGAGATATAGGACAATTCAATCTTTCTACCTGATCTTGATTTAATTTTGGTAAGTGGAATTTATCAAGAAAATTGTCTGATTCATTTAGAGTTTCAAATTTTGCAGCATTTAGGCTTTTGTAGTAGGACTTAATGATTGTTAGGTTTTCCTCAGTTTCTGTTGTTTTGTCCTACTTTTCGTTTCTGATTTTGCAGATTTGCTCACTTTTTTTCTGCATTTTAGTTTGTTTGGCTACGTGCTTGTCTATTTGTTAATTTTCTCAAAGAACAAGCTCTTGGTTTCATTGATTCTTTGAATTTTTTGTTTCTAATTTATTGATTTCTGCCTTGTGCTTGAGTATTTCCAGCTATTTACTCTTGAGTGTGTCTGCTTTTTTTTTTTCCCCCAGGGCTTTCAGGTGAGTTATTAAGTTGCTTAAGGTGAAATGTTTCAAATTTCATCTTGAATGCACTTAATGCTATGAACTTTACTCTTAGCACTGCTTTCATTTTATCCTATAAGTTTGGGTATGTTGTGCCTTTATTTTCATTGAATTCTAGGAACATTTTAATTTCTTTCTTTACTTATTCCCTAACCCAGCTGTCATTGACTAGCCACTTGTTCAGTTTCCATGTGTGTGTAGGCTTTTTGCTATTTTTATTGTTGTGGAGGTCCAACTTTAGACCATAGTGGTCAGATAAGATACAAGGGATTATTTCAATCTTCTGCTATCTTCTGGTATAATCGTTTGAAATTTTCTGAGACTTGCTTTGTGACCAACAATATGTTCTATTTTGGAGAAGGTTCGATGAGGTGCAGAAAAGAAGTTATACTCCTTTGACTTTGGGTAAAATCTTCCCTAGACATCTATTAGGTCCATTGATTTAGGGCCGCTGTAAGTGCCCTTATTTCCCTGTTCAATTTCTGTCTGGATGAATTTTCCCTTCGTGAGAGTGCAGTGTTGAAGTCTCCCACTATTAAGGTGTTGAGATCGATGTGTGATTTCAGCTTTACTAATGTTTCATTTACAAATGAAGGTGGTCTTGTATTTGGGGCATAGATGTTCAAAATTGTGATGTCCTTCTGGTGGAATTTTCCTTTGATATGAATGAAGTACCCCTCCTCATCTCTTTTTGATTAATTTTGTTTGAAAGTCTATGTTATGAATTATTAGGATAGCTACCCCAGCTTATTTTCTGAGTATATTTCCTTGAAAAATATTTTTTCTAGCTTCTTTACACTGAGGTAGTGTTTATATTTGTTGCAGAGGTGTATTTCTTGATTGCAGCAAAATGTTGGATCTTGTTTCTGCAACCATTCTGTTAGTCTGTGTCTTTTTATTGGAGAGTTGAGTTTATTGATGTTGATAGATAATAGTGACCAATGAATGTTAGTTCCTTTTATTGTGGAGTTGGTGGTCTTACTCTGATTAATTGCTTGTTTTCTTTTAATTTTTGTTGGAAATTATCTGTATCCTATGCTTTCTTGGGTGTAGTTGTTTTGTTGGATTGGAGTTTTCCTTCTAGTATCTTCTGTAGGTCTGGGTTGATGTGTAGATATTGCTTAAATTTAGTTTTTTCATGGAATATTTGGTTTTCTCGATCTATGTTGATTGAAAGCTTGCTAGGTAGAGGGTTGGAATCTGTGGTCCCTGAAAGTCTACATGACCTCTTCCCAACCCCTTCTGGCTTTCATAGTTTCTGATAAGAAGTCTGGTGTAATTCTGATAGGTCTACCTTTATATGTTACTTGGCCTTTTCCCCTTGCTCTTTTTAATATCTTTTTCTTTGTTCTGTAGATTTCATGTTTTGACTATGATGTGATGTGAGGAGTTTCTTTTCTGGTCTAGAGTGTTCTGTAGGCCTCTTTTATGTTTATGAACACCTCTTTCTTTACTTTGGGAAGATTTTCGTCTATGATTTTCTTGAAAATATTTTCTGGGCCTTGGGGCCTGGACTCTTCTTTTTCAACAATTCCTATTATCCTTGGATTTTACTTTTTCATGGGGCCCTTGATTTCTTTGATGTTTTGTGTTTGGGACTTTTCTGATTTTACTTTTTCTTTGAGAGAAGTATTAATTTCTGCAACTGTATCTTCAGCACCAGAGATTCTCTCTTCCATCTGTTGTATTCTATTGGTGATGCTTACCGTTGTGGCTCCTTATCTTTTCTCTAAGTTCTTCAGTTCCAGAGTTTTCTCTGTTTGTGTTTTCTTTATTGATTCTAATTCTGTTTTCATGCCTTGCACTATTTCCTTCATCTACTTGAATGTGGTTCCTTGTCTGTCTGTGAGGGTCTCTATTTTTTGTTTGTTTCCTTTCTATATGCCACTAATTGTGTCTCTATTTGTTTGGCTATATTTGACTGTGTTCCTTTCAGAGCTTTGTTCATTACCTCTTTATTTGCCTCTATTTGTGTGGCTAATTCTTTGAGAGCTTTGTTCATTACCTCTTTATTTG
>NW_026585894.1:6994134-7027870 GCF_907164565.1 Psammomys obesus | reverse complement strand
TTGTGTGGCTAATTCTTTGAGAGCTTTGTTCATTACCTCTTTATTTGCCTCCATTTGTGTGGCTAATTCTTTGAGAGATTTGTTCATTTTCTTTATGTGCCTCTATTTGTATGCTATTTTTCTGAGAGATTTGTTTGTTTCCTCTTTATGTTCCTCTAATAACAGGATAACCATAGCTTTAAAGTCATTTTTCTGTATTTCCGATGAATTGGAGTATTCATTGATTTTGTGGGTTGCTGGTGAAGTCATGATGTCTTGATTTTTGTTGGATGTTTTCTTAAGCTGACCTCTGGCCATTTGCTTATATGTAACCTTCACTGTTTGTTCCTGGATTCTGCAGTTCAGACTGGTACCGTCTTTCTCTGGTGTCTCGGGTATTCTTCAGGAAGATGAGAGTGGTCCAGTGGTTTCAGCATGTGCATTGATGTTTTCAGCTGTACCTGAGGGAAGAGGTTCCATGGGTTCTGAAAGACAAATGTGGGCAAGTGTGTGCATGTGTGGAAGTGTGTCATGAAGGACAGGTTGCTAGAGAATGTAGGAGCCTGGAGTGTGAGGCAGGGGCGCTGTGCAGGCACTGAAGGGGTTGCAGATGCTGATGGTGTTTGCAGGCACTGATGGTGATAGCAGGCACCATTTGCTTCTGCAAATTCCTCAATACCTCAATGGCCAACAGGCTACTAGTATTAGGCTCTGACAGAGCTCCAAGAGTCATTTGCTTGAACTACACTGGTAGACCCACAGAACAGTGGAGTGAAATACTGAGAACACTGTTCAAAAATCCCTCTGTTTCCCACAGTGGGTGTGTGGTTGGGAGGGGTCTGATGTCTGGCTGCTATCTTAGATGAACCTTGGATCTGGCGCTGCAGCCTCTTGAAGGCGCACTCACTCTCTAGCAGTTCAAATTGGAAAGCACATGTGTCTCCCCTTTTCTCTACTCTCAGGTTTGTTCTTGCTGGGGAAAATGTGGTTGAGCTCCCTCAGCTCAGTGGTGCTGCAGCCACTGAATTATGGAGTCCAGCTGTAGGTGCGGAATCAGGAAGCTGGGCCAGGTGCTTGCTGGGAAGTCCTACGGAGCCACAACCGTGGTCCAAGGATCTAGGTGGCCCGGCCTCTGGTGTACCTGGGTGGTTTGGCTGATTGGGTGAAATTTGGTGGCTGTACAGCTGGCTGGCTGCTACTGAGGGATCACGTGGCCAGTACAGTCACTGGAAGCGAGGTTCTGTGGAGTCAGTAAAGCTTCTCACAGACCCTGGAACCAGAAGGATGGTAACACAGATGTGGGACTGCGAAGGCTGGTAAACCTGGCAGCAGAGGCTGAGGAGCTAGGAGCCCTACTGCTGTCTCAGTCCCCAGGCACTGAGTTCTGTGCTAAGATTCTCTGGTGCTGAAGAGTAGGGAGGCCTGAGAAGGGGGAGTGCAAGGTGTTCAAATGTTTGCCATTGTCCATCCCTAGAGAAGTCCATAGGTGACCTGAATCTAAATGGTCTCAGCTTATGTGATGTCCCCTCTCCTTCAGGAAGCCTCAATGTCAATTTTCTGGCTTCAGCTGTCCCTCCACTCACCAATTTTGTATTTTCATATCTTCTGCCTCTCAGATATGGTGCACGCTGGTTGTCACCATCTTGGAACCCTCTATGATGTTGGTTTCTAAAATTACATAATTTGCATTCATTTTCTTGGGAAGAATATTGACCAAATTTAGCAATGTCTTTCATCAGATTGTGGTATCTTTGAAATCAATATTGGAGTTAAATTTAGACAATGAGCTGCTACAATTTTGGCATTGAACACTGTAACATTTTTAGTTAACCAAAGCCAAATTTTAGACAACGTTCTCTAATATGGCAGATACACAATAATATATTTTTGCATTTGAAGTAACCTTAATAATGATTGAAAATTATTTGATTATCAATAATTTTAAAATAAGATGAAGACAGGGCATAGTGGTGCAAGCCCTTAAATGTCATACTAAGGAGGCAGAGACAGATGGATCTCTGTGAGTTTGAAACCATGATCTAAATAGCAAGTTCCAGGATAGCCAGTGTTACATAAAAGTTTAACCCCATCTCAAAAACAAATAAACGAGAAGCAACAAACAACAAAAAGATGAAGAAATTGTAATAAAACAGTAGAAAGTCCCTAGATAACAGCAGAGACATGTTCTTCAGCTCTATCCTGCAAGAAAAATTACTCAAAGTGTATAACACATTCTGGCTTACGTTTTATGAGCAGCAGAAAATGCAACCTGATATTACAGAATGAGGAATACATTTTACCACTGGCTTTGCTATTAAGATATCTCTATTATTCACATCATCCCCCTCTGATTTTCAATTTATTCAATTATAAAGTCTTAGTTTTTAAAAAACATTTCGCCATCTCCCAATACTACTTCAACAGTCTTTGGGAAATACCAATGATTTGTTTTCATATTCTACTTTGATAAAACTGTTTGATGGATAATAAGGTAATGCTGATTCATGCCAAATACTTGAAATTGAATACATTAGGATCTGTGGATATGTTCAAAGTCCCACATAACAGAAGTGTCAAAGATACTAATATGTCATTAATATTTTTATAATATCTTTATAAGGATTAAAGGCTTATACCTTTTAAATTTCTTTATTCAAAAACACTTACTAAAAGTGTATGTCAGTTTAGATATTTGCTACATGATGTAGAAAAAAAAGTATTGTAAGACATCCTTCCCCATAGGATTTACAATATTTGAGAGAGATAAAATAAAATATATCAGTGCAAATATATAGAAAAACAACAAGAACAAAACCAAGGTATATGGCATCATATTTCCCCATTTGAAAAATTTCCTGCAATGTTTTAAATATTTACTTATTATCCAAAGCTCATTTTTATTAATCTATAATTCAATATTCTATAGAATTCTATATTTTGCAAAATCATTCATGAGGTTTTAAGGGACTATCCTCCTGAGTAGAATGAAAAAGGCTGAGAGTAGAAAACAAGATTTCTTTGCATTTCATCAAGACATTTTATTCGAACATTGGATTTTCAAGGGGAAACTAATTAACTTTCTATTTAATTTCTTCAACTATTCTGAAACTTATAGACATATGCATGTAAAGATTAGAAGATATGGTGGCAGGTGACAGGGTGGAAAAAATATAAATGCAAAGAAAGAAAAAAGGAAACACCCCTTAACCTGGATTTCAAAAAAAGGAAAAATAGACTATTTTTACCTAATTGGATGGAACCATCCCCTTTGATTATAAAATTTTCAAGTAATCATGTTTAAGCAAAAAGTAATTAATTTTAACCCATATGAAAAGTGTTTACCTGTGAGCCTATCAAATGAAACATCATATTCCTTAAGACACATTCTGTATATAAGGGCTGCTGAAAAGAAGTGTGATTGAGTTTAAACCTTCAGCACTATATCCACTAATAAGAATAGTGAATGTCTTTTTGAAACTCATTGAGTGTCTTTTACTGTATAGAAAAGTCACAAGCGCAATCCCAAAGAACTTCTCTGTTAGAGAAAATGATAGTTTTCTATTGTTTATTCAAGTCCATTTCATAATCCCTGTCAGAATGTTTAAGATCAAAATCTCAAGCATCATCACATGCTAGTAAGGGTGTGGAGAAAGGGGAACACTCCTCTGTTGCTGGTGGGAGTGTTAACTTGTGCAAACACTTTGGAAATAAATCTGGTGTTTTTCAGAAAATTGGGAATAGGTTTGCCAGTAGACACAGTTATACCATTCCTGGGTATATACCCAAAAGACGCTCCACCTTACAACAAGAACACTTGCCCACTATGTTCTTAGCAGATTTATTCACAATAGCTAGAATCTGGAAACAACCTAGATGTCCCTCAACCGAAGAATGGATAAAGAGACTGTGACACATTTACACATTTGAATTCTACTGAGATATTAAAAACAAAGAAATAATGAAATGTGCAAACAAATGGATGGAACCAGAAAAGATAATCCTGAGTGAGGTTACCTAGACCCAGAAAGACACATGTGGTATGTTCTCACTTACAAGTAGATTTTAGTCATGTACTACAAGATAAGCATACTAAGATTTAGAGACACAAAGAAGATAAGAAATAAGGAGGAACCAAATGAGGATGCATAAATCTCACTCAGAAAAGAAGATAACATAAACTGGGGGTGTGGGTAAAGAGAGGGAACAATGTAGGAGGGGTGGTGCAGAGAGATAAGAGGGTGGAGATCAGACCTAGGCAGAGCAAGGAAAAGAGGATAGAAAGCCTGTAGAGAAAAGAGAAACTGAGGATGGGAGCATCTCTGTGACAAGCTAGAGACCTAAGTCAGGTACGCTCCTGAGAAGATATGAAGCAGAGACTTCTAGTAGCAGAAGTCATAGAGACTAAAAAGGACAACTTGTAAAAAAAACTAGTCTTCTAATAGAGGAAGGGGAACACCAACCCACCCAAAAAAACTTCAACCCAAATTTACTCTACCTCCAAGATGTACAGGAATAAAAATAGAGCAGATAGAGCAGAGATTGAGGAAATGCCCAACCAATACCTGGCCCAGTCAAAGAGCCACCCTATAGGATAGTGCCAATCCAACACTATGAATGATACTCTGCTAAACTTTCATAGAGGAGCCTGTCAGAGTTGTCCTCTGAGAGGTGCTACACAGCACTGCCTCAAAAGAGATGGCAAGATTCAAAACCACACATGGGGCTATGCATAAAGAATCTTGTGGAGAAGTGGGAGGAAAGAGAAAAGGACATGGAAGTGGCAAGAGCTCCAAAACACCAACAGAGCCAACTAACCAAAGTCCAGAGATGCTGGGTGAGAGTGAAGAATCAACCAAGGACCATGCATGAAGTGGATCTAGGTCCTCTAACAAAGATGTAGCAGATGGGCAGCTTAGGCCTCATGTTGTTCCTCTAGTAAGGAAAGTGGGGACTGCATTAGACATGGACTCACTTGCCAGTTTTTAGATCTCTTTCCTCTGGTGGGATTGCCTTGTTAGACCACAGGAGAAGAGGACAGGCTCAGTCCTCATGCAACTTGATTTGCTGGGCTGGATGGGAAAGGGAGCTTGCTTTTTCTAAAGAAAAGGGGAGGAGACAGAGAGAGGATATGGTGGGACTGTGAGGAGAGGAGGGATGGGGCTATGACAAGAATTTAGAGTGAATAAAAATAAAATAAAGAGTATCTGCATACATTCAAAAATGCAATTTTTATCTCTGTTCTATTACTATTCTTACAAAAGTAATAATATTTAATTTGAATTTTATTAAATAACGATTTATTAATCTAAAATAAGACATTCCAATTCTCAAATAAATAGAAATTGTACATACGAACACTAATTATATATAATTGTATATTTTCTGCACTTATGAAACTCCTTCAAATATTAAAAAAGAGCTTGGTAAATATGAAGCAAACCAAAAGTAGGTAACATTTCTGTTTACAGAACAAGTATACAGGCTGGTACTGCTGTGTTCTGAGCTTGGGATTCAGAGCTCAAAGTCCAAAATTTTACTCTCTTTTCACCATGTGTAGATTTGTGTCTCTCTTAAAGCTTCTATAGATATAATACCCACTATCAATGACTATGAATTTATTTGAAAAAAATAATGGAGATGTGATTAAATAGGAAAATGGGTAATTTACAAGTAATTTAATTGAGTAAGACTATGTTTTTATAAGCAGGAGATATTTGGGGCAACAAAATTGGCAGATTAGTCAGAAAGCAACAACTCCTTGCTTCTCAGTGGTATGTAACATAAAAAGCAAGAAAATAGCTTGTCAGTGAGTTGTGTGAATGAAGAAAGGCACTGAAATTGAGTATTGGGCAGAAAAATTCCTGGAGAGAGACAGAGATCCTTGGCATTGGAACAGAGAGTGGTAAAGGATATGAAGCCCTGATCCCAGCATGGGTCCACTGAATGTGGCAGAGAAAAGAAGAAATATAAGAGAAAAGTTGAAGAGATATGGTAGCGAAAATTGTTACAGAAACAGATTCAGAATAGGGAAATATTATGAACTTAGCTGATCTGGGAGCCACATAGTGTACTGACTAGGCACTGTCAATGTAAAAGTGTGATACTTTAATAAAGAAGTCATCTTGATAATGTCATATCAAGTGTACTGCTCTAGGAAGCAAGTAACTACATTTTCTTTTCCTTGAAACTCACAACTAATATTTTGCTGTCACAACCAGCATCTACTCTGTCTTAGTTAAGGTTACCATTTCTGTGGTGAAATACTTTGACCAAAAGCAGCTTGGGGAAGAAAAGTTTTATTTTACTCTCAGTCCTATGTAGCAGTTCATCATCAAAGAAAATCAGGACAAGAACTCAAATAGAACAGGAACCTGAGGGGAAGAGCTGATATAGAGGCCATCGAGAGGTGCTCTTTACTGGCTTCAAGGACATGGATTTCTCATTCTGCTTACTTATAGAACCCAGAACAATCAGTCCAGGGATAGCACCAATAAACTGGGGCTGCCTTCATCAATCACTAAGAAAAATGCTCTATAGACTTACATATAGTCAGATTTTTATGGAGGCATTTCTCAATTGAAGCTACCTACTCTCTCATAACTCTAGCTATTGTCAGGTTTATATAAAGCTAGCCAGAGCTGTAATTGTCGATTTCATTTCCTCAGAAGGGGAAATGAGATGAGAGCCATACCGCACTTTACAAATACATGGCTTGGGCTGAGCCCAGAGCATTTCTATCTAAATTTCCCTAGGCCTATTCTGGAAGCTTCTAACCTCCATACAACCTAATCGTCTGTAAGCTCATACCTAGGGTTTCATCTTTCAGCCTCTGCCTGCTAACCTAGCCCTAGAATGTTTTCAGCCTATGAGAATTACTGCTGAATAAGCTCACCCTTTCTAGTTGTTTCTTAACTCTGGCTAGCTGGTTCAACTCAAATATTCTGGATCAAAACTCCTGTCCAAACTGATTTAAATTGCCTTCTCTTGGTTTCTCTCTGAATTTCTTGGCTTGGGAAAACTGTCTCTGAGGTCCATGAACTGAATTGTACTGACGGCACTGACTGCTCCAAACTCAATTCTACTCTCTTTCCCTGCATTCTTCTTAAGTAGCTTCTCTTTCCTGTCTCTTCACATGAGATTTGTGAGTATCCTGTGACTCATTCTTTCAAATCTTTCTTTGATTTGTCACTTTGTCTGCTCCTCAATTAAATGTGACTGTTCGAGATTAAATGTGTATTCTAAGGGCATGTCTGTATTTCAGGCAGATCACACAGACTTAGTTCTTTGAATGTGATGCATGTCAAATCAGCCATGTTTCTGGATTTCAAATCCTCTACACAGCACAAATGATACCTTGTCCTCTTGACACACAAACACATGACTTTTCAATTAGAAATATTTCTTTCTTATTTATTCCCAATATGGCATATTAATATTAACAATATAAAGCATAAATATTTGTAATGTCCCAGTCCTTGCAAATTAAAATAAATTAAAAAGTTCAATCACTTAAAAATATCCAGACTCTTTGAAAATACAAAATAGCATTTAAAAGTTCAAGTCATCCAACTGTGGGCTATTGTACAAACAAAATTAAGTTAAACACTTTTTTTAATTTAAGAGAAAAGAACCAGGGCACAGTTATAATCAGATCAAAGCAAACCTCCAAAAATGCCATTAAAAAATGTAATGTGCCACCATAGAATTCCACTTCATATACAAGGTTTTACTTTCCATTCTTTTCATATTTTCTCCTATTTCACATTTTGGATATTTTAATTTTCATATTCATATTTTCATTTTCACTATGTGTCATCTTTTATAACATTTCTTCTGTTATTTCTACTTTTACTAGTTCATGAAAATTCCAATGATCCATTATTAGAATTAAAAATTCATCCAAATTCACAAGGAGACATAAAAAAATTCCAAAAAGTAGAAACAATCTCAAGCAGAAAAAGAAATGCTGACAGTAGCAAAACATAAGTTCAAATTATACAACAAACAATAGTAATTGGTATTACTACAAAAATTGGTATTGATACAAAACAAGCATGTAGAACAATAGAATAAAATAAAAGATCCACAAAAAAAACCAGATTCAGACTGCTCTGTTTCTCAACAGAAGTGTAAAAGTTCCACAAGGAGACAACAGAGCCAAAAATCCAGGACCCAGGGAGGCCTGCAGAAATTGATACTCCAACCAAGGACCATGCATGGAGAAGGCCTAGACCCCTATTCAGAGGAAGCCAAAGGCTGATCAGTTTCCAAGTGGGTTCACTAGTAAGAGCTACAGGGGCTGTCTCTCACATGAACTCAGTGGCCGATTCTTTCATCACCTCTGCATGGGAGGGGGGCAGTGCAGCCTTGCCACAACACAGAGGAAGATGATGCACTCAGTCTTGATGAGACCTGATAATGTAATGTCTGATAGAAGGGGAGAAGGTCCTCTAATATGTGGGTACAAAGGAAAGGGCATAAGAGAAGAGGGAGGGTGGGTGGGATCGGGAGGAGGCAAGGGAGGAGGTTGCAGTGAGGATAAAAAGTGAATAAATTATAAGAAATCAATATATAAATAAAATTAAATTAAAAAAGAAATGCTCAAAGTCCTTAGTCATCAGGTAAATGCAAATCGAAAAAACTCTGAGATTCCTTCTTTACCCATCATAGGGGCTAAGATATAAAACTCAAGTGACAATACATGCTGGAGAGGATGTGGAGAAAGGGGAACTCTCCTCCATTGCTAGTCAGATTGTAAACTTGTACAGCCATTTTGGAAATCAGTCTGGTACTTTCTCAGAAAGCTGGGAATAGTGCTACCTCAAGAACCAGCAATATCACTCCTGGGTTAATAATTAATTATATAGAAACTGTACATTCTTAAGCATGTATTTACTTTCTACAGTTTTAATTCATTTGGCAGCCACTAAAGCAGTGTCTTGCACATTTTATGTTAAGCATACTATGTGCCACCTTATGCAGCTTTACTTTTTTTTTTTTTTTATCCAGAATCATAGTGTTTTATTTTTATCAATGATTCTCTGGCTAATCTTGACCTACAACTATCACTTCTAATTTTTTCATAGAGATACCTGTGCCTGCTTTACCACTGATGTCCTTTCTGCATTGCCAAATAACACAACTACCAGTTTCCCCAAGGTTCAGGATCATCTGCTGAAGTTCTTTTCTGAAATATTTTCTTTACTTAAGTTTAACTGTCTTGAATTTATAGCATAGTTATTTTGAAATTTTAGTCCAATAATTTTTGTGAAGTATCTTTTTATCTCATGTGGATAATGAATCCTGTTGGATGGGTACATGTTCTTAAATTGACAAATGCTACTGTATTTAACATTAGGTTACAATCCTCTGGTTCAGTACCTTAAATACCAAAGCCTTTACATGTTTTTGTGGCTTTTAAATTTAATAAAATACATTGGCATACTGAGGTATTTATATCACTGATTTATTCATATAGTAAACTTTTTCAAAGTAGGCATGATATCTCACTTTACAGATGAATAAACATAAAGACATTAAATGCTGGCAAAAGTCATACCTCATAGAACTACTTGACAACTACTTGAATATTTGATATATTAGCTTTGTTCCAAAAATCATGTTCTTTTTTTCACCATGCAAAATAGATCATGTATTTCCATGGTGAGTAATAAGGAATACAGGGTGATTTTTTTTTACAACAGAAATTTATAAGATTATATTCTAGACTGATTACATGTAATACCACTACTGGGACCACATCTGAACCAAGTCTCTGATTCATTATTATATGTTTAAGAAAACACCCACTTCAATGATAATTTAGAATCAAAGCATAATTAATTTAACAGACAATTGAATTCATGTTATTGTTTCTTGTTCACACTTTTCAGTGAAAGTAATAAATGGCAAAATCTGTGTTCTTAACAGTATTTCTCACAGATTCAGTAAACTCTAGATCTGGAGAAATGGTTTCTTTTATAAATTTGTATTGATTGTTATTCTGTCTATATATGTGTACACATTAGTGTGCACACACATGACATGTTGCAAGTATGAGGGTTAGAAGAAACTTGTAGAAGTCAGTTCTCATCTTCTGCAATGTATTTTTTTAGGGGTTAATATTAAGTTATTAGTTTTGTAGGCCGGCATCTTTCCCTTAAAACCATCTTGCTAGTTCCCTGAAGAATAGTTTCCTATGCTTACACAGGGTTTTGCAGTTATTTGTCCAAAAGTTTAAACACCCAGTTATTGAGCTTTAAGCCAGTCATTGGCTGTGTCTATAATACAACACTTGGCATGTAGAGACACTAGGTTCAGGGGTAGCAGGTCAGCTTGGGACATCTGAGAACCTGTATCAGAAACCAAAACCAACAGTAAGGAAAAAATCCACCTATAATTCAAGGAATTCTCAGTTATGAGATAAAAACATTTGTAGGGGATAAAAAATTATTGACAGTAGAGTCAAAATAAATAACTTGAAATTCTTACAGGTTAAGGTTTGGGAAAAATATTTGGAAAACTGTCACCTATAACACAAATCACAGCTTTTTTTTTTCAAGGTTACTGCTATAGATTTACCATTCATTTAGTGGATAATTTCAAACTTGATAAAAGAAAAAAAAGGCCAAATAGGTTAGCTGTTAGGGACTAACAGTTTACCAGGAAATTAAATTTATAACTTAAACATATAGAAGGCTAATTTTTATTAGTAAAGCACAGATATCAGAAGTATAATTTATTATTAGCATTTTTCCAATACAGTTTATACTAAAATTATGTTAACATTTTCTGCTTTTGACAATAAAGGACACTTTTAATGTTATAACTATAATTTAGCATATGCTAGAATTTGAAGTAGACATATGGAACTAATTTTTATAAAATATATCCAACCAGTTAGGAGCTACACAAGGAGAGCAACATAACTAAAAAAATGTGGGCATGGAGATCTTTTCTGAGACTGATACTCCAACCAAGAATGATGCATGGAGATTAGCTAGAGCCCCTGCACAGAAGTTGCCCATGGCAGCTCTGTCCCCAGGTGGTTTCCTTAATAATAGGAAGAGGGACTGGTGGCTAGCTTTTTGATCACCTTCACTTGATGAGGGAGCAGCCTTACCAGGCAACAGAGGAAGACAATGCAACCAGTCCTGCTAAGACCTGATAGGCTAGGATCAGATGGAAGGGGAAGAAGATCTCCCTTATCACTGGAATTGGGGAGGGGCATGGGAGGAGATGAGGGAGGAAGGGTGGGATTTGGAGGGGATGGAGGAGAAGGCTGCATCTGGGATACAAAATGAATAAATTGTAATTAATAAAAAATATATTAGTTTAAAAAACTAAAATCTACCTCTGTGCAGGGGTTCCAGGCCACCTCCATGAGTGGTGTTGGCTGGAGTATCATTCTCAGAAATGACCCCTGGGCCCAGAATTTTTCGGTTCTGTTGTTCTCCTTGTGGAGTTCCTGTCCTCTCCAGGTCTTGCTATCTCCTACTTCTTTCACTCTGCCCAAAGTTTGGCTATGAGTATCAGCATCTGCCTCGATACCCTGCAGGGTAGAGCCTTTTAGAGGCCCTCTGTGGTAGGCTCTTGTCCTGTTCCCTGTTTTCTCCCTCCTCCAACGTCCATCCTCTTTGCCTTTCTGGATGGGGATTGAGCATCTTAGCCAGAGTCCTCCTTCTTGATTAGCTTCCTTATGTATACAGACTTTAGTATTAGTATCCTATATTACATGTCTAATATCCACTTATAAGTGAGTATATACCTTGTGTATATTTCTGCTTCTGGGATACCTCACTCAGGCTGATCTTTTCCAGTTCCCACCATTTATGTGCAAATTTCATGATTTCCTTGTTTTTATTGCTGAGTAATATTCCATTGTGTATATGTACCAAGATTTCTGTATCCATTCCTCAAGTGTGAAGCATCTGGGTTGTTTCCAGCTTCTGGATATTACAAATAAAGTTGCTACAAACATGGTTGAGCAGATGTCCTTGTTGTATACTTTCGTGTCTTTTGGATATATGCTTAAGAGTGGTATAGCTGGACCTTGAGGAAGAGCTGTTCCTAATTGTTTGAGAAAGCACCAGATTGATTTTCAGAGTGGTTGTACAAGTTTACATTCCCACAAGCAGTGGAAGAATCCCTGCACAGAGGTAGCCCATGGCAATTCAGTGTTCAAGTGGGTTCCATAGTAATGGGGGCAGGGACTGTCTCTGACAGGAACTGATTGGCTTGCTCTTTGTTCACCTCCCCCTGAGTGGGGAGCAGCCTTAACAAGACTTCTGATGAGACCTGATGGATTAGGATCAGAGGGAAGGGGAGGAGGACCTCCCTTAATAGTGGACTGGGGGAGCAGCACATGTGAGGAATGGGGAGGGAGGATTTGATTTCGAGGGGAGGCAGGAGGGAATTACAGGAGAGATACACAGTGAATAAATTGTAATTACTACAAATAAAAATTAATAAAGAAATAACCCTTTGCTTTGCAGAAGCTTTTCAGTTTCATGAGGTCCCATTTATTAATTGTTGCTCTTAGAACCTGTGCTGTTCGTGTTCTGCTCAGGAAGTTGTCTCCTGTGCCAATGACTTCAAGGCTCTTCCCCACCTTTTCTTCTAAAAGGCTTAGTGTGTCTCCTTTTATATTGAGGTCTTTGATCCACTTGGACTTTGATTTTGTACAGGGTGATAAGTATGGATATATTTTCATTTTTCTACTTGTAGCCATCCAGTTCTACTAGCACCATTTGTTGAAGATGCTATCTTGTTTCCATTGAATGGTTTTGCCATCTTTGTCAAAAATCAGGTGTCCATAAGTGTGTATGTTTATTTCTGGGTCTTCTATTCGGTTCCATTGTTCCACCTTTCTGTTTCTATGCCAGTACCATGCAGTTTTTATTACTGTTGCTCTATAGTACAGCTTGAGATCAGGGATGGAGATATCTCTAGAAGATCTTTCCTTGTAGAGGATTGTTTTAGCAATTCTCGGTTTCTTTTTATTCAATATGAAGTTGAGAATTTTTCTTTCAAGTTCTGTAAAGAACAAAACTACTACCTACAGATTGAGAACAGATCTTCACCAACCCTATATCTGACAGAGCGCTAATATCCAATATATATAAAGAACTAAAAAAGTTAAAAAGCAACAAATTAGATAATCCAATTTAAAAAAAAATGGGACACAGATCTAAAGAGAGAATTCTTGATAGAGTAATATTGAATGGCTGAGAAACACTTAAAGAAATGTTCAACGTCATTAGTCATCAGGGAAATTCAAATCAAAACGACCCTGACATTTCACCTTACATCCATCAAAAGGGCTAAGATCAAAAACTCAAGTGGCAGCACATGCTGGAGAGGTTGTAGAAAACAGGGAACCCTCCTCCACTGCTGGTACAAGTGTAAACTTGTACAACAACTCTGGAAATCAATCTGGCGCTTTCTCAATTAGGAATAGCTCTTCCTCAAGATCCAGCCATACCACTTCTAAGCATATATCCAAAAGAGGCTCACCTACACAATAAGGATATTTGCTCAACCATGTTTATAGCAGCTTTATTTGTAATAGCCAGAATATGGAAACAAAACAACCAAGATGCCCCTCAATTGAGGAATGGATACAGAAATTATGGCACATCTACACAATGGAATACTACTCAGCAATAAAAAAACAAGGAAATCATGAAATTTACAAGTAAATGGTGGGAACTGGAAAAGATCGTCCTGAGTGAGCTATCCCAGGAGCAGAAAGACACACACGGTATATACTCACTCATATAGACATATAATATTGTATAAACCTTCTAAAATCTGTACACCTACAGAAACTAATCAAGAGGGAGGACTCTGGTTAAAATGCTCAATCCCCATCCAGAAAGGCAAAGAGAATAGACATCAGAAGAAGGAGAAAACAGGGAACAAGTTAAGAGCCTGCCACAGAGGGCCTCTGAAATGCTCTGCCCTGCATGCTATCAAAGCAGATGCTGAGACTTATGGCCAACCTTTGAGGAGATTGCAGAAAATCTTATGAAAGAAGTGGGGGTTAGTAAGACCTGGAGGGGACAGTAGCTCTACAAAGAGAGCAACAGATCCAAAAAAATCGGGAAAAATGGGTCGTCCCTGAGACTGATAGTCTAACTAAGTAGCAATGCATGGAGATAACCCAGAACCCCTGCACAGATGTAGCCCATGAGAGTTCAGTCTTCTAGTGGGTTCCATAGTAATGGGAACAGGGACTGTCTCTGACAGAACTGATTGGCCTACTCTTTGATCACCTCCCCCTGAGGGGGCAGCAGCTTTACCAGGTCACAGAGGAAGACAATGCAGCTACTCCTGATGAAACCTAATTGACTAGGATCATAAGGAAGGAGAATAAGACCTCCCCTACCAGTGGACTTGGGGAGGGGCATGCATGGAGAAGTAGGAGGAAGGGAGTGATTGGGTGAGGAAGGCGGAGGGAACTACAAGGGGGATACAAAGTAAATAATGTGTAATTAATAAAAAATTAAAATAAAAATTATCTTTGAAAAAAAATAACCCAAGGGGAAAATAATAAAATCTATCCAATCACTAACAAGAGTGAAAGCTATGAAGAAAAGCACCTTAATTTAGGTAGGCTATAGTCAAATAGGAAGGGAGGAGAACCTCAGTAGTCAGGGGACAAGGGGAGGGGCATAGGGGGAGAAGAGGGAAGGAGGGAGGACTGGGAGAAGACAGGGATGTGGCTACAGCCAGGATACAATGTAAAAAAAAAACTGAAATAGATAGATAGATAGATAGATAGATAGATAGATAGATAGATACATACATACATACATACATACATACATACATACATACATACATACATACATACAAACATACATACATAAAAGGGGGTAAATGGAGCCTCCTTTGCAAATGATATGAAAATGTGATATATATCTGTACTTATAAGACTGAAATTAGACCTTTGCCTCTTACATTGAAGAATGAAGTCATCTGATATGAATTAAAGAGATTTGTGTAAGAAAAACCCATGGACTCTGAAATTTTTAGAGGAAAGCATAGGAAAAGTATTTCAAGATAATGACAAAGGCAATGACTTTCTTAATTTTAATTCACTAGCCCAGGAAACAATAACAGTATTGACATAAAGAATTACACCAAACTAAAAATCTGAACTGCAAGAGAAAGGCCAAACTGCAAATAAAGGATTCAGAAGGGCAGGAATCTTTCTAAACCTTTATACAACAGGAAAGCAATACGTACAGTACAAAAAGGATTCAGAAATTGAAAACACCAAAAGAATAAAATGAACAACTGAGTTGAGCAACCAGTTCTCTAAAGAACTATAGGCCATGGTATGGACATGAAAAGTATGAGAAAACAAGAAACAGGACAGGAGCCTACTACAGAGGGCCTCTGAAGGACTCTACCTAGCAGCTTATCAAAGCAGATGCTGAGACTCATAACTAAACTTTCAACAGAGTGCAGGGAATCATAAGATAAAGGGGGAGGTAATATGACAGGAGAGGACAAGAGCTCCACAAGGACAAAATATATCAGGGCACTGGGGTCCTCTATGATACTGTTTCTTCAACCAAGGATCATGTATGGATATAACCTAGAACCCCTGCTCAGGATGTAGCCCAGGGTAGCTCATTATCCAAGTGGGTAGGGAGATGGTAAGGGGAACAGGGACTATTTCTGACATGAACTCAATGGTTGGTTCCTTTACCTTTCCCTCGCCCTAGGGAGGAACATCCTTGCTAGGTCACAGAGGAGGACATGGCAGACAGTATTGAAGATACCTGATAAGCTAGGAAGTCCCCTAGCAGTGGACTTGGAAAGGGGCAGGAAGGAGATGAGGGAGGGAGGGTGGGGATGGGAGTGAATGAGGGAGGGCCTATGGCTAGGATACAAAGTAAATAACCTGTGACTAATATTATATAATGATAATTAATTAAAAAAAAAAACAACTATAGGCCCAGAGAGGTAGCTCAGCACTAGAAAGTGCTTGTTGACAAATCTAATCCCTGGAACCCATATGGTACAAGAAAAGAGCCAACTCTAAAATTTATTCCTTCCCTCCCAACACACAATAGATGGATATATAAATAGATAGATTAATTAATATTAATATTTTTATTTTTATTAAATAATTCATATATTTTATATTCCTATCATAGTTTCCCCTCTTTCCTGCCTTCCCAGTCCCTCTCTCTCAGCTCACCTTTCCTCCATCCTCCTGTCCTCCCTTTCTCCCCAGAAAAGGCTCTGAAAAAGGGAGGCCTATGATGAATATCAACCAACCTTGGCATATCAAATTATAGTAAGACTAGGCACATCTTCTCCTATTGTGGCTAGGCAAGGCAGCCCACTTGATAGAAATGAATTACAAGGCATGCAACAGAGTCAGACACAGCCCCCAGCTCCAACTGTTAGGATTCCCACTTAAACTTGGAGCAGCACCACTATTACTTATGTTCTTTGTACAATGGTTTAGTCTCTCTGGCCCACTATGGGCCCAGGTTAGTTGGTTTTGTAATTCTCCAGATGTAGGATTGGTAAAGATCTTTTCCCATTCCATAGGCTGCAATTTTGTCCTTTTGATGCTGATTTTTAATTACTTCTTCTATTTACATAGAGGTTATAGGCCTATTTAAATTGTTTACCTGATCTTCATTTAGCTTTGGGAAATGTTACTATCTAGAAAATCATCTATTTCATTTAGATTTTCCAATTTTGTGGAATACAGGCTTTTGAAGTAAGACCCAAAGATTCTTTGGATTTCCCCGGTATCTGTTGTTATGTTCCACCTTTTCATTTCTGATTTTGTTAATTTAGATATTGTCTTTCTGCCTTTTCATTGGTTTGGCTAAGGGTTTGTCTATCTTGTTGATTTTCTCAAAGAATCAACTCTTGGTTTTGTTGATTCTTTGTATTGTTCTCTTTGTTTCTAATAAAGTGATTTCAGTTCATTGCTTTTTTTTTTCCTATTTACTCCTCTTGACTGTGTTTGCACCTTTTTGTTCTAGAGCTTTCAGGTGTGCTGTTAATTCACTAGTATAAGATCTCTCAAATTTCTTTATGAAGTCACTTATTTCTATTAAATTTCCTCCATTTGTCTCATATGTTTGGGTATGTTGTGCCTTCATTTTCATTGAATTCTAGAAAGTATTTAATTTCTTTCCTTTTCTTCTTTGACCCAGGGTTCATTAAGTAGGGAGTTTTTCAGTTTCAGTTGGTGTGTAGGTTTTCTGTTGTCTCTGGTTTTGTTGAAATCCAGCTTTAATTCATGGTCCTGTGATGAGATAAAGGGGATTATTACAATTTTCTTATATCTGTTGAGACTTGCTATGTGCCCAAGGATATTGTTGTTAAAAATATTTTTATGAAACTGTTTGTTTTACTAATTTTTTTCTTTTAAAGTGGGTATCAACCAAATAATTGAGACTCTATTACATTTGTTTAATAATAAGCTCCAAAACACACAATAATTGAGCAGTTATTACTCTATACTTTTATTTTTTATTACAATAATTCAATTTAATCTTGGTCATAGGCCCCTACTTCCTTTCTTCCCATCTCACACTCCCTCTCTCATGCCCTCCCCTATTCCTCAAAATAGGGAATCCCTAATATCCAGACACACCAGCTCTCCTATACACCAGGGTACTGAGTTCATCTTCCTCCCCTGTGACCTGGTAGGTCAGTCCCATCAAGGGGAAATGATAAAAAAGCAGGCTACATAGCCCATGTCAGAGATACCCCACTCCCCTAAATAGTGGGCCCACATGCAGCCTGAGATGCCCATCGCCTAGTTATAAGTAAAAGACCTAGGTCCAGACTGTGCATTGTCCTTAGTTGGTAATCCATAGGCAAACCTGGGCCTTGTTTGATTGGCTTAGATGGTATTCGCATGGAGCTTTTTTCACATTTATTATCAACTATCATTCCCCATTCTTTTCCAATAGACTCCCTATGCTTTAACCATTGTTTGGCTGTGAGTCTCAACATCTGTTTTGAACATTGCTGGATGAAGTTTTGGGGTTTTTGTTTGTTTGTTTGTTTTGTTTTAGGTTACATTTTATTAACTCTGTATCCCAGCTATTTCTCGCTCCCTCATTCCTCCTAAACACTTCCTCATCTCCTCCCTGCCCCTTTCCAAGTCCACTGATTGGGGAGGACCTCTTCCCCTTTCATCTGACCCTGTTTTATCAGGTATCTTCAGGACTGGCTGCAAAGTTCTCCTCTGTGTCCTAGAAGGACTGCTCCTCCCTTGGGGGTTGGGGAGGTCAAAGAGCTTGCCATTGAGTTCCTGTCAGAAATAGTCACTGTTCCCCTTACTATGGGAAACCAATTGGTTACAGAGCTACCACGGGCTTTGTCTGAGCAGAGGCTTTAGGTTATATCCATACATGTTCCTTGGTGGAGTATCAGTCCCAGAAAAGACCCCTGTGCCCACATATATTTGGTCCTTCTGGAGCTCCTATCCTTTCCACATCATACTAGCTCCCCCTTCTTTCACATGATTCCCTGCACTTTGCCCAAGGTTTGGTTATGAGTCTTAGTATCTGCTTTGATACACTGCTAGGGAGAGTCTTTCAGGGGCCCTCTGCAGTAGGCTCCTGTCCTGTTACTTGTTTTCTCCTAAGTCCAATGCACCTCCCATTTGTCTTTCTAAGTGAGGATTGATCATCATACCCTGAGTCCTCTTTCTTGTTTATCTTCTTTAGGTGTATAGATTTCATTATGTTTATTATATCTTATAGGACTATATGAGTGAGTATATACTATGTGTGTCTTTCTCCTTCTGGGATACCTCACTCAGAATGATCTTTTCTAGATCCCACCATTTGCCTGCAAATTTCATGATTTCCTCTTTTTTGATAGCTGAGTAGTATTCCATTGTGTAAAAAATACCACAATTTCTGTATCCATTCCTCCGCTGAAGGACATCTGGGTTGTTTCAAGGTTCTGGATATTACAAATAAAGCTGCTAAAAATGTAGTTGAGCAAATTTCCTTGTTGTGTACTTGAGCAAATTTTGGGTATATGCCTAGGAGTGGTATACCTGAGTCTTGAGGAAACACTATTCCTAATTGTCTGAGAAAGCGCCAGATTGACTTGCAAGGTGGTTGTACCAGTTTATATTCCCACCAGCAATGGAGGAGGGGTCCCCTTTCTCCACAACCTCTCCAGCATGTGTTGTCACTTGAGTTATTCATCTTAGCCATTCTGGGGGTGTAAGGTGAAATCTCAGTTTTGTTTTAATTTGCATCTCCCTGATGGCTAAGGATGTTGAACATCTCTTTAAGTGTTTCTCTGGCATTCTATATTCCTCTACAGAGAACTCTCTTTTTAGCTCCGTACCCCATTTTTAATAGGATTACTTGATTTATTGCTTTTTAACTTCTTTAGTTCTTTATATATGCTGGGTATCAGTCCTCTGTCAGATATAAAGTTGGTGAAGATCCTTTCCCAGTCTGTAGGCTGTCGTTTTGTTCTGACGACAGTGTCTTTTGTTTTACAGAAGCTTTTCAGTTTCATTAGGTCCCATTTATTGATTGTTGATCTTAGAGCCTGTGCTGTTGGTGTTCTGTTCAGGAAGTTGTCTCCTGTGCCAATGAGTTCTAGGCTCTTCTCTACTTTTTTCTAACCAATTTAGAGTATCTGGTTTTATATTGAGGTCTTTGATCCATTTGGATTTTAGTTTTGTGCATGGTGATAAATAAGGATCTATTTTCACTTTTCTGCATGTAGACATCTAATTGGACCAGCACCATTTGTTGATGATTTGTCACTATTAGCAGATCATATGATAGTATACATGAGCGACCACAAAATTTAACCAGATAACTCCTTCAGCTGATAAACACCTTCAGCAAAGTGACAGGATACAAAATCTACTAAAAAAAATCAGAATCCCTCCTGTATACCAAATACAAAAGAGCCGAGAATGAAATCAGGGAAACAACACCCTTCACAGTAACCACTAATAAGATAAAATACCTTGGGGTGACTCTAAACAAGCAAGTGAAAGACCTGTTTGAAAAAAACTTCAAGTCTCTGAAGAAAGAAATCAAAGAAGATCTCAGAAGATGGAAAGATCTCCCATGCTCATGGATTGGTAGGATTAACATTGTGAAAATGGCCATCCTGCCAAAAGCAATCTACAGATTTAATGCAATTCCCATCAAAATACCAACTCAGTTCTTTTCTGACCTTGAAAGAAAGATTCTCAGGTTCAAATGAGAAACAAAAAACCAGAATCTCCAAAATGGTACTGTACAACAACAGATCATCTGGAGGTATCTCCATCCTCAATCTCAAGTTGTAGTACAGAGCAATAGTAATAAAAACTGCATGGTATTGGCATAGAAACAGAAAATAGGATCAATGGAACTGAATTGAAGACCCAGAAATAAACCCACACAGCTATGAATACTTGATTTTTGACAAAGAAACCAAAACCATTCGCTGGATGGAGTTTTAATAAGACAACTCTGGTCAGCTCCTGTTGGCAAACAGATCAGAGTAACATTAATAGTGATAGGGTTTGGCTTTCTTTCATGGGGTGGGTCTTTGGATTGGGTGCATCATTGGCTGGACATTCCCTCAACCTCTGCTCTGTCTCTTCTGTCTTTGTCCATGAAGATCTTGTAGGAAGGGTAAGTTTTAGACTGAGGTTTTTCTGGGTGGGTTACTGATCTCCTCCATCTACTAGGAGTCTTGTCTAGATAAAGGGTGTTGTCCTCTTCAGTCTCCATGGCCCCTGCTACTAGTAGTCTTATCTAGAGTCCCTATTATATCACCCTAGAGTCCTATTTATTTATGTCTGTCACTTCTCACAGAGATATCCCCAGTTACCATTTCTCTTTTCCCTGCAGTCCTTCTGCCCTTCTGCCCCTAATCTCCTCAGGCTAGATGTTCACCCTTATTTCTTTCTGCATTCCCTCTTTAACCTTCTTTCCACTCTGCAAGCATTATATCTGTCTATTCTATTTTCCATTCTGAGTGATATTTATGCATCCCCACATGGGTTGTCCTTGTTAATTTTCTTCTTGGGGTGTATACATTGCAGTATGTCTATCCTGTACTGTAAGACTAAAAACCACTTATAGGTGAATACATAGGATGTGTGTCTTTCTGGTTCTTGGTTACCTCAGTCAGTATGATCTTTTCTAATTTATTCATTTTCTTGTAACTTTCATGATTTCCTTGTTTTTAATATCTGAGTAGTTTTCCATTGTGTAAATGTACAACAGTTTCTTTGTCAGTTCTTCAGTTGAAGGACATCAAGGTTCTTTTCAGATTATGGCTATTATAAATAAAGGTTCTATTAATATGGTTGAGCTAATGTCCTTGCTGTGTGGTGGAACATGTTTTTGTTGTAAGTCCAGGAGTGTTGTAGCTGGGTCTTGAGGTTGCACCATTCCAGATTTTCTGAAAAGATTCAGATTGATTTCCAAAGTGTTTGTCAAGTTGTCACTCCTACCAGCAATGGAGGAATGTTCCTCTCTCACCACAACCTCTTTAGCATGTGTTGTAACTTGAAATTTTGATCTTAGTCATTCTGACAAGTTTAAGTTAGAATCTCGGAGTCATTATGATTTGCATTTACCTGATGACTAAGGAAGTTGAACATTTTTTAAGTACGTCTTCACCATTTTGAGATTCATCTGTTGAGAATTCTGTTTACCTCTGTATCCAATTTTTAATCAGATTATTTGGTTTGTTGGTATTTAATTTCTTAAATTCCTAACATATTCTGTATTTTAACCATTTATCAGATGTAAAATTAGTGAAAATCTTTTCCCTATTTATAGATTGCCATTTTGTCCTATTCATACTGTTCTTTGTTTTACAGAAGATTTTTAGTTTCATGAGTTCTCATTTATTAATTTTTGATCATAGAGCTTGAGCTGTTGTGTTCTGTTCAGGAAGTTGTCTCCTGTGCCAATGAAGTCATGGCTCTTACCCACTTTTTTCCCTAACCGATTTAATGTGTATGATTTTATGTTGAGGTCTTTGATCCACTTGGACTTTAGTTTTGTGCAGGGTGATAACTATAGATCTATTTTCATTTTTCTACATGTAGACATCCAGTTAGACCATTTGTTGAAGACACTCTTTTGTTCCATTATATGCTTTTTGCTCCTTTGTCAAAAATTAGGTGTGCTTAGGTGTGTATGGGTTTATTTCTGGATGGATCTTTGATTCTATTTCATTGATCAACCAATCTATTTTAATGCCAGTTAATACTATTGCTCTGTATTATAATTTGAGGTCAGGTATGGAGATACATTCAGAAGCTCTATTATTGTAAAGTATTGTTTTAGCTTTCCTGGGTTTAGAATTGTTCTTTTAAGGTCTGTGAAAAATTGAGTTGTTATTTTGATGGGGATTACAATGAACTTACAGATTGCCTTTGCTAAGATGGCCATTTTTACTATGTTAATCCTACATATCTATGAGCATGGGAGATATTTCCAGCTTCTGGTATCTTCTTCAGTTTCTTTCTTCAGAGACTTGATATTCTTGTCATGCAGGTCTTTCATTTGCTTGGTTAAATTTACTCCTAGATACTTTAAGTATTTTTGTCCATTATCAAGGTTGTGTTTTCACTAATTTCTTTCTCAGCTCATTTGTCATTTGTATACAGGAGGGCTATTGATTTTTTAAAATTAATCTTGTATCCACTTACTTCAATGAAAGAATTTTTCATCTGTATAAGTTCTCTGCTGGAATCTTTGGGGTTGCTTATGCATACTATCTTATCATCAGCAAATAGTGATGCTTCAATTTTTTTTTTCCTTTCCAATTTGTATCCTTTTGAACTACTTTAGTTGTCTTATTGCTCCAGGTGGAACTTCTAATACTATATTGAAGATATTCGGAGAAAGTGTGCAACCTTGTCTTATCCATGATTTTATTGGTATTTCTTTGAGTTTCTTTCCATTTAGTTTGATGTTAGCTATTGGCTTGCTGTATATAGCCTTCATTATATTTAGGTATGGGCCTGATATCTCCAATACTTTTATCATAAAGGGGTGTAGTATTTTGTCAAAGGCTTTTTCTGCATCTAATGTGATTATCATGTAATTTTTTTTCAGTTTTTGTTGTTGTGTGTCGATTACATTGATTGATTTTCATATGTTAAAACATCCCTGCATCCCTGGGTTGATGATGTGTCAGATATGATCTTGAATTCACTTTGTAAGTATTTTATTGTGTACTTCTGTATCAATGTTCATAAGGGAGACTGAACTGAAATTTTCATTTTTTTGTTGAATCTTTCTGTAGTTTAGGTATCAGGGTTACTGTGGCTTCATAGAATGAGTCTGGTAATGCTTCTTTTGTTTCTATTTTGTGGAATAGTTTCAGGAGTAGTGGTTATTAGCTCTTCTTTGAACCTCTGCTAGAACTTTGCACTAAAAATATTTCTGTTTTCTTAGGGGTTATGGGACAGTTTATACTGTTTGCATACCTTTGATTTAACTTTGGCAGGTGAAATCTTTCAAGAAAATTGACCATTCTCTTTCGATTATCTCATTTTGTGACATACAGGCTTTTGAAGTAAGAACTAATGAGTTGTTTTTGGAATTTCTCAGTGTCTGTTGTTATGTCACCCTTTTGTTTCTGATTTTGATAATTTGGATACTGTATCTCCATCTTTGAATTAGTTTGGCTAGTGGTTTTAGTATCTTGTTGATTTTCTCAAAGAAGATCATTTTTATTGTTCTTTTTGTTTCTAATTTACTGATTTCAGCCCTGAATTTGATTACTTCCTGCTGTCTCCCGTCTTGGATGGGTTTGCTGCTTTTATTCTAAAGCTTTCAGGTAATCTGATAATTTGCTAATATGGGATCTCTCCAATTTTTTATAAAGGCACTTAATGCTATTAGCTTTCCTCTTAGCACTGCTTTCATGATGTCCCATAATTTTGGGTAAGTTGTGCCCTTGTTTTCATTGAATTTTAGGAAGTCTTTAATTTGTTTCTCTATTTCTTCAAAGTGGCAAATATTCAAAGCTCCTGCAATTTCTCTTGACACAAGCACTGGCCTCCCTCCTTGGTGGAGGCAGCCAGCAGTACCTGCTGCTCCAAGCACAGTCCTCCCTGCTCAGTAACTGAGACAGAAGAGGCCAGCCTCCCAGTTCCACAGCAGAAGCAGTCAGCTATAAGGACCTCTGGCTGGCCACTGTATGGGTCTCCCAGGTCTGAGGGCAGCTGTACAGGCTTCCTAAGGACTCCCAGGCTACCATGTCTGCTTAGGCAGGGGGCTGGGTGGCAAGCTAGCCCTGGCAGGGGCCTCCATGCTCTGTGACTAAGACAACTGAAGTGGCTACCCCAAGCAAGGGTATCCCTTCCCAGTGGACAAACAGTGGAAACCACACTTGCCTCTGTAGGCCCAAATCAAAGAGGAGAGAACACAGGAATCCTTGTGTTTTCTGATTAGGCCTTCTAGGGAGTGAGTGTGCCTTCAAGTAGTACATGCAGAACCCCAGATCTAGCGTGCCTCTATGTGAGCAGACAGATTTCAGATCCCTCCCACCTACACACCCACATGTTTCCCATCCTATGGGAAACATAGGGATTCTTGGAATAGTGTTCTTAACATTGAAGCCACTGTCCTGTGGGTCTACCAGTGGAGTACAGGCAAACAATTCCTGGAGCCCAGACAGATCTGAATACCAGGAGGACAGTACTACAAGCCTGTAGGTCACTGAGTTATTCAGGGCACCTGCACATGCCCATTGAGCCCACAAACACTGCCAACACCTGCACTACCTCCTGAGTATCTACATCTGACATTCAAGGCACACTTCCACACACACGCCTATGCTTGTTTGCCCACATTTGTGGACCTGCGCTTGCAACCTTCCTCCATTAGCTACAGCTGAAACACCAACATTCACTCTCAAACTAGTTGAGCTCTCTTATCTAACTGAGAAAGACACCAGTGAAAGATAGACCCAGTATGAAGTACAGGGTCCAGGAATAAATAGCAAAGGTTACAGATAAACAGATGACTAGAGGTCGGTGTAAGAACACATCCAACAAAAATCAGGCCATCATGGCTTCAACAGGAACCCCAAAAATCAATGGACATGCTAGTTCATCATAAAAGCAGGAAAATGATCTCAATTATAGGCTTATCCAGATATTAGAGGCACAGAAATAGGAAACAAACAAAGCTCTCAAAGAAATACAGGCAAATACAACCAAACAAGGACAATTGCTCAACCATGTTTTTAGCAGCTTTATTCATAATAGCCAGAACTTGGAAACAACCCAGATGTCCCTTAGTTGAGGAATGGATGCAGAAATTGTGGTACATTTACAAAATGGAAAACTCAACAATTAAAAACAAGGAAATCATGAAATTTTCAGGCAAATGGTGGGAACTAGTAAAGATCATCCTGAGTGAGGATGATCTTCCTAGAAGCAGAAAGACATACATGGTATATGCTCACTTATAAGAGGGTATTAAACATACTAAAATCTGTACACCTAAAGAAGCTAATCAAGAAGGAGGACCATGGATAAGATGATCACTCCTTACTCAGAAAGGCAAATGGGATGGACATCAGAACAGGGAGAACAGGGAACAGGACAGGAGCCTACTACAGAGGGCCTTTGAAAGACTCTACCCAGCAGGATATCAAAGCAGATGCTGAGAGGCATAGCCAAACTTTGGGCAGAGTGCAGGAAATCTTATGAAAGAAGGGGGAAATAGAAAGGCTTGGAGGGACTAGAAACTCCACAAGGAGAGCAACAGTACCAAAAATTATGGGCACAGGGGTCTTTTCTGAGGCTGACATTCCAATCATGCACAGAGATAACCTAGAACCCTTGCACAGATGTAGCCCATGATGCCCCAGTCTCCAAGTGGTTACCCTAGTAATGGGAACAGGGACTGCCTCTGATATGAACTCAGTGGCCTGCTCTTTCATCACCTCTTGCTGAGGGGGGGATCAGCCTTATCCAGCCACAGAGGAAGACAGTGCTACCAGTCCTGATGAGAACTGATAGGCTAGGGTCAAATGGAAGGGGAGGAGGACCTCGCTTATCAGTGGATTTGGAAAGGGGCATGGGGGAAATGAGAAAGGGAGGGTGGGGTTGGAAGGGAATGAGGAAGGGGCCTATAACAGGGATACAAAGTGAATAAACTGTTCTTAATATATAAAAAAAATAAAAAGAAAGAAAAGGAAGTATATTCTTAAGTGTTTGATGAAAACTTTCCGACAGTGAAGGCTCCCACTATTAATGTGTGGGGATCAATATGTGGCTACAGCTTTAATAATGCTTCTTTTATGAATGCAGGTGCCCTTGAATTTGAGGCTTAGTTGTTCAGGATTGTGATGTCCTCCTAGTAGATTTTTCCTTGGATGAGAATGAAGTGTCCTTCTCCATCTCTTTTTATTAATTTTGGTTGAAAGCTTATATTATTAGATATTAGGTTGGCTACTCCAGCTTGCTTCTTGGGTCTGTTTGCTCAGAAAATCTTTTTCCAGTCCTTTATTCTCAGTTAGTGTCTATCTTTGTTTCTGAAACATGTTTCTTTTTTTTTTCTTATTAAAGAAAATATTTAATTGGGATGGCTTATACTGTCAGTTTAGTTCATTATCCTCATGGTGGAAAGCATGGAGGTGTGCAGACAGACATCCAGACATCGTGCTGGAGAAGTTGCTGAGAGTTCTACATCTGGATCCACGGGCAGCAGCAGGAGATGGTGTGCCACACTGGGCATAGCTCAAAGGCCACCACCACAGTGACAGACTTCCTCCAATAAGGCCACACCTCCTGATAGTGCTACTTCTTATGGGTCAAGCATTCATTTGCATCTATGGGAGCCATTTCTATTCAAACCACTTCCTGGCTCTCACAGGTTGTAACCATAACATAATGAAAAATGCATTTAGTCCAACTTCAAAAGTCCCCACAGTCTATAATAGTTTCAAACTTGTTCAAAAACACAAAGTTCAAAGTCTTTTCTGAGATTCATGCAATCTTTTAACTATAATCCCCTATAAAATAAAAACCAAAAAGCAGACCATATACCTCCAACATGTAATGGCACAGGATACATTACCATGCCAAATAAGAGGAAAGGGAGCATAGTGAGGAAAGATAAGACCAAAACAAGATAAAAAAACAGCTTGACAAACTAAATTCTGCATTTTCATGCCTGATGTGCTTTTCAGATCTCCAACTCCTCTCATCTTTGTTCACTACGCACACTCCTCTCTATTGGGCTGGTCCCATTCCCTGTCAGCAGCTCTCCTCAGCAGGTATCCCATGGCTCTGGCATTTCCAACATCTTGAGGTCTCCAAGACAATCAGGCTTGATCTTCACAGCCTCACACAATGGCTCCTCTAGGCCTCCATATAGGGTCACCCCTGACACATGCCTGGCCTCAGTCTTTCCTTAGTAATGAAGGGAGATCCCATAAACCTTTCTTCTGCACTTGACTCAGAAGAAAACCAGAACTATGTGACCAAAGCTGCTACATTCTGTTGCTTGCTGGGGCTGGAACACAACCCCTCATTTGCTTGCCATTTTCAATGGTTTCCTTCACTATATTGCTTGACCATCCTGACACATGCTCTGTAGAACAGGCTGGTCTTGAATTTAGAGGTGCAACAGAATGTGCCTCTGAGTGCTGGGATTAAATGTATGTGTCAATATTCCTAAACCTAAGAGGTTCTTTTATTCTTTTTTACAAATTGGAAGCTTGGCTGGGTGAGCACTTGCTCTGAGGCAACCACACTCTTTATTCCGTTTATTAATATGTTTATCTTCTTGAATGCAGGATTTATTTCCATTCCACTTCCTGGTGCCCCCCTTTTTTAATTTTATTTTTTGTTTTAGTTACATTTTGTTAACTCTGTGTCCCAGCTGTATCCCGCTCCCTCATCCCCCCCCCCAAACCCACATTCCCTCCCTGGTCACTTCCCTGCCCCTTTCCACGTCCACTGATAGGGGAGGACCTCCTCCCATTTCATTTAACCCTGTTTTATCAGGTATCTTGAGGGCTGGCTGTAAAGTCCTCCTCTATGGCCTAACAGGACTGCTCCTCCCCTGGGGGAGGAGGTCAAAGAGCATGCCCTTGAGAACCTGTTAGAATTAGTTCTTGTCCCCTTACTTTGGAAAACTACTTGGTTACTGAGCTACCACGGGCCACATCCGAGCAGAAGTTCTAGATTATATCCATAGATGGTCCTTGGTTGAGTGTCAGTCTCAGAAAAGACCCTGTGCCCGGATATATTTGGTCCTTGCAGAGCTCCTATCCTTTCCATATCATACTAACTCCTTTCTTTCATGATTCCCTGCATTCTGCCGAGGGTTTGGTTATGAGTCTTAGTGTCTGCTTTGAAACACTGCTAGGTAGAGTCTTTCAGATAACTTTTGTGGTAAATTCCTGTCATACAAACAATGCACATCCCATTTGTCTTTGAGGATTGATGATCTTCGCCCGTGTCCGCTTTCTTGATTATCTTCTTTAGGTGTGTACATTTCATTATGTTTACCATATCTTATAGGTCTATATAAGCGAGTATATACCATGTATGTTTTTCTCCTACTGGGATACTAGATCCCACCATTTGCCTGCAAATTTCATAATTTCCTCCTTTTTGATTGCTGAGTAGTATTCCATTGTGTAAAAATACCACAATTTCTATATCCATTTCCAAGTTCTGGCTATTACAAATAAAGCTGCTACAAACATGGTTGAACAAATGTCCTTGTTGTGTACTTGAGCAAATTTTGGGTATATGCCTAGGAGTGGTATAGCTGGGTCTTGAGGTAGCACTACTCCTAATTGTCTGAGAAAGCACCAGATTGACTTCCAAAGTGGTTGTACCACTTTACATTCCCACCAGCAATGGAGGAGGGTTCTCCTTTCACCACAACCTCCCCAGCAAGTTTTGTTACTTGAGTTTTTCATCTTGGCCATTCTGATGGGTGTAAGGTGAAATCTCAGGGTCGTTTTGATTTGCATTTCCCTGATGGCTAATGAGGATGAGCATTTCTTTAAGTGTTTCTCTGTCATTCGATGTTCCTCTTTTGAGAATTCTCTGTTTAGCTCCGTTCCCCATTTTTTAATTGGATTACATGGTTTGTTGCTTTTCTGCTTCTTTAGTTCTTTATATATACTGGATATTAGCCCTCTGTCAGATAAAGGATTGGTGAAGATTCTTTCCCAATCTGTGGGCCATCTTTTTTGTTTTGATGACAGTGTCTTTTGCTTTACAGAAGCTTTTCAGTTTCATGAGGTCCCATTTATTGATTGTTGCTCTTAGAGCCTGTGCTGTTGATGTTTTGTTCAGGAAGTTGTCTCCTGTGCCAATGAGTTCTAGGCTGTTCCCCACTTTTTTTTCCAACTGATTTAGAGTATCTGGTTTTATGTTGAGGTCCTTGATCCACTTCAACTTCAGTTTTTGCAGGGTGATAAATATGGATCTATTTTCATTTTTCTGCATGTAGACATCCAGTTGGTCCAGCACCATTTGTTGAAGATGCTGTCTTTTTTCCATTGAATGGTTTTGGCTTCTTTGTCAAATATCGAGTATTCCTAATTGTGTGGGTTTATTTCTGGGTCTTCTATGTGGTTCCATTGATCCTCCTTTCTGTTTCTATGCCAATATCATTCAATTTTTATTACTGTTGCCCTGTAGTACAGGTTGAGATCAGGGATGGATATACCTCCAGATGATCTGTTCTTGTACAGAATCATTTTGGAGATTCTGGGTTTTTTGTTTCTCATATGAAGCTGAGAATCTTTTTTTCAAGGTCTGTAAAGAATTGAGTTGGTATTTTGATGGGAATTGCATTGAATCTGCAGATTGCTTTTGGCAGGATGGCCATTTTCACAATGTTAATCCTGCCAATCCATGAGCATGGGAGATCTTTCCATCTTCTGAGATCTTCGATTTCTTTCTTCAGAGACTTAAAGTTTTTCTCAAACGGGTCTTTCACTTGCTTGGTTAGAGTCAAACCAAGGTACTTTATGTTATTAGTGGCTATTATGAAGGGTGTTTTTTCCCTAAATTCGTTCTCAGCCTTTTTGTCTTTGGTATACATGAGGGCTTCTGATTTTTTGAGTTGATTTTGTATCCTGCCACTTTGCTGAAGGTGTTTATCAGCTAAACGATTTCTCTGGTTAAAAATTTGGGGTGACTCATGTATACTATCATATCATCTGTGAATAGTGACACTTTGACCTCTTCCTTTCCGATTTGTATCCCCTTGATCTACTTTAGTTTTCTTATTGCTCTGGCTAGGACTTCAAGTACTATGTTGAAGAGATATGGAGACATTTGGCAGCCTTGTCTTGTCTCTGATTTCAGTGGGATTGCTTTAAGTTTCTCTCCATTGAGTTTGATGTTGGCTATAGGCTTGCTGTATAATGCCTTTACTATCTTTAGGTATGTGCCTTGTATCCCTGATCTCTCTAAGACTTTAAACATTAATGGGTGTTGGACTTTGTCAAATGCTTTTTTCAGCATCTAAGGAGATGATCATGTGTTTTTTCTCCTTCAGTTTGTTTATGTGGTGGATTACACTGATGGATTTCCATATGTTGATCCACACTTGCATGCCTGGGATGAAGCCTCCTTGGTCATGGTGGATGATATCTTTTTTGTTGTTGTTGTTATATTTTTTTGTATTAGTTTTTTATTTTTTATTTTTTTTATTATACTTTATTCATTTTGTATCCCCCCATAAGCCCCTCCCTCCTCCCCTTCCGGTCCCACCCTCCCTCCCCTTTTTGCATGCATGCCACTCCCCAAGTACACTGATAGGGGAGGTTCTCCTCTCCTTTCTGATCTTAGTCTATCAGTTTTCATCAAAAGTGGCTGCATTGTCCTCTACTGTGGCCTGGTAAGGCTGCTCCCCCCTCAGGGGGAAGTGATCAAAGAGCAGGCCAATCAGATTATGTCAGAGGCAGTCCCTCTTCCCATTACTATGTAACCCACTTGGACACTGAACTGCCATGGGCTACACCTGTGCAGGGGTTCCAGGTCATCTCCATGAATAGTCCTTGGTTGGAGTATGAGTCTGTGGGAAGTTCCCTGTGTTCAAATTATCTTGTTCTGTTGCTCTGCTTGTGGAGTTCCCGTCCCCTCCAGCTCTTACTATTTCCCACTTCTTACATAAAATTCCATTCACTCTGCCCATCAGTTGGCCATCAGGCTCAGCATCTGCTTTGACAGTCTATACTGCAGAAGCTTTCAGAGGCCCTCTGTGGCAGGTTTCCAGGTTGTTTCCTGTTTTCTTCTGGCTTTCAGAGGCCCTCTGTAGCGGGTTCCGAGGTTGTTTCCTATTTTCTTTTTCTTCTGATGTCCATCCTCTTTGCCTTTCAGGATGGGGATTGAACATTTTAGTTAGGGTCCTCTCTTTTGCTTAGTTTGTTTAGATGTACAGATTTTAGTGGGTTTATTCTATATTGTATGTTTATATGAGTGAGTATATACCGTGAGTGTCTTTTTGCTTGTGGGACAACTCACTCAGGATGATCCTTTCCAGGTCCCACCATTTACCTGCAAATTTCAGTTGAGGGGCATCTGGGTTGTTTCCAGCTTCTGGCTATTACAAAAAAGCTGCTACAAACATGGTTGAGCAAATGTCCTTTTTGTGTACTTGCGCCTCTTTTGGGTATATGCCTAGGAGTGGTATGGCTGGATCTTGAGGAAGCGCTATTCCTAGTTGTCTGAGAAAGCACCAGATTGATTTCCAGAGTGGTTGTACCAGTTTACATTCCCACCAGCAGTGGAGAAGCGTTCCCCTTTCTCCACAACCTCTCCAGCATGTGTTGTCCCTTGAGATTTTCATCTTGGCCATTCTGCTGGGTGTAAGGTGAAATCTCAGGGTTGTTTTGATTTGCATTTCCCTAATGGCTAATGAGGTTGAGAATTTCTGTAAGTGCTTCTCTGCCATTCGATATTCCTCTGCAGAGAATTCTCTCTTTAGCTCTGTTCCCCATTTTTTAAGTGGATTACTTGGTTTGTTGCTTTTCAGCTTGTTTAGTTCTTTATATATATTGGATATGAGTCCTCTGTCAGATAGAGGGTTGGTGATGATTCTTTCCCAATCTGTAGGCAGTCGCTTTGTTTTGATGACGGTGTCCTTTGCTTTACAGAAGCTTTCAATTTCATGAGGTCCCATTTATTGATTGTTGCTCTTAGAGCCTGTGCTGTTAGTGTTTTGTTCAGGAAGTTTTCTCCTGTACCAATGAGTTCTAGGGTATTCCCCACTTTTTTTTCTAGCCGATTTAATGTGTCTGGTTTTATGTTGAGGTCTTTGATCCACTTGGACTTCAGTTTTGTGCAGGGTGATAAGTATGGATCTATTTTCATTTTTCTACATGTAGACATCCAGTTGGACCAGCACCATTTGTTAAAGATGCTATCTTTTTTCCATTGTATGGTTTTGGCATCTTTGTCAAAAATCAGGTGTCTGTAAGTGTGTGGGTTTATTTCTGGGTCTTCTGTTCGATTTCATTGATCCACCATTCTGTTTCTATGCCAGTACCATGCAGTTTTTATAACTGTTGCTCTATAGTACAGCTTGAGATCAGGGATGGAGATACCTCCAGAAGATCTTTTATTGTAGAGGATTGTTTTAGCAATTCTCGGTTTCTTGTTATTCCATACGAAGTTGAGAATTTTTCTTTCCAGGTCTGTAAAGAATTGTGTTGGCAATTTGATGGGAATTGCATTAAATCTGTAGATTGCTTTTGGTAAGATGGCCATTTTTACTATGTTAATCCTGCCAAGCCATGAGCATGGGAGATCTTTCCATCTTCTCATATCTTCCTCTAATTCTTTCTTCAGAGACTTGAAATTTTTTTCATACAAGTCTTTGACTTGCTTGGTTAGGGTTACACCAAGGTACTTTATGTGATTAGTGGCTATTGTGAATGGTGTTGTTTCTCTAATTTCTTTCTCAGCCCTTTTGTCTTTTGTATACAGGAGTGCTACTGATTTTTTTGAGTTAATTTTGTATCCGGCCCCTTTGATGAAGGTGTTTATCAGCTGTAGGAGTTCCCTGGTAGAGTTTTTGGGGTCACTCATATATACTATCATATCATCTGCAAATAGTGATAATTTGACTTCTTCCTTTCCCATCTGTATCCCCTTGATCTCCTTCGACTGTCTTATTGCTCTAGCAAGGACTTCCAGCACTATGTTGAAGAGATATGGAGACAGTGGGCAGCCTTGTCTTGTCCGTGATTTCAGTGGGATTGCTTTAAGTTTCTCTCCGTTCAGTTTGATGTTGGCTATAGGCTTGCTGTATATCGCCTTTACTATGTTTAGATATGTGCCTTGTATCCCTGATCTCTCCAGTACTTTAAACATGAATGGATGTTGGATTTTGTCAAATGCTTTTTCAGCATCTAGGGAGATTATCATGTGGTTTTTTTTCTTTCAGTTTGTTAATATGGTGGATCACATTGATGGATTTCCGTATATTGAACCACCCCTGCATACCTGGGATGAAGCCTACTTCATAGTGGATAATATCTTTGATGTGTTCTTGGATCCGGTTTGCAAGTATTTTGTTAAGTATTTTTGCATCAATGTTCATAAGGGAGATTGGCCTGAAATTCTCTTTCTTTGTTGAGTCTTTGTGAGGTTTAGGTACCAAGGTGATTGTGGCTTCATAGAATGAGTTTGGTAATGTTCCTTCTGTTTCTATTTTGTGGAATAGTTTGAAGAGAATTGGAGTTAGCTCTTCTTTGAAGGTCTGGTAGAATTCTG
>NW_026585894.1:6981193-6989134 GCF_907164565.1 Psammomys obesus | reverse complement strand
TTCAGGTCTTGAGTTGTTTTGTTTACTTCCTTCACCTGTCTGCTTGTATTTTCCTCTTTTTCTTTTAGTTCCTTCAACTCTGTCTCTTTTATTTCTTTCAGTGATTTAATTATTTCTTCTCTGAAGGCCACAAGCTGTTTGGCTGCATCTTCCCGTATTTCTTCACGGATGGCCCTAATTTGCTTGTCTTTTTCTAACTCCATTTTTTTACGGATAGCCATGATCTGTTTGGTTTTATCTTCTTCTAATTCTTTACGTATTTTATCTCTATTATTCTCTTCATCAACATAGATGTAAGGTCATCTTCTTGATTTTCTATTATGCTGCATTGTTCAGGGCTGTTCGCCCCTGGATGGCTGGGTTCTGGAGATGCCATATTGCTCTGTCTTTTGTTGGTTGAGCCTTTACGCTGACCTCTACCCATTGGGCTGATTTAGGTGTTGGCTGTTAGTTTCTGTGCTTCCTGGAGTCCTGAGGTAGGTAGTATCCCCTTGGCTGGAAGATGATTTTTCCTGAAGGAGTCCTTCTCTGCTTTTTGGTTATGGTCACTGTATGGCCAGTGTTTCTCCGGAGTTGCCACTGCTCACCTCAGGTTTATAGCCCTGAGTAGTAGCTGTGGTCTATGTTAGGCAGGGGGGGATCTCCTCTTACCCATAAAATTTCTCAAGACAGCTGCCCCACTGCTGGGTTTCTTGTTGTAAATTTAGTGTGCTGCTGCTCACTAAATTTCCATGTACAGTCCTCTTGAAGAGACTGCTGATTCCCTAGCTGTGGGGTTTTCTCCCAACAGGGAAACTCAGTCTGTTATCCTGGGGCGCACAGTTCTGTCTGAGAAAGTGGGAGGTGCACTCAGCAAGTCTCTGGGCCAAAGGCTGATTGCTCTGCTCTGGACCTGGAGAATGTGCACCTAGGTTGAGTTGGCGCCTGGGGGCACTGCTCTGGTCTGGAGGCTGGGTGCCTCACTCTGGACCAGAAACTGTGTGTCTCTGTCTGGGATGGTGGCTGTAGGCACCACTCTGGTCCAGACACTGTGGGTGCAGCCCCCCTGAAGGCACAGGGATTCCCACAGTTTTGACAGTCTAGCTAGGGATAACTGGTTGCTCCTTGGCACAGTATCTGAGGGCTGCTGTAATGGCTCTTAGGCTCCTGCAGTTCCGAGGATGCAGCTGTGTTTCCCAGTGCCCCAGTGGAATGCAACAATGGCGGCAGAGCACAGCACTTCTGCCTGCACTAGAGTCTGCATGAGTCCAGGAAGTGTTTTGGTGCTGGGTGTCCTAAGCGTTAGAGCTGCTGACCCCCTCCGCTGAGGGTTTCCTCCTGCCAGAGACACGCAGTCTGGTGCCCTGGTGCCCTGGTGCCCACAGTTCTATCTGAGGCAGCGAATCATGCGCGCATGTAGGGCTCTGTGCAGGCGCCTTTGTACCGGCTCTGGGTCCTGGGGCACCCGCGGAACCCGAGTCTTTTCCAGGGGATGTCTGGGTAACCTGGGGTCGGTCCCAATTGTTTCCTGCTCCGTGGGGTTATCTCTCGACTGGGAAATCCAGTCTATGGTGTTGTGGGCCCACAGTTCAGTCTGGGACCGTGACCAGATCGTGCTGGCGGGTAGCTCTTGGCTGGCGACAAAGCGCCTGGCAGAACCGGTATCTCCTCTGCGGTTTAGCCGGATGAGTTAAAGCTTATTGAATCCCCCACCGTGGGGTATCCTCTCACCTGAGAAACACAACCACTTGTGTTTTATGGCCGCGAGTTTTGATTGCTGGTCACTGTGCCAATCCTGCTGTGCTGCTCCTCAGAATGAGAGTCCTCCCAGCGCAGCCATCTTGCCCCGCCCCCTTTTTTTTTGCTATATTTGACAGTGAAGAAAATGAGTACCCTCCTTTGAGCAAGGACTGGTGATGAGAAACTAGTTGGTTAGTTAGCGCCAAAGAAAAGATACTGCCACTTATGGAAAGAGAGCTAGAGTAAAAGGACTATGAGTAGGAGAAAAGATCAAAGATCTCTCTCATTCTTTCTCTCTCTTTCTATATATATATATGTATATATACATACATATTAAAATATCAATTTTACTTCATATATGAATAGATCTGTTTTTTTAGTATAAGCTATTTTTGTCTAGCTCTCTTACCACAAATAAATGATGTAATTATGTTGACATTGTTCACCAGTAGGAATGAAAATTTTTTTTGAACTTTTTTTTAAATTTTTTATTAATTACACTTTATTCATTTTGTATCCCCCCATAAGCCCGACCCTCCTCCCCTCCTGATTCCACCCTCCCTCCCCTTTCTGCATGCATGCCCCTCCCCAAGTCCACTGATAGGGGAGGTTCTCCTCTCCTTTGTGATCTTAGTCTATCAGTTCTCATCAAAAGTGGCTGCATTGTCCTCTTCTGTGGCCTGGTAAGGCTGCTCCCCCCTCAGGGGGAAGTGATCAACAAGCAGGCCAATCAGATTATGTCAGAGGCAGTCCCTCTTCCCATTACTATGTAACCCACTTGGACACTGAACTGCCATGGGCTTTGATGTGTTCTTGGATTCGGTTTGCAAGTATTTTATTGAGTATATTTTCATCAATGTTCATAAGAGAGATAGGCCTGAAGTTCTCTTTTTTTTGTTGGATCCTTGTGTGGTTTAGGTATCAAGGTGACTGTGGCTTCATAGAATGAGTTTGGTAATGTTCCTTCTGTTTCTATTTTATGGAAGAGTTTGAGGATAATTGGTGTTAGCACTTCTTTGAAGGTCTTGTAGAACTCTGCGCTGAAGCCATCTGGCCCAGGGCTTTTTTTTTGGAGGGGAGACTGTTAATGACTGCTTCAATTTCTTTGGGAGATATAGGGCTATTCAGTCTTTCTACCTGATCTTGACTTAATTTTGGTAAATGGAATCTGTCAAGAAAATTATCCATTTCATTTAGATTTTCAAATTTTGTGGCATATAGGTTTTTGTAGTATGACCTAATAATTGTTTGGATTTCCTCAGTGTCTGTAGTTATGTCCCATTTTCATTTCTGTTTTTGCTGATTTGGATAGCTTCTCTCTGCTTTTTAGTTAGTTTGGCTAAGGGTTTGTCTATCTTGTTGATTTTCTCAAAGAACCAGCTTTTTGTTTCATTGATTCTTTGGATAGTTTTATTTGTTTCTAATTGATTGAATTCAGCCCTGAGTTTGATTATTTCCAGCTGTCTGCTCCTCTTGGGTGTATCTGCTTCTTTTTTTTCTAGGGTTTTCAGTTGGGCCATTATGTTGTTTGTATGTGATGTTACGGATTTCTTCTTGCAGGCACTTAGTGCTATAGATTTTCCTCTCAGTAATGCTTTCAATGTGTCCCATAAATTTGGGTATGTTGTGCCTTCATTTTCATTGAATTCTAGGAAGTCTTTAATTTCTTTCTTTATTTCTTCCTTGACCCAGCTGTCATTGAGTAGTAAGTTGTTCAGTTTCCATGTGCGTGTCGGCTTTTTGTTTTTTCTGTTGTTGTTGATGTCCAGCTTTAGTCCATGGTGGTCAGATAGTACACAAGGGATTATTTCAATGCTTTTGTATCTGTAGAGGCTTGCTTTGTGACCCACTATATGATCTATTTTGGAGAAGGTTCCATGAGGTGCTGAAAAGAAGGTGTACTCTTTTGAGTTTGGGTGAAAAGATCTGTAGACGTTTATTAGGTCTATTTGATTTAGGGATTCTGTGAGGGCTTTTATTTCCCTATTTGGTGTCTGTCTAGTTGATCTGTCCCTTGATGAGAGTGGGGTGTTGAAGTCTCCCACTATTAAGGTATTAGGATCAATGTATGATTTAAGCTTTAATAATATTTCATTTAAGAATGTAGGTGCTCTTGTATTTGGGGCATATATATTCAAAATTGTGATGTCCTCTTGGTGGATTTTTCCTTTGATGAGAATATACTGGCCCTCCTTATCTTTTGTGATTAACTTTGGATGAATGTCTATTTTATTAGATATTAGGATGGCTAATTTTTCTGGAACCATGTGCTTGAAAAACATTTTTCCAGCCCTTTACTCTGAGGTAGTGTTTATCTTTGTTGCATAGGTGTGTTTCTTGGATGCAACAGAATGTTGGATCCTGTTTCTGCAAACATTCTGTTAGCCTGTGTCTTTTTATTGGTGAGTTGAGTCCATTGATACTGATAGATAATAATGACCAATGCATGTTAGTTCCTTTTGTAATGGAGTCGGTGATCTTACCCTGTTTCTTTGCTTGTTTGCTTTTCATTTTTATTGGGATATTATCTGTATGCCCTGTTTTCTTGGGTGAAGTTGTTTTCATTGGATTGGAGTTTTCCTTCTAGTATCTTCTGTAGGGTTGGTTTGCTGTGTAGATATTGCATAAATTTAATTTTGTCATGGAATATTTTGTTTTCTCCATCTATGTTGATTGAAAGCTTTGCAGGGTATAGTAGTCTGGGTTGACATTTGTGATCTCTTAGAGTCTCCATGATGCTTGCCCAGGCCCTTCTGGCTTTCATATTTTCTGATGAGAAGTCCATTGTGATTCTGATATGTCTACCTTCATATGTTACTTGGCCTTTTTCCCTTGCTGCTTTTAATATCTTTTCTTTGTTCTGTAGATTTATTGTTTTGACTATGATGTGATGTCATGTGCTTCTTTTCTGGTCTAGTCTATTTGGTGTTCTGTAGGCCTCTTGTATATTTATGGACATCTCTTTCTTTAAGTTGGGAAAATTTTCTTCAATGATTTTCTTGAAAATATTTTCCGGACCTTGTAGCCTGGAGTCTTATTTTTCATCAATTCCTATTATTCTTAGATTTCGTCTTTTCATGGCATCCTTTATTTCTTGGATATTTTGTGATTGGAACTTTTCTGATTTTACTTTTTCTTAGAGAGAAGTATCAAATTCTGCAAGTGTGTCTTCAGCTCCAGAGATTCTCTCTTCCATCTCTTGTATTCTGTTGGTAATTCTTACTTTTGTGGTTCCTGGTCTTTTCTCCAAGCTCTCGAGCTCAAGGCTTTTCTCAGTTTGTGTTTTCTTTATTGATTCTAATTCTGTTTTCATGCCTTCCACCATCTCTTTCATTTGTTTGAATTTGGATTCCTGTCTCTCTACGATGGTCTCTATTTCTTTGTTCATTTCCTTTTTATATGCCACTAATCTCATCTCTACTTGTGCCTCTATTTGTTTGGCTATGTTTTCCTGTGTTTCTTTATGGATTTTGTCTATTTCTTCTTTCTTTACCTCCAATTGACTGGCCAACTCTTTGAAAGATTTGTTCATTTCCTCCTTATGAGCCTCAAATAATTGGGTAAGCATGGCTTTAAAGTCATTTTCCTGTGCTTCTGATGAATTGGAGCATCCATCAAGTTTGGGGTTTGCTGGTAAAGTCATGATGTCCTGATTTATGTTGGGAGTGTTCTTTTGCCTACCCCTGGCCATTGGCTTATTTGAAACCTTCCCTGTTTGTTTTTGGATTCTGCTGATCATACTGGTACTGTCTGTCTCTGGAGTCTGGAGAGTTCTTCAGGAAGCTGAGAGAGGTCCCTGTACCTGTGGGAGAAAAGTTCGCAGGTGCAAACGGGGCAAATGCAGGTGTGTGTGTGTGTGTGTGTGTGTGTGTAAGTGTGCGTGGACCTGTGTCTCGAGGGACAGAGTGATGGCTAATGTTGAACCCTTGAGTGTGTGGGTGGGTCTCTGCACTGTATATGTTGCAGGCGCTAGTGATGATCGCAGGGCAATTTCTGGCATTAACTGCCTTAACTCCTCAATTAGACCCACAGAGCAGGAAGTTCAATGTCCCAAGTGCCCCTCTGTTTCCCAAAGTGGGTATATGGGTGGGAGGGGGTTCAATACCTGGCTTATGTTTTAGAATGACCTAGGGTCTGGGGATCTGCAGATTCTCAAGGGTGCACTCACTTACAGTCAGGTCACTTGGTAGAGATCAGGGTATCTGGGCTCTCTGCTCTCTGGTTTGGCCCTGCTTCTTTGAAGTGCGCCGCCAGCTCTGTGCTGCTGTCACTGCCAGGTTATGAGGTCTTGCTGCAGCTGGAGATTTCAAGGTGGTCACGTCAGTAGGGATCTGGGTAACCAGACTCTCTGTTCTCTTGTTTGGCTCTGGTTAGTCTTAAACTGGAGGGCTGATGTGCCCTGCCAGCTCAGTGCTGCTCCGCCGCCAGGTTAGAAAGTCCCGCTATAACTGGAGACTGGGTTGCTAGTCCAGATGCTTTCTGGGAAGTCCTGGGGTCTCTTTACTGTGCTCTCCAAGCCCAGCGCCTGGTGTGCCTAGGTTGATGGCGTTTCTGCCTGGTTTTGGTGAGTATATAGCGTATTCTCTGTCAATATGGCATTTGGAGGGCCATACTGTCAGTGATCATGATCCTGAGGAGCTAGTATGGCGTCTAGCAGACTAGGGCCCTGGGAGGATGGTGTATCTGCTGCGCGAATCTAGGACTCCCTAAAACATGTTTCTTGAATGCAGCATAACGATGGATCCTGTTTCAGTAAGCATTCTGTTAGCATGTGTCTTTTTATTGGAGAAGTGAGTCCATTGATGTTGATACATATTAGTGTTCAATGATTGTTAGTTCCTTTTATTGTGGAGATTGTGTGATTGTGTGTTTGTGTGCTTGATTTCTTTTGGTTTTGCTGTTGTGAACTTATCTATATCTTGTGTTTTCTTGGGTGTAATTGACCTTACTGTGATGGAATTTTCCTTTTAATATCTTCTGTAGGATAGGGTTGGTTCATAGATATTGTTTAAATTTGTTTTTTTCATGGAATATCTTGTTTTCTCCATGTATAGTGATTTAAAGTTTTACTGGGTGTAGTAGTCTGGGTTTGGTGTCTGTGTTCTCTTAGTGTCTGCATGATATTTGTCCAGACCCTTCTGGCGTTCATAGTTTCTGTTGAGAAGTCTGGTGTGATTCTGATAGGTCTCTCTTTATATGATTCCTGGCCTTTTTTCCCTTCCCTCTTTTAATATTTTTTCTTTGTTCCATACATTTAGCGTTTTGATTATTATTTGGTGGGAGGAATTTATTTTCCGGTCCAATATATTCGCTGTTTTTGTTTGTTTAGGGGCATCTCATTCTTTAGGATGAGGAAGTATTCTTCTATGATTTTCTTTAAAATATTTTCTGATTCTTGGAACCTGGAATCTTTTTTTTTTTTTCTTTCATTACTATTTTTCTTTGGTTTTCTTTTTTCATGGTGTCCGTGATTTCTTGGGTATTTTGTGTCAGGAATTCTTTCCTTTTAATATTTTCATGAGAGATGTATTGATTTCTTCAATTGTATCTTCAAAACCTGAGGTTCTCTCCTCTCTTATACTCTGTTGGGGAATCTTACCTCTGTGTTTCCTGATCTCTTCTTTAAATTTTCCATTTCCAGGGGTTTCTATCTTCGTGTTTTCTTACCTGATACTAATTTCATTTTCAGGTCTTGAACAGTTTTTGTTGTTGTTGTTGTTTTTGTTTGTTTGTTTCATTTCTTTCAAGTGTTTGATTGTGGTTTCCTGTTTGTCCCTCGTGGCCTTTATTTGTTTGTTTGTATTTTACTGTATTTCTTTGAGGGATTTTTTCTCCTAGTATGTCTCTAATAACTGCATAAGGGTAGTTTTAAGGTTTTGTCCTTTGTTTCAGCTGCATTTGAATATCCGTTCTTTGGGGGGTTTTCTAGTGGAGCCATGGTTTCCTTGTTTCCTGTTGATTGTGTTCTTAAGCTTACCTTTTAGCCATCTGGTTCTCCATAGTCTTGGCTGTTTGTTCCTGGAAGCTAAATGTCTTGGATCTTTCTGATCAGGTAATTACCTGCTGGTGTCCTCAACTACGGTCTGCTTGAAGACTGGATCTGCTTGTCTCTGGAATCTGTAGTAGTCTTCAGGATGGTGATACTGGTCCAGGAGAACACAAATGGATGCTATAATTTCTTCTTCTTCTTCTTCTTCTTCTTCTTCTTCTTCTTCTTCTTCT
>NW_026585894.1:6907997-6981183 GCF_907164565.1 Psammomys obesus | reverse complement strand
TTTCTTCTTCTTCTTCTTCTTCTTCTTCTTCTTCTTCTTCTTCTTCTTCTTCTTCTTCTTCTTTTCTTCTTCTTCTTCTTCTTCTTCTTTTCTTCTTCTTCTTCTTCTTCTTCTTCTTCTTCTTCTTCTTCTTCTTTTTACGTTAACAACGAATTTTATAGACAGTCATGCAACTAGACTTTACATTTCACAGAATACAGAGACTGCCTGATTTGTAAGACTAAAGCAGGGGACCTGTCAAGGCAGGAAAATCTCCATTTTCTCATATTTTTAAGGGCAGTTGTCAACTTTTTTCCATCTACAAAATCTTTTTAAACTTTTATTAATTACACTTTATTCACTTTGTATCCCCCCATAAATCCTTTCCTCCTCCTCTGCTGATCTCACCTTCCCTCCCCCTTCTTCACTCATGCCACTCCCCAAGTCCACTGATAAGGGAGGTCCCCATCTCCTTCCTTCTGATCTTAGTCTATCAGATCTCAACAGGAATGGAGTGAGCTGTCCCAGAAGCAGAAAGACACACACAGTATATAGTCTCTCATACAGACATGTAATATAGGATAAACCTACTATAATCTGTACATCTAAAAAAAAAAAAAAAAAAAAACTAATCAAGAGGGAGGACTCTGACCAAAATGCTCAATCCCCATCCTGAAAAGCAAAGAGGATGGACATCAGAAGAAGAAAACAGGAAACAAGTTAGGAACCTGTCACAGAGGGCCTCTGAAAGGCTCTGCCCTGCAGACTATCAAAGCAGATGCTGAGACTTATGGCCAACTGTTGGGTAGAGTGCATGGAATCTTATGAAAGAAGTGAGAAATAGTAAGATGTGGAGAGGACAGGAACTCCATAAGGAGAGCAACAGAACCAGAAAATTTGAACACCGGGTCTTTCCAGAGACTCATACTCCAACCAAGTACCAGGCATGGAGATAACCTAGAACCCCTGCACAGATGTAGCCCATAGCAGTTCAGTGTCCAAAGGGGTTCTATAGTAATGGGAAGAGGGACTGACTCTGACATAAACTGATTGGCCTGCTCTTTGATCACCTCCCCCAAGGGCAGAGCAGCCTTAACAAAGCCACAGAGGTTTCTGTCATTTCTGATGCAGCTACATTGAGGTGGGCATTTCAGAAGCCAAGGGTATGGGCACAGGTGCCTTGAAGGATAAGGGCAATGGGTGCCTTCAAATGCAGGCACGTGTGCAGGGCTGTGCTCGTTCATAGGTATCTCAGAAGGCTGTTGTATGGTTGCTGGGATCTCAGGTGGTAGAGGTGGGGGGAGGGAAGACAAGAGCAGCTCTAGTTGGGGGGGGGGGTACACAGGCCTAAGGCAGCAGCTGCCGGGCTCAGTTTTCTCAGATGGTAGCCATGGGGGTATGGGTACCTCAGACCAAAGCTGAACTGCAGCTTGCAAGCTTAGCAAAAGCTGAGCTGCTGGAATTCAGATTTGTATGGGCCCCAGCATTTTGGATTCAGGATTCAGTATGATTTTATTGTCCACCCAGTCTCAACAGGGGGAACTAGAACAGTGGTCTGAAGGTTTGGATGCTGTGCCTGGAATTCAACTGCTGACCTCAAGGGTTTCTTAAACTAGGAGCTTTTCTTGCTTGAGTATGGCTAAAAGACAGGGGCTTTAGTTTTTGACTCCTGGACACAGGGGATAGCATCAGGTGGCCTGAATCTGATCTCAACTCCTATGATGTCCTCCAGTCCAGGATGCAATAAAGTTGGTGTTTTTGATCCTGCTGCCTGTTTACTCACTAGTTTTGAAGTCTGATCTTTTGCTCCTTAGATATGGTACACACTGGTCACGGGCATCTTGGAGTCCTGTTACTCAGACCCTCTAGTCTAACTTGGCTTCCTCCCAGGGTTCATGCCAGCCACCCTTGGACTTTGTTGCTTTCCTGCTCCATCCTCTCTATCCTGATGTTTCCTGAAACTATCGGGTGGCTGAATCTCCTACTTCTTCCTCTAACTCCTCTTCTGATGGCTGGCAGGAAGTCTAGCTCTATTCTCTCCCCATGTGTAATAGAAGTTTTGTTGTTACATGTACGTCATGATTTTTGCTAGCTGGTAATGGTCTTCCACATGCAGCACAAAGAGGGGCATGGTCTAGGACTCTGAGAGCACAAATATAAGAGTCCAGAAAGAGAGGAGGAGGTATGTGTGGTGGCATTCAGTGTGGCGCTGTTGTTAGGCTGTGGCAAGTAGCAGTTTGGAAAAACCGGAGATCAGAGGCCAGAAACAGTGTGGCTGGTGTGGAGAAAACTGCTAGCTACAGCTGCCACTGACAGAGATTGATATAGAGCCCTAAAAGAACCCCTTAACCCTAAATAGCCAGGAGAAGTAAAGGGGTCTTGGCCCCCTTTTCCCACTAACATTTTTTTTCTCCTACTTAAGGTTGAGAGGGTTGGTAAAAGGGAAGTAGAGGCATAAACACCCCAAATAAAGCTAAAGGTGGCATTCTACTACATCCGTACTCAGCAACTGGCTGTAAGCTGCTTTATTGACATATCAGAGCACAGTTGGGGAGCAGAGTTTACACATTATTGAGACATGAGATTCACAGACCAAAGATTGCAACCCAACTGGGGGAAGGGTCATACAGAAATGAACATATGAATTAAACAATAACAATATGCCTACATATTGTCCATTCTGGAGAAAATTCCATGAAGTACTGAGATGAAGGTATATTCTTTTGTCTTGGGTTCATTATTTTGTAGATATATAATCTGTCCATTTGTTTCATGACATCTGTTAGTTTCATTATTTCTCTATTAGTTTCTGTCTGTATGACCTGACTACTGGTGAGAGTGGGTTGTTGAAGTCTCCCATTATTAATGTGTAGGGTTCAATGTGTGATTTAAACTTTAGCAATGTTTCTTTTAGGAATGTATATATCCTTGATTTGGGGGCATAGATGTTCAAATTATGACATCATCTTGTTGGATTTTTTTTTTTTTTGCTTTGAAAAGTATGAAGTGTTCTTTCTCATCTCTTTTGATTAATTATGATTGAAAGTCTATTTTATTAGATTTTATAATATCTACTCCAGCTGGCTTCTTGGGTCCATTTGCTTAGAAAACCTTTTCAAAGCCCTTTACCCTCAGGTAATGTCTATCTTTTTTGCTGTGATCTGTTTCTTGTATTAAGCAAAATGATGGATTCTGTTTCACATCCATTCTGTTAGCTTGTCTTTTAATTGTGGAATTAAGCATTGATACTGAGAGATATTAATGACCAATGATTGTTAATTCCTGTAATTTTGAGGTTGGTGTTAGTAGTGTGCATATGTGGTGTGTGTTATTTATTTCCTGTGGGATTTGGGGGTGTATTAGCCTCTTTGCCTTGGAGTTTTAGTCCTAATATCTTCTGTAGGGCTGAATTTGTGGACAGATGTTGTTTAAGTTTGCTTTGGTGATGAAATATCTTGTTTTCTCCATCTATGGCAACTGAAAGTTTTGCTTGATATAAAAGTCTGGGATCGTGTCTGTGGTCTCTCAGAGACTACAAGAATCTACCTAGGACCTTCTGGCTTGTATAATCTATGTTGAGAAGTCTGGCATAATTCCAATAGGTCTGCCTTTTTTTCCTTACACTCTTTAATATTTTTTTCTTTTTTTCTGTATATTTTACATTTTGATTACTATTCCAGGAGTATTTTCTTTTCTGGTCTAATCTATTTTTGTCTTCGGTAAGCTTATTTAATGTTTACAGCCTTTCCTTTTTTAGGTCCGAAAAATGTTCTTCTATGATCTTGTTGAAATTACTTTATTGATCTTTGAGCTGGGAATCTTCTTCTATTCCTATTATTCTCAAGTTTGGTCTTTTCATGATGTACTAAATTTCCTGGATATTTTGTGTCATGAACTTTTTAGATTTAATATTTTCTTTGACTGATATATCAGTTTCTTCTATAGTATCCTCTGTGCCTGAGATTTTCTCCTCGATATCCTGTATTATGTTGCTGATGCTAGCATCTGTAATTTCTTCATTTCTAGGATACCTTCGTTTGGTGTTTTCTTTATTGTTTCTATTTCCATTTTCAGTTCTCAAACAGTTTTATTCATTTCCTTCACATGCTTGATTTTATTTTCCTGTATTTCTTTAAGAGATTTAATCACTTCCTATTTAAAGGCCTCTGTCATCTTTATAAGATTGGATTTAAGGTCATTTTCTTTTTTTATTTTTATTATTAGTTACATTTTATTAACTCTGTAACCCAGCTGTATCCCGCTCCCTTATTCCCTCCCAATCCCACCTTTCCTCCTTCCCTCATTTCCTCCCTGCCCCTTTCCAAGTCCATTGATTAGTGAGGACCTCCTTCCCTTTCATCTGACCCTGTTTTATCAGGTATCTTCAGGACTGGCTGCAAAGTCCTCCTCTGTGGCCTAGCAGGACTGCTCCTCCCTTAGGGGGTGGGGAGGTTAAAGAGCCTACCAGTGAGTTCCTGTCAGAAATAGTCCCTGTTCTCCTTACTATGGGAAACCAATTGGTTACTGAACTACCATGAGCTTCATCTGAGCAGAGGTTCTAGGTTATATCCATACATGGTCCTTGGTGGAATGTCAGTCTCAGAAAAAACCCCTGTGCCCAGATATATTTGGTCCTTGTGGAGCTCCTATCCTTAATCTGTGGCAGAGTGCAGGGAATCATATGAAAGAAGGGGGAGTTAGTAAGGTCATATTCTTGTACTTCAGCTGTGTTATGATATACAGGGCTCGCTATAGTAAGATAGTTGTGTTTGGGTGGTGCTGTATTGACCTGGGTGTTGTTGATTTTTTTTTATACTAGCATTTAGCCTCTGGTTTTTCAGCTATTATAGGATTAGGTGTTGATTTCTGAGTTTATCTTTGTTGGAACAATGGTTTTTGAATATTTTTCCCTTGGTTTCTGATTTTTCTCTGTGTACTTGCCTGTTTCCTCTGATGACTAGCTAGTCTTCACGTCCAGTAAGATGTCTCCCCTGGGTTTCTTGTGGCCTATGTGGTATCTGGGATTTGGGTGCTATCCTTGCATTTGGGGTCCCTAGTACCAGGGTGACCTGGGGTATCTGTTGCTGACAGGTCTCCTGGAAACAGAACAGGTTATGAGCTGTGAAATGGAGTCTAGGGGGTGGGCTTTCACCTTAAGGTTGAGGGGTCTGTTTTAGGAAAATATGATGGGCAAGGGCTTGGAACAAGGTCTTACTTATTTGCCTCTGGTGACCATAGGCCTATTGGAGTACAGGCAGAGTTTGGGGCAGAAAAATGGAGTGCAGGGTGCTATTTACTGCTGTTGGTAGATGCTTTGATGGGAGTTGGCAAGCAGGGGAAGGGAGAGGCTTATCTGGTGTCCCTGGTTCCTGCAGGTCCCTGGGAAAGCAAGAAGAGTTTGGGGACTGGAAAAGGAACACAGTGTGTGGGGTGCAGTTTACAATTGAGGGTGCATTCAGTGTAGTTGTAGAGCAAGGGCTTGGCTGCAGAAGGGTTTTCCTGGTGTTCCTGGTACAAGGATGCCTCCAGGTCAGCAGGCAGAATTGTGGGGAGGGAAATGGGATGCAACTGACCAGTGCTTTTAGGGGAGTTAGAGGGCAGGGCTAAATGTAAATGTAAAAATTTTTAAAATACAAATGATCACTAAATGCACTGAAACATTCCACAACTTTCCCAATAATGAAAGTAGAAGTTAATGAGATTTCATCTCGTTCCAATCAGAATTTCGATACTTAAATCAAGTGACAGCAAGTGCTTGTGAGTATGCACATGGAAAGAAGCCAGTATTAACTGCTGGTAGGGTTGTAAAGTGGTGTTGCCACTGTAGAAATCAAAAGGAGTTTTCTTCAAGGGTAAACTACATTGAAAACATAACTACCATGTCAACTAGGTATGCAGCCTGCCACAGAAGAGTTGCACATCTGTGTTCACTGCAGCACAATTCATAATTCACAACATAAAAATTCACCATAGGCATCCATCACCAAATGAATGAAAAATATAATTCATAATTTACACATACACAGAGAGAGAGAGAGACAGAGAGAGAAACAAACACACACACACACAACTAGAGTAGACTGTTAACAGAGCCACAAAAATAGAATTATACTGCTCAAATTAAAATGTTCAGAACTGATGATTAGCAAATTTAGAAAATATAACTCATATATTATTTCATAATGTTTTACTCTTTGGATATATGAAAAAGTAAAAATGAAACATATTAATGTGCACTATTAAAATATGCTCAAGAAATGTTTCCTATTTTCTTTTTCTTCTGATGTCCATCCTCTTTGCCTTTCAGGATGGGGATTGAACATTTTAGTTAGGGTCCTCTCTTTTGCTTAGTGTGTTTAGATGTACAGATTTTAGTGGGTTTATTCTATATTGTATGTTTATATGAGTGAGTATATACCATGCGTGTCTTTTTGCTTCTGGGACAACTCACTCAGGATGATCCTTTCCAGGTCCCACCATTTCCCTGCAAATTTCATGATTTCCTTATTTTTCATTTCTGAGTAATACTCCATTGTATAGATGTACCACAGTATCTGCATCCATTCTTCAGTTGAGGGGCATCTGGGTTGTTTACAGCTTCTGGCTATTACAAATAAAGCTGCTACAAACATGGTTGAGCAAAAGAAATGTTTATATAAAAATTAAAACTATTTAAAATCATGTGAGGTTGGAATTATGAATTAAACTATCACATCTAAAAATGTCTGGCAGGTGATAAAAATCGGAAACATTGTTACAGTAAGAAAAACAATTATAGCAGATCTGGGCATGTTTATACATGCCTGGAAACTCAGAACTTCAGAGGATGAGTCAGAAGGATGAAGAGTTCATGGCTAATCTGGGTCCAACAGAAATTCCAAACCAGTTTGGCTACACTTTATAGAAATAAAAAAAGGATGGACAAAATGAAATAATTATAACATAGTAGTTCAAAAGTGAAATTTATGTTAATGTCTCATGTAGTGAAATAATCATTAACCCATGGCTTTATTGTAGATATTTGTGCAGAGACAAGCCTACACAGAGGGAAAAGTGATGATATATAGGGAAAAGAAAGTCACTGTCAGGATAAATAAAGTCATTAAATACAAAGTCCTTAAAAGGATTTAGAAGGAACCAATTTTAGCAGTACCTCAAATTTTCTGATTGTTTTTTTTTTTTTTTGTGTGTGTGTGTGTGTGTGTGTGTGTGGTATCAGTGTTTTATTTTTTACTTTTTTATAATTTTAATAATTATTACTCTCATTATTATTATTTTTAATTACAATTTATTCCCTTTGTATACCAGCTGTAGCCTCTTCCCTCATCTCCTTCCAACCCCACACTTCCTCCCTCTTTTTGTCCCATTGCCCCTCCCCTAGTCCAATGATAGGGGACCCTACTATCTGGCTCTAACCTATCAAGACTGTCTGCATCTTCTTTCTCTGTGGCCTAGTAAGGCCACCTCATCAGCAGGAGGTGATCAAAGAGTAGGCGACTGAGTTCATGCCAGTGAGTGCCCTTGTTCCTCTTACTTAGATATTCCTCATCTGAAAAATTGATACAGAAATTGTGGTACATTTACACAATGAAATATTACTCAGTATGTAAAATTAAGAAATCATAAAATTGTCAGGAAAATGCATGGAACTAGAAAAAAATCATTCTGAGGAGCAAAAAGACACATATAATATATACTCACTTATAAGTGGATATTAGCTATATAATATAGGACAAACATACTAAAATCTATAGCTTTATAGAAGCTAAAGGGCAAGGAGTTCCCTAGGGAAGAGGCTTAATCTTTAATTAGAAGGGCAAACAAGATAGATATTGAAAGTAGGGGAAGAAAAGGAACGGGACAGACGCCTTCTTCAGCAGGCCTCTGAAAAATTCTATCCAGCAGGGTGTCAAAGCAGATGCCGAGACTCAGCCATTTTGGACAGAGTGCAGGGAATCTTATGGAAGAATGGAGAGATAGAAAGACCTGGAGGGGACAATAGCTACACAAGGAAACCAACAGAGCCAAAATGTCTGGGTCGGGGGGTTCTGTAAAGATGATTAATCAACAGAGATAATCTAGACTCTTGCTCAGATGTAGTCCATGGGCAATTCAGTTTCCATGTGTGTTCCCTAGTAAGGGGAATGCTTCAATATTTTATTTTATTTTATTTTTCCTCAAAACAAGTATACAATGCAGTTCTATGTTGTAATCCATCAAATTGCAAATAATTCAGCATGGTAGTCTTAGGAAACTGATACGTGGAGATTTGTATTGCTCCAGGAGAAATAAAGTAATAAGAATACAAGCATAACTTTTCAAGGTAGTCAAAATGTTCTGAATTTCACCTTAAAATTTATATGGTTAATTTACCACATATTATCTTCTGATTCAACGATGGTTTACAACATACTCTATATAGTGATAAATTTTTTAATTTATTTTTAATTACAGTTTATTCACTTTGTATCCCAGCTATAGCCCCCTTCCTCATTCCCTCCCAATCCCACCTTCTCTCCCCTATCTCCTCTCATGCCTTTCTCCAAGTCCATTGATAAAGGAGGTCCTGTTCCCCTTCCATCTGACCCTATCTTATCAGGTCTCATCAGGACTGGATGCACTGTAATCCTCTGTGACCTCACAAGGCTGCTACTACTTCAGGAGTGGGTGGTCAAAAACTCCCCACTGAGTTCATGTCAGAGACAGTTCCTGTTCCCCTTACTAGGGTACCCACTTGGATACTGAGTTGCCATAGGCTGCATCTAAACAGGAGTTCTAGTTAATATCCACGAATGGTCTTTGGTTGGAGTATCAGTTTAAGAAAAGACCCCTGTACCCAGATATTTTGTTTCTGTTGCTCTCCTTGTAGAGCTCCTGTCCTCTTCAGGTCTTACTCTCTTCCTCTTCTTTCAATGGATTCCCAACATTCTGCCAAAAATTTAGTTATGAGTCTTAGAATCTGCTTTAATACAGTATTTGGTAGAGTCTTTCAGTGGCCCTCTGTGGTAGGCTCCTGTCCTGTTTCCTGTTTTCTCCTTCTTCCAATGTCCATCCCATTTATCTTTCTGAGTGAGGATTGATCATCTTATCCAGGGTCCTCCTTCTTGCTTAGCTTCTTTAGGTGTACAGATTTTAGTATGTTTATCCTGTATTATATGTCTAGTATCCACTTTTTACATCAAGCTCCTAAAAAATTTAGATAAGTAACAATATATGTTTGATAAATAATGTATGTTTTATAAATAAGATTTGTTTCATAATAAGGTATATCTGATAAGCAGGATTTATAAATTCCTAAAGCCTACTTAAGTTCACAGTAATATTTGGCTAGATTCTCTGTAAACTTTAGCTTTTTAAGCTCTAAGCCAAACACACACACACACACACACACACACACACACACACACACGAAAACCCAACAAAGTTTTAAAAAAGCTATAAACAGGCATGAAATAATCCCACAGCAGTTTCTAAGATCTCTCACTGTGTCTCTTAGATTACATTTCAATCAATCTCAGAATGCAATGAAGCTCAAGTTCATATTCCAAAGTTTAGAACAATTCTGATTTAAAGCATTCTATGGTAGTCACCTGTGTGCTCTTGTTTCACTTTTCAGCTTCCTTTACACTTGCCCAATATTTTGTTAAAGTTTATTAGAGGAAAGTCTGACACATTATTTTATACAGTATACTACATTTGAAAAAAAGTGTACTGTACTCAACAATAAGATGTATATTAATATCACTAGTCAATAAATATATCAGGCTTATAGATTCACAATGTAAAACATATCTTATCTTTTATGAATGATCTACTCAGTAGGGATAGAAGCATGTTTTTACCAAAGGTTTTATCTCCTTTATATATATATGAAGAATTTACACAGATTACATGTGTATGTAACTATATCTGTATCTCATTAACATTATGTTTTCCTCAAATATGTGTTTGAAATTTAGATTATTTTTGCCATTTTAAATGTGTTGCTATATATATAATTTGTTCCCATCTGTTCATCTGGTTTCTCCTTTAAACTCTAAAGTTTCCCAGAAAATCATAAAAATCTGTGAGGATTTCTCTATACATGTGTTTAATTACAGGATTTATACTGTGGATGGCTTCAGCAGGCCCAAAACAAAGCAAAGGCCTGCAAAGATATCCTTGATAAGCCACAATTACTATCTAGTTGATGTTGTACAAATGTTTTAATAACTCTGAATATCAAATGTTCATCTTGAAATAAAAAAATTGAACATCACATGAACACTGCAAATAGGGCAAATATTATAAAAGATGATAATAATAAATGCCAAGACTATCAAAATGTTAGCAACTACATTTTATCTTATTACCTTGCTTAAATTCAAATGTAAGTAAAAACATATTCAGAATAATTAAAATTAAGTCTTAATCTTTTGCTAAAAATATGTCTAAATTTAAAAAATGCCTAAATGACTATGAATTCCTAGGCTCACACCAACACACACACACACATACTGTTATGCCCAGTTTGCAAACTCCAAAAGACCAGGAATAGACTCCACTGTAAATATATGAGTTTTTTTTTTTAATTGTATATGCATTTGAACACTGGAAGCAAATTTCCTGTGGTAACATAAAAGGAATGTTGTCCCACTATCTAGGGGAGCAAGGTTTTTGTGGGGCAAAAATACAAGTAGGTACTTACATGTTTTGGCGTTACCTGATTGGGTAAGGAAAATTGACTTTTGAAATGATTGGTTTACTTTATGCGCCAAGACTACAAACAGTTCTGGCCTGGTCATATGGGCCAGTTTCCTAGCAACTGAATCTCTAGTGGGCAGGAAAAGAATGTAGTAAGGCTATTTCTTCCCCTCAAGGCATTAAGGCTAGGTCATCCCAAAGGAGGCTGGTCATATCTCCATTTGCTGGCCTTAGTGCAGGCTTGTGCTGAAAACTTTAAAAAAATAGCCAATGACTTTTAATCCTTTGATCTTTCAATACATACACACACACACACACACACACATATATATATAAAAGTTCACCAAATATTTACTGAGATAATAATATCCATTAATGTATCCAACAAACAAACAAACAAAAAACTTGCAATATTCTAATAATGGTGTGCCTAGGCCCTCAAGAAATTCAATTTCCCAAGATCAAGCATTTAAACAAACATTCCCATTCTATGAGGGGCTTAAAGATATTTTCTCCTTCTTAAATAAGGAGTCATTCTCCTTATCTCTGACAAGAGAAACTCAAAGTCCTTCCATTAACATATGATTGTGGTGCCTATTAGCTATTGAAAATTAGCTAGTAGCATTGGTGCCAAGGCTAGCCTCTGGAATTCCTCAGTCCATGCCCTTAAGCCTCACCCCAGCCCACAGCCCACCTCCCCTTTTCCTGCTCCCATTTAACCCTGAAAATCTTTCCCCTGTCACTTCTTGCTTTCACTGGAGACAGCCTTGGCAGTTCTGAATAAACATTTTCTCTTTTCTAAACAAATAACAAATGAACAAAACAAATAAAAAATAAAGACACTTTATTTCAAAATCATATCTTACTTTATATAGATGTATGTATGTGTGTGTTTGTAGTATTGTAATAAAAACAGAATAATCTGATATATCTTACAATATGTACTAATAAAACAATACTGCAAGTGAAAGGTGTCAAAAACAAAAGAAAACATATGACTTCATTCATGTTAAAAGCAAAAAATATAAAATTTATATCTATAAAAATTAAATCTGAGTCAGGAATTTCCAGAGAATATATGGAAGTGTTGCTAATAGTGGTGAATTCTTATGATTTTAACATTTTGTGGGAAAATTAATGAAAATACTTTAACTTTTAAAATAAAAATGTGGATTAAGCAACTTCCCTACGGTCCTCCTTGTTTAGCTTCTTTAGGAGTATAGAGTTTAATATGTTTAACCTACATTATATGACTAATATCCACTTATAAGTCAGTATATAGCAAGTGTACCTTTCTCCTTCTGAGTCACCTCACTCAGGATGATCTTTTCTAGTTCCCACCATTTGTCTGAAAATTTCATGATTTCCTTGTTTTTAATTGCTGAGTAGTAGTCCATTGTGTACATATACCAAAATTTCTGCATCCATTCCTCAACTGAGGGACATCTGGGTTGTTTCCAGGCCACAGAGGAAGACAGTGTAGCCAGTCCTGATGAGACCACATAAGCTAGGGTCAGATGGAAGGGGAGTAGGACCTCCCCTATCAGTCAACTGAGGGAGGGGCATAGGAGAAGAGGGAGGGCTATTACGAATAAAACTAAGAACATGGTTGAACAAATGTCCTTGTATAACTGCACACATTTCAGATATTTGCCTAGGAGTTGTATAGCTAGATCTTGAGGTAGCACTATTCCTAATTGTCTGAGAAAGCACCAGATTGATTTCCAAAGTGGTGGTACAAGTTTATATTCCTACCAGCAATGGAGGAGGGTTCCTCTTTGTCTACATCCTCTCCAGCATGTTTTGTCACTTGAGTTTTTTACCTTAGCCATTCTGATGGGTATAAGGTGAAATCTAAGTGTCATTTTGATTTGCATTTCCCTGTTGACTAAGGATGTTGAGCATTTCTTTAAGTGTTTCTCTTAAGTTGCTTAATCCTCACTCAGAAAGAAAATGAATAGACATCCCAAGAGGGAGTAAACAGGGAACAAGATAGGAGCCTACCACAGAGGGTTCCTGAAAGACTCTACCCAGCAGGGTTTTGAAGCAAGTGCTGAGACTCATAGCCAAACAGAGGCAGAGTACAGGGAATCTTATGAAATACACAGGAGATAGAAAGACCTGGCAGGGATAGGAGCTCCTCAAAGAGAGCAACAGAACCAAAATATCTGGGCCCAGATTCTTTGCAAAGACAGATACTCTAACCAAGGAACATGCATGGAAGCAACCTAGATCCCTTCCTCCAATGTAGCCCTGGGCAGCTTAGCCTCTAAGTGAGCTCCCTAGTAAGGGAAGCAGGGGCTGTCTCTGACATGAACTCAGTGGCTGGCTCTTTGATCACCTACCCCTGGGGGGAGTGCAGTTGTACCAGGCCACAGAGTAAGACAATGTAGCCAGTCCTGATGAGATATGATAGGCTAGGGTCAGATGGATGGGGAGTAGGTCCTCCTCTATCAGTGGACTGAGTGAGAGGCATAGAAGGATAAGAGGAGGGAGGTTCAGATTGAGAGGGAACAAAGGAGGGGAATACTCCTGGGATACAAAGTGAATAAAGTCTAATAATCAAATAAATAGATAGATAAATAAATAAATAAATAAATAAATAAATAAATAGATAAATAAATAAATAAGTAAAATGGGACCTGGTCATCATAGAGAGGATAAAATAATTTGGAGTACTTAGGCCTAATAAGAATGTGCAAACAACCTAGATGTTCCTCAACGGAAGAATGGACAAAGAAATTGTGGCACATTTGCACAATGGAATACTACTCAGCAATTAAAAACAAGGAAATCATGAAATTTGCAGGCAAATGGTGAGAACTATAAAAGATCATCCTGAGTGAGGCAACCCATAAGAAGAATGACACATACGATATATACTCACTTATAAGTGGATATTATCCATATAATATAAGATAAACATACTAAATTGTATAGTACTAAAGAAGCTAACCAATAAGGAGGACCTTAGGGAAGATGCTTAATCCTCATTCAGAAGAGCAAACAGGATAGACATTGAACGTCGGAAAAGACAAGAAATAGTACGGGCATTCTCTACAGAGGACTTCTGAAATACTCTACCCACCAGGGTATCAAAGGAGATACTACCACTCAAAGCCAGATAGAAAGACCTGGAGTGGTCAGGAACTCTACAAGGAGAACAGAGCCAAAATAACTCGTCCCTGGGAGCCTGCAGAGATAAATACTCCAACAAAAAAACATGCTTGGAGAGGACCTAGATGCCCTGTTCAAAGGAAGCTCGTTGGCTGCCAAGTTTCCAAGATTCCCTAGTAAGGAGTACAGGTGCTATCTCTCACATGAACTCAGTGGCTGGCTCTTTGATCACCTCCCCCTTAGGGGTGTAGCCTTGCCAGGACACCGAGGAAGATGATGCAGCCAGCCTTGATGAGACCTGATAAGCTAGGGTCAGATAGACGGGGAGGAGGTCCTCACCTATCAGTGGACTAGGGAAAGGGCATAGGGGGAGAAGAGAGAGGGTGGATGGGGCTGGGAGAAGAAGAGGGAGGGGGCTGCCATGGGGATGCAAAGTGAATACTTTGTAATAAATATATAAATAAAATTAAATTTAAAAAAAGAATGAAAAAAAAAGAGTTCTACATCACCTTCTCCACTCAAGACTCAGCCACCAGCATGTTTAATGGGGGAAAAAAAAAAAAAAAAAAAAAAAAAACGTAAAGAATCAGAGGAAGCAGATATTTCTAGCAAACTAGCATTTGCTAGACATTGCAGTGTAGTTGCATATACAAATTCTCAGTGGTTGCAATAGCAAACACTATACTTGCACAACGTCAAACCAGCCTAAGTCTTAGCCTCAGGGAGAGGAGGTAAAAAGTTTCACTCCTAGAGGAAATTATGACAATTAATTGCTGTTGGGAGGGGGAAAGCAGTTTTCCTTTAAAACTTAAAGTAAAATTACCATAAAATCTAGCTATCCTTTTCATGAGGATATATTTAAAAGGAATAATGTCACTATGAAAAATAATATCTGCTTACCTATGTTCATCGTGGAACTCTTCATAAGAGCTGTGATATAAAATTAATATAGATGTCCATCAGCAAGTGATAAAGGAAATATATTGCATGGATACCCAAAAGTGTTATTCATAAAACACATAAATGAAAACATGTCATACACAGGAAAATATATGGTACTGGAGAATATTATATTAAGTTAAACAATCCAGGCACAGAAAGATAAGTGCTGTAAATGATTTCTCATATCTGGAAACTTAAAAATAAATTGCCTGAAGTGAACATTGTGATTGCTAGCGAATTAGATTGAATCTGAGTAGAGGTGCAGTTTGAGGGTGGTTGAATATGATCAATGTATGGAAACATTGCGGTGAATATTATTAATAAGTACAATTATTTTGTTTTAAAATTAAAATGAACATACTAGCAAGGAAAGATGAAAAGACACACCACAAAATCAAATAAGATACTTTAAACATAAATAAGTGGGAAGAAAACTCCCCAAAGTTAATCAGGTAAATACTGATAATCCATTTCCAAAACCCACATAGAAATGAGCATTATTAAATGGACTTATAAGGGTACATACATATGTATGTACATATGTAATGACAATTAAAGAAGTGGTAATGAATTTATGATGGAGTGTAGAGAACAGGAGCACTTCTAGGATGAAGGGGAAGGGATGGAAATGATGTAAAATATTTTCAAAAAGATAGGATACTATAAATAGTAACAAATCTGAATATTGTAGTATGTGTGCAAAACTTAAAAGCCTGTCAGCAACATAGTGGATGAATCATGTATATTTTAAAGACAGAATAATGAATAGTTATGAAAATAACTGAACACTTAGTTGCAGTGATGTAAATATAATATTATTTTGAGGAAGTCAAACATAAAAAGCAATGTAAGGTATGATTCCATTTCTATAAAGTTTAAAATATGGAAGCAAAATTATGGTGTTTAAGACTGTAACTGGTAGAAACACAAAGGAAGGTGAGAAATTAATAAAATGGTCAGGAGTGAAGTAACGTTGCTAGATGAGACTGAGGCATGTGCCTGGGCAATGATGTAGAGTTGTTTGTTTATTCCTCCTGGCAGGAACATGTCTATTCAATGCCATTAACTTTTACAGACTTTTCTACTTACTATTCAAATTTTGTTTCTTTTATAAGAAAAAAATGCTTAATGCATTTCAAAGTGAGCGAAATGTCTCAACTGATGAAGATGCTTTCAGTGTAATCCTGTTGACTTGAATTCAATACCAGGAACCCATGTAAAGTTGGAAGAAAACTGATTCCACAATTTTGTCCTCTAATGTTCAAAAGCAGCCTGTGGAATATATGCCTTCACATACATAATGCATACACATATTCACATACAATAATAATAAGAATGCTAAAAATAATATTTCATACAAAGGATTAATTATATTTAAATATATTTTTATTGTGCAAAAGAAAGAGATGAAACAAGGTCATTCCTTTCCTATGTCTTTTCTGGTCCTGGCTCCAAGAGAGTAAGAAAGAGAATAAGGGTTGAAAATATTAAATATGCTAATAATTCAATAATATTTTAGTCAATACAGAAGGCATAAATAGAATCTAAATATCTCATTTTTCATTGTACAAAATAGCTATCTAAAGTTTTATGTTCCCAGATTAAATTTTTTTTTCACAGGATAAACAAGCCTCAATTCTCCCCTTGTGGGAGGTGGCCAGTATGGATGGCTTAGTTAATTTGCATGTTCCCTTCTCCCTAACTGAACTGTCTCAAATAGAAAAGAGACCAGGATCTTATGCCTCTAATCCTTTTATTTTCATTAAAGAATTTTAACATCTTACTCAATATTATAGTCTTACCTTTCATTATATATGTGTGTATATGAATACATTTTATATATATATATATATATATATATATATATATATATATATATATATATATATATATATATATTATGATTCTTACCAAAAACCTATTGGCTAGAATGCCCAACCTATTGGCTGAGATGGTACCCGACCAGGATCTACAATGGAACTATAATACCATAGAATAAATTTTAGCTAGAGATCAGTTCACAACCTGACTCTTGGCTAGTCTTTGCAATATTGCCCTCAAGCCAGTTAATTATGGGAAGCTCCAAGAGGTCATTCCAGACAAACTCGTTTCAATTCCTAGAGCACCTTACAAATGCCCTCTTACAACACACTTGTCTCGACCCTGAAAGTACAGAGGGTAGGCACCTCCTGATGAACTTTTTTTTTTCTCCCATAGTTACCCCAACATCATGGCTAAGCTTAAGTGCTATAGAGAGGACCTCTGACTCCACAGGCAGAAGTGTTAGCACTGGCCTTTAAGATACACCATGGAAGATATGAGAAAGCCCTCAAGCAAAATTAACAAATGCTGGCCAAGCCCATCCGCTGGCTTCAGAGACTACCCAGGCTCCCTCTCTCCTTAGGCATGAGAACCATAGGGTCCCTATTTCAAATGATGTCAAGAAGCTCACAGGGACCAGTGTTGCCCTAACCCCTACAAGACACAGAGGCCATGTCCAAAATGCCACCAAGAGTGACATTGGGATGTTGACTGCCACCATTTCTCCCATGGTATGGTGGCATCACTCCCAGATAGCCCTACAGCCAATATCCTAGAAATGACTATGGATGACTGAAAGTGTCCAGGTTTGCTTGACCTGACTACTGCCATCACTAACAGGGAGCCATGGGTAATTATCATGGTATATGGCAAGGCTCATTTCCTTCTTTGTGGACACCAGAGTCACTCACTCAGTCCTGGCATAGTACTGGAGACCAACATGTCCTTCTAGCTCCTCTATTGTCAGGGTAGGGGGATACCCTTGCCAACCTTGCCGGAATCCACCATTCAATTGTATTTTCAGGGGTGTATTTTCATTCCTTTTTAGTGATGCCAAACTCTCCTGCCCCCTTTCTGGAAAGGGACTTTTAGCCAATGTAGGAGCCTCTATTTCCTTTCATCCACCCATTCAGCTGACCCAAAGCTCGCAAGCATCCTCTCTCCTCTTTCTCATAGCTGCCCTACCTACCATTTCTGAAACACCAGCTTCTCAAGTGGACCCCCAAATCTGAGATGTCCAAAACCCCTATGTTGCTAGGTACCATTCCCCTGTGGTCATTCAGCTACAGGACCCACCTGGTATATCATACAAGTTTAATACCCACTTCCTATTGAGAGTCTCAGGAGACTTAAGCTTATTATCTCTGACCTTCTAAAAAAAATAACTCCTTCGTCCCTCTTCCTCTCAATTTTAACACCCCTATACTTGTAGTTACAAAGCCCAATGGAACCTATGGCAGGGTTCAAGGTCTCTGGCTTGTTAATTCTGCAGTTGTCCCCCTCCACCCTGTTGTAGCTAAGCCTCTCCTCTTGACTATCCCTTCAGGGACCTCCTATTTATCAGTTCTGGATATCAAGAATGCATTCTTCTTAAAATATCTTTGCTATCAACTGGACTGACTCTGAACCTTTGTTTCTGCCCAGCTTACCTGAACTGTTCTACTCCAGGGATTCCTGGACAGCCCACACCTGTTTGGCCAGGCCCTAGACTCTGAACTACTCTCCTTATTTTTCCCTAAATCTAAACTTATACAGTATGTAGATGACCTTCTCCTCCGCTACCAATCCCTACTAGTTACCCAAACTAACACCTCTTCTCTTCTAAATTTCCTATCCAGCAGGGGCTATTGAGTCTCACCCTCCAAGGTCCAATTGTTCATCTCTGAGGTCACTTACCTGGGACTACAATAGCCCACAAGCTCATCACCCTAGATAGAAAAGACCTAATACAGTCTTTAGCAGTTCTCTCTATTAAAGAAGAAATTTTATCATTTTGGGGAATGGCTGGTTTCTTACAGTCCTAGGTCCCTTCCATTTCCCTTCTTGTCTGCCCCTTATATGAGGCAGCCTTAGGTCCCTTTATATGAACCCCCTTTTAAGCCTAATACCAAGCCCTTTCAGAACAGGCTCCAAAAGGCACTTCTTGAGGTCCCAGCTTTACATCTCCCAGACTTCACATGTCCCTTCTCCCTCTATGTAACAGAAAAAGAAGGCGATGCCCTTAGAACCCTGGGTCAACAACTGGGACCCTCCTTTGCACCTGTAGCATACCTATAAAAATCAGACCTAACAATCCAGGGATGGGAACCCTGCATTCTTGCTTTAGCTGCTGCAGAGCTCCTTATTCAAATGTCCAAAAAAGTAATTTTGGGGTCACCTGTTACTGTCTTCTCTTCTCACACTCTGACTCACCTTTTAACGTATAAAGGCTTACAAACTCTATCTCATTCTAGGTTTCTTTCCCTCCAGGTGGAGGTAATAGAAGTATCTATTCTTACTTTCCAACCATGCCCACTTCTTAATGTTTCAAACCCTCTTCTTTGTCCTAATTCTGACCACTCCCCATCTTATTCTTGCATTGAAACTTTAGAGGAACTCTTGCTCCACCCTTTACACATATAGGAAGATATATTGACTCAGATTATCAATACCTGGTATGTTAGACAGTAGCTCCTTTGTGCATGAGGGAGCTCAAAAAGCATGCTATGAAATAGTGTCAGTTATTGAGGTGGTTGAGGCACAAGCCCTCCTTGCTCACACCACTAATCAATAGTCCGAACTAATAGCTCTTACCTGTGTCCTCCAATTTTCCTGGGAACAACCCTTTAACATCTACAGGGACTCTAAATATGCCTTTCATATTCTTTTCTCACATGCTGCAAAGATAGAATCTGTAAACCAGTGCAGAACAAATTATGGCCATGTTAGAAGCCTCCCACCTTCCCACAGCCATCAGAATAGTCCACCTGCAGTCCCACTGAATGGATGATTCAGTGAGATGGATGACTAGTCAGCTAAGGTGTGACCCTTAAAGGTCTAAACTCGTCTCACTCACCACAGGACATCCTTACACTACACCTTCTCTGTCATGTCCTAAAACTTGTCAGATTCTGTCATATCTACACCAGCTCTTTCATCCTAACAGTCAACCTTGCTTAACTTTCTTAAGACTCACCTGCAGCCCACCCCTGAGGACTTGTGTTTTTTAAAGACAATTACTCCCTCTTGTAAAATCTGCCAGATTTCAGACCCTAACTCAGGATATCATAGCCGCACTTTCCCTACCCATCAGGCTAGAGGCTTTCTCCCCAGGACTGATTGACAATTGGATTTTACACAATGCCAGCAGTCAAACATGTTCGGTACCTCCTGGTCTTGGTGGACACTTAATCAGGATGGGTGGAGGTATACCCCTCTGCTAACAAAAGAGCTCTGACAGTTTCGGATCCCCTTCTTCATGAGATTATCCCACTCTTTGGAATCCCTGCCTCTCTCCAGTCAGACAATGGTCCTCAGTTCACTTCTCAGGTTTCCCAGACCTTATCTAAAGCTCTTAATATTCCTTGGTATTTCTGTATCCCATACCATCCCCAGTCCTCAGGAAAGACAGAGCGAACTAAATGATCCTTAAAAAATACTCTTGTTAAACTATCACAAGAGCTTCACCTCGACTGGGTAAAATTCCTCCCCCTGGCCCTTTTTAGTCTATGAGCTCTCTCCAAAAAACCCTTTTTCCATCTTGCCCTTTGAGCTCATGTATGGATGACCAGTTCTAACTCATAGTCTTTCAGCTAAATGTTCATCTCTCCCTGACCACCCACTTACTCCCATACTCTGTCATCTCCATTCTTTTCTATGGAACATTACCGACCACTGTTTACTACGACCACACACTAATCTCTGTCAATCACCTAAATAACATCGGGGACCAGGTCTTTCTCTCCACTCCAGACCAATGTCTCTCATCTCTTTCTCCTAAATGACAAGGCCCTCTCAAGGTGATTCTTGTGACCCCCATAACTGTCAAGCGCGAATGCTTCCCTCATTGGATATATTTATCACACCACAAGCCTTTTATCCCCTTCAAGATAATGCCCTCTCCTACATATCAATTTCAATAGGATCCTGCTCCTTTAAGTTCCAAAGGATGCCATGACCAACCACTTTGTCTCCCATTCCAGAGGCCTTCCTACAGCAGCTGAGTTCAACTCTACTGGACTGGATATGTATTTTTCCTCCTCTCCCTCTTTTCTGTTTATGTCCAAGGTAATCCCTATGTATGGTGATTCAAGGTTCAAGAGATAATAATTGATAGTAGACAGTCTTTCCAAATAGGGTCTGGAAATTGTTCTATGGGAGGCTGTCAGAAGCCAATTGAAATAGCCATCACACGCACCTCTAGCCCTCCTTTTTTATTTGATAGAATTTTTTGTTGCTTCGCCTTTGACCAAACAAAAGATTATTGCAAGAAATTGCTGGTCAGATATACAGGCTGCCCCTGCTGGTCTTGCCAGATCCATACCCCAGCACAAAAGAAGCTCCTTCACCAGTATAGGAGGACTTGCTACTTCAACATCCAAGACCCTTGGGATAACCAAATGGGAAACAGGAATCACTGGAAAATTCTACCTCCACTACCCACACAAATTTACTGATTAGTACCATCCATATCCAGAGAAAACACATACCAATTACCCAATTCCTGGGAAGTGTATAGTTAAATACTCCTGTAAGGTCATTGCCTTTCTGATATCACCCTTCCTATATATTACAAAATTGTCATTTTGTCTCCTGTTTCAGACACTGACCTCGGCCTGAAAGATTCTTAATGTCACCCAACCAGACTGTTTTAAAGCTTGTTGACTGTGTGTCCCATATGGAACCAACTCAGAACAACCACTGACATCTTCTCAGGTGACCCTGTCAAGTAACCTTACTTTACCATTTACTAACTGCCTTGACTCTGATGTTACTACAACCAACTACCTTTTGCATATCACCCTCTTTGGTGTGGCAAGCTGTTTCCAGGCATCCAGGACACATTCTGTAGGAATGCCAAGTTTATTAGATTAAAAAAAAAAAAACCCAAAAAACTATAATCTTCGATACCTCATCTTTTTTTTCTTTATTAGTTTCATTTTATTAACTCTGTACCCCAGGTATATCCCGCTCCCTTATTCCCTCCCAATCCCACTCTCCCTCCCTCATCTTCTTCCTTCCCCTTTCCAAGTCCACGGATTGGGGGAGGACCTCCTCCCCTTTTGTCTAGCCCTTTTTTATCAGGTATCTTCAGGGATGGCTGCGAAGTCCTCCTCTGTGACCTAGCAGAACTGCTCCTCCCTTGGGTGGGGAGTCAAAGAGCCTGCCATTGAGTTCCTGTCAGATATAGTCCCTGTTCTCCTTACTATGGGAAGCCAATTGGTTATTAAGCTACCACAAGCTTCATATGAATAAAGGTTCTAGATTATATCGATATATGGACCTTGGTTGGAGAAAGTTTCAGAAAAAAACCTTTTGCCCAGACATATTTGGTCCTTGTGGATCTCCTATCCTTTCCCTGTCATACTAACTCCCCTTCTGCCAAAGGTTTAAATATGAGTCTTATTATCTGTTTTGAAACGCTGCTTGGTAAGGTCTTTCAGATGCTTTCTGCGGTAGACTCCTGTTATAAGTCCTATGCACATCTCATTTGCCTTTATAAGTAAGGATTGATCATCTTACCTCGTATCTGCTTTCTTGTTTATCTCCTTTAGGTGTATAGACTTCATTATGTTTATCATATCTTATAGGACTATATAAGCAAGTATATACCATGTTTGTCTTTCTCCTTCTGTGATATTTCACTCAGAATGATCTGTTCTAGATCCCACCATTTGCCTGCAAATTTCATGATTTCCTCCCTTTTGATTGCTGAATAGTATTCCATTGTGTAAAAATACCACAATTTCTGTATCCATTCCTCCATTGATGGTCATCTGGGTTGTTTCCAGGTTCTGGCTATTATGATAAAGCTGCTACAAACATGGTTGAGCAAATGTCCTTGTTGTGTGCTTGAGCAAATTTTGGGTATATACCTAGGAGTGGTATAGCTGGGTCTTGAGGAAGTGTTATTCCTAATTGTCTGAGTAAGCACCAGATTGAATTCCAAAGTGGTTGTACCAGTTTACATTCCCACCAGCAATGGAGGAGGGGTCCCCTTTCTCCACAACCACTCCAGCATGTGTTGTCAGTTGAGTTTTTCATCTTGGCCATTCTGATGGATATAAGGTAAAAATCTCAGGGTCGTTTTGATTTGCATTTCCCTAATGGCTAATGAGGTTGAGCATTTCTTTAAGTGTTTCTCTGCCATTCGATATTCCTCTGTCGAGAATTCTCTGTTTAGCTCTGTTCCCCATTTTTTAAGTGGATTACTTGGTTTATTGCTTTTCTGCTTCTTTAGTTCTTTATATATACTGGATATTAGCCCTCTGTCAGATAAAGGGTTAGTGAAGATTCTTTCCCAATCTGTAGAAAGTCGTTTTGTTTTGATGACAGTGTCCTTTGCTTTACAGAAGCTTTTCAGCTTCATGAAATCCCAATTATTGATTGTTGCTCTTAGAGCCTGTGCTGTTGGTGATCTGTTCAGGAAGTTCTCTCCTGTGCCAATGAGTTCTGGCTGTTCCCCACTTTTTTTCTAACCGATTTAGAGTATATGGTTTTATGTTGATGTCTTTGATCCACTTCGACTTTAGTTTTGTGCAGGGTGAAAAATATGTATCTATTTTCATTTTTCTGCAAGTAAACATCCAGTTGGACCAGCACCATTTGTTGAAGATGCTGTCTTTTTTCCATTGAGGGGATTTGGCAGCTTTGTCAAAAATCAAGTATTCATAGGTGTGTGGGTTTATTTCTGGGTCTTCTATTCAGTTCCATTGATCCTCCTTTCTGTTTCTATGCCAATACCATGCAGTTTTTATTACTATTGTTCTGTAGTATAGCTTGAGATCGGGGATGGATATACCTCCAGATGATCTGTTGTTGTATAGGATCGTTTTGGAGATTCTGGTTTCTTGTTTCTCCATATGAAGCTGAGAATCTTTTTTTCAAGGTCTAAAGAATTGAGTTGGTATTTTGATGAGAATTGCGTTGAATCTGAAGATTGCTTTTGGCAGGATGGCCATTTTCACAATGTTAATCCTACCAATGCATGAGCACAGGAGATCTTTTCATCTTCTGATATCTTCTTCAATTTCTTTCTTCAGAGACTTGAAGTTTTTCTCAAACCGGTCTTTTACTTGCTTGGTTATTGTCACCCCAAGGTACTTTATGTGGTTAGTGACTATTGTGAAGGGTGTTGTTTCCTTTATTTCTTTCTCTGCCCTTTTGTCTTTGGTATACAGGAGGGCTTCTGATTTTTTTTTTTTTGAGTTGATTTTGTATCCTGCCACTTTGCTGAAGGTGTTTATCAGCTGGAGGAGCTCTCTGGTTGAATTTTTGAGGTCACTCATATATACTATCATATCATCTGCGAACAGTGACACTTTGATCTCAGTTTGCATCCCCTTAATCTCCTTTAGTTGTCTTATTGCTCTGGCTAGGATTTGCAATACTACATTGAAGAGGTATGGAGAGAGTGGGTAGTCTTTTCTTGTCCCTGATTTCAGTGGAATTAATTTAAGTTTTTCTCCATTGAGTTTGATGTTGGCTATAGGTTTGCCGTATATTGCCTTTACTATGTTTAGATATGTGCGTTGTATCCCTGATCTCTCCAAGACTTTAAACATGAATGGGTGTTGGACTTTGCTTTTTCGGGATTTAAGTAGATGATCACGTGGTTTTTCTCCTTTAGTTTGTTTATGTGGTGGATGACATTGATGGATTTCTGTATGTTGAACCAACCTTGCATGCCTGGGATGAAGCCTACTTGGTCATGGTGGATGATATCTTTGGTGTGTTCTACGATTAGGTTTGCAAGTATTTTATTGAGTATTTTTGCATCAATGTTCATTAGATCGGTCTGAAGTTCTCTTTTTTTGTTGGATCCTTTTGTGGTTTAGGTATCAAGGTGACTGTGGCTTCGTAGAATGAGTTTGGTAATGTTCCTTCTGTTTCTATTTTGTGGAGTAGTTTGGAGAGAATTGGAGTTAGCACATCTTTGAAGGTCTGGTAGAATTCTGCACTGAATCCATCTTGCCCAGGACTTTTTTTGGAAGGGAGACTATTGATGACTATCTATTTCCTTAGGGAAAATAGGACTATTTAATCTTTCTACCTGATTTTGACTTAATTTTGGTAAACAGAATCTATCAAGAAAATTGTTTATTTCTTTTTTATTTCCGAATTTTGTGGCATGTAGCCTTTTGTAGTATGACCTAATGATAGTTTGGATTTCTTTTGTCTGTAGTTATGTCCCCCTTTTCATTTCTGATTTTGCTGATTTGGATAGTTTCTCTCTGCCTTTTGGTTAGTTTGGCTAAAGGTTTGTCTATCTTTTTTATTTTTTCAAAGAACCAGCTCTTGGTTTCATTGATTCTTTGAATAGTTTTATTTGTTTCTAGTTGATTGATTTCGGCCCAGAGTTTGATTATTTCCAGCTGTCTCCTCCTCTTGGGTGCATTTGCTTCTTTTTTTTCTAGGGCTTTCAGTTGGACCATTAAGTTGCTTGTATGCAATGTCACAAATTTTTTTCTTGAAGGCATTTAGTGCTATGAATTTTCCTCTAAGCACTGTTTTCAGTGTGTCCCATAAATTAGGGTATGTTGTACCTTCATTTTCATTGAATTCTAGGAAGTCTTTAATTTCTTTCTTTATTTCTTCCTTAACCCAGCTATCATTGAGCAGCAAGTTTTTCAGTCTCCATGTGCTTGTAGGCTTTTTTCTAATTCCATTGTTGTTGATGTCCAGCTTTATTCCATGGTGGTCAGATAGAGTACAGGGGATTATTTCAATCTTCTTGTATGTGTTGAGGCTTGCTTTGTGACCAACTATATGGTCTATTTTGGAGAATGTTCCATGAGGTCCTGAAAAGAAGGTATGCTCTCTTATGTTTGGGTGGAAAGTTCTGTAAACGTCTATTACGTCCATTTGATATAGGACCTCTGTTAAGTGCCTTTATTTCCTTATTATGTTTCTGTGGAGATGATCTGTCCCTTGGTTAAAGTGGGGTGTTGAAGTCTCACACTATCAAGGTGTTGGGATCGATGTGTGATTTAAGTTTTAGTAATGTTTCTTTTATGAATGTAGGTGCTCTTGTATTTGGGGCATAGATGTTCAGAATTGTGATGTCCTCTTGGTGGATTTTCCCTTTAATGAGAATGTAGTGTCCCTCCTCATTTTTTTTTTTTTTGGTTAATTTTGGTTGAAAGTCTATTTTATTAGATATCAGGATTGCTACCCCAGCTTGTTTTCAGGGTCCCTTTGCTTGAAAGACATTTTTCCAGCCTTTTACTCTGAGGTAGTGTTTATCTTTGTTGCAGAGGTGCGTTTCTTGGATGCAGCAGAATATTGGATCCTGTTTATGCAACCATTTTCTTAGTCTGTGTGTTTTTATTGGAGAGTTGAGTCCATTGATGTTGATAGATAATAGTGACCAATAAATGCTAGTTTCTTTTGCATTGGAGTCGGTGATCTTACTGTGTTTCATTGCTTGTTTTCTTTTCATTTTTGTTGGGATATTATCTGTATGCCATTTTTTCTTGGGTAAAGTTTTTTTCATTGGATTGGAGCTTTCCTTCTAGTATCTTCTGTAAGGATTGTTTGCTGTGTAGATATTGCATAAATTTAGTTTTGTCATGGAATATTTTTTTTCTCCATCTATGTTGTTTGAAAACTTTGCAGGGTATAGTAGTCTGGGTTGACATTTGTGATCTCTTAGAGTCTCCATGATATTTGTCCAGGCCCTTCTGGCTTTCATAGTTTCTGATGAGAAGTCCAGTGTGATTCTTCATATGTTACTTGGCCTTTTTCCCTTGCTGCTTTTAATATCTTTTCTTTGTTCTGCATATTTAGTGTTTTGACTATGATGTGACATGATGTGTTTCTTTTCTGGTCTAGTCTATTTGGTGTTCTGTAGGCCTCTTATATATTTACGGACATCTCTTTCTTTAAGTTGGGAAATTTTCCTTCCATGATTTTCTTGAAAATGTTTTCTGGACCTTGGAGCCAGGAGTCTTGTTTTTCATCAATTCCTATTATTCTTAGATTTCGTCTTTTCATGGTGTCCTTGATTTCTTGGATATTTTGTGTTTGTGACTTTTCTGATTTTACTTTCTCTTTGAGAGAAGTATCAATTTCTGTGAGTGTATCTTCAGCTCCAGATATTCTCTCTTCCATGTCTTTTATTCTATTTGTGATGCTTACTTTCGTGGTATCTTTTCTCCAAGTTCTCCAGCTCAATGGTTTTCCCAGTTTGTGTTTTCTTTATTGAGTCTAATTCTGTTTTCATACCTTGCACCATTTCCTTCATCTGTTTGAATGTTGATTCCTGTCTCTCTATGATGTTCTCTATTTTTTGTTCATTTTCTTTCTATATGCCACTAATTTTATCTCTACTTGTGCCTCTATTTGTTTGGCTATGTTTGCCTGTGTTTCTTTAAGAATTTTGTCTATTTCTTCTTTCTTTACTTCCAATTGATTGGCCAAGTCTTTGAAATATTTGAGATTTGTTCATTTCCTTTTTAACTGACTGAATTTGCATGGTTATTATTCTGAAAGAGCTGTTTGTTTCCTCCTTATGAGCCTCAAATAGTTGGGTAAGCATAGCTTTAAAGTCATTTTCCTGTGCTTCTGTTGGATTGGAGTATTCATCAATTTGAGGGGTTCCTGGTGAAGTCATGATGTCCTGATTTATGTTGGAAGTGTTCTTTCACATACCCCTGACCATGGGCTTATCTGAAACGTTCTCTGCTTGTTTTGGGATTCTGCAGATCAGACTGGTACTGTCTCTCTCTGGTGTCTGGAGAGTTCTTCAGCAACCTGAGAGAGGTCGCGTGCCCTCACGGTGTGCTGAGGACTATCTGTACCTGTGGGAGAAAAGTATGCAGGCACAAATGGGGCAAATGCAGGCGTGCACACAAGTGCATGTGTGTGTGTGTGTGTTTGTGTATGTTTGTGTGTGTGTGTGGAAGTGTGTGTGGAAGTGTGTCTCAGGGGACAGAGTGATAGATAATGTTGAACCCTTGAGTGAGTGTGAGGGGCTCTGCACTGTATATGTAGCAGGCAGTAGTGATGGTCGCAGTGCAATTTCTGGCATTAACTGCCTTAACTCCTCAATTGGACCCATAGAGCAGGGGCACAATCTTAACAACTACACCATAATAACAAATAATTATGTCTTTGTCTGTAACTTTAAACCTGAGAGATAAATCCTACCTTGGAAGCACTATAATAGTATATCTCTCTAATATTATATGTTCCAGCTATAGACATTGGTTTTTTGAGCTTGTCTTTAAGAGCCACATTTTTCTGACCAAAAAATATTTTCAATATAATATTGTTTAATTATTTAAAAATCTCATACATGCACAGAATGTATTGACCATATGCACATCCCACACCTCCCCTAACTCCTCATAGATATTCTCCCTAACTACACACCCTCTTCCTGATTTTGTATTTTCTTTTTTTTTAACTGCAATTATTTTTTACATATTAATTACAGTTTAGTTTGTATCCCAGCTGTAGCCCCTTGCCTCATTCCTTCCCAATCCCACCTACCTTCCCTCATCTCCTCCCTGCCCCTTTCTAAGTCCACTGATAAGGGAGGTGCTCCTCCCCTTCCATCTGACTGTAGCTTATCAGGTCTCATCAGGACTAGCCATAATATCCTCCTCTGTGGCCTGGCAAGGCTGCTACTCCCTCAGGGCAGGGGGGGGGGCGTCAAAGGGACAGCCACTGAGTTCATGTCAGAGAGAGTCCCTGTTCCCCTTACAAGGGTACCCACTTGGATACTGAGTTGCCATGGGCTTCATCTGAGCATGGGTTCTAGGTTATAGCCACACAATGTCCTTGGCTGGAGATACAGTCTCATAAAAGACCCCTGTGCCCAGAAGAGGAACATTACCAAACTCATTTTATGAAGCCATAGTCACCTTGATACCTAAACCACACAAAAACCCAACCAATAAGGAGAACTTCAGACCTATCTCTCTGATTAACATTGATACAAGAATACACAATAAAATACTGGCAAACCGAATCCAAGAACACATAAAAGATATTATCTGCCATGACCAAGTAAGCTGCATTTCAGGCATGCAAGGGTGGTACAATATATGGAAATCCATCAAAGTAATCCACCATATTAACAAAGTGAAGGAGGAAAACCACATGATCATCTCCTTAGATGCCGAAAAAGCATTTGACAAAATCCAACACCAATTCATGTTTAAAGTTTTGTGTTTTCTTTTTAGTAACCTATCAAGTTCAAGTTATGTTACCTAAATATGAATAAATGTAAGACCAACCACTGGAGCATGATCAACCTACCAGGTGTCATACCGTTAAATAAAATTGACTCTCTCTGGAACCTTTCAACTGCAATAGCTCCTTAGTTAAGGAAGGATCCTCCTGAGTTCCTCCCACCTCCATGCTAGATTGTTTATGTTCATCAATCGCCCCACATTTCTTTTCTTGGATGGGACAACTCATTGTTAGCTTTTATCTCTTTCTTCCATTTCTTTCCCACAGTCATTCAAATTTTTTAACATTTTAAAGGTCGAAGTTCTTTTTAAAAAAATATTAAATACTTTAAAAGTCTATGGTGTTTCACCTACGAACTTTTGCAAACAAACAAAAAAGTCAAATACTTTTTATTCCAAGGAAGAAGAACCTGAGCACAGTTGCAATAAAAACAAAGCAAAACCAACATGCAGTAGTACAAACAGTTCAGTATACAACAGCTGGAGTATACTCATGATCTTTTGATCTCTGGAAAGCTTTCATAGCTCCACTTTTCTGGCTCTGCGATGCATAACACAGAACAGTTCCACTTAATGTTTGCTGCAAGGAGGGCACCCTGAAATTTCAAGCATCTTCTATATGTTAGGGAATCCACTGCAACTAAGGCTGCAATCTTACAAAAGGCCTCTCCTGACTTATTCACGGAATGCAAATTTGACTCACATGTGCTGCCTCACCTACTCAGTATAATCCCTTTCATCCTGAAGCTTGCATATATGCAAAATAACAGCACATGGTAGATTCTCATACATTAACAAATTCAGTTGTAATCGTTATGCACAGCCTTGGTCCCCTGTGGACCAGAGCTTCCATGTTCTAATCCCCAGGTGTTGACTTTCATCAACCTGTGTAGACCTTATGTGATGGACCTGGTATCTAAGAACATGAAAGAATGGGGTGGATTACAGTCTAATGATATAGACAATCTTACTTCAGTTTAAGCTGTGATACAAGGAAGATTGTTCATAAAAAAAAAAACAACAACACGCAAATAAATGCCTGTAAGCACATACTAAATATTGAATAGTCCTTTCCCTGAACATTTGTCAGGACAGACAGAACAATTTAAAGATAATTACCTGGCTTATACTATAGATTATATCTTGGAAAGCATGAAAGCAAAGCAGAAGGGTATGTCCAAATTCATGGTACACTGACCAGATTATATTCTATAGCTATGTTCTGACATCCAGGAAGAATAAATATGTATTATAAATTGAATGTAAATATTCGTCACAGGAGGCATGAAATCACATCCAAGAAACATCCAGGGAACAAATTGCACCTCTGTTTTTCCTGTAGCCTCTATCACAGTTTCCCAAGGCATTTTTTTCACATGTATCATTCCTTTGACCATGTTCCTCTCTATAGGGAATATTTCCTAGAAGATTTTGCTTTAATTATGCTGGTCACTTATTAAACCAAGCTCGTTTTTCAGCTCAATGCAATCAACATCAATTGTTCTTTTAATGCTAAGGTTTTACAGAAATACTCGTTATCTATAGTTAATCACAACTGGATCTTCAGCTCTAGCTAACTAAAAGTTATGTTCATTTAAATTAAATTGATTAATTTAAGGTATCTCATGAATAGCCCAATTGGAGACTTTGTCTCTCTCTCTGAAAATTCTGAAGGCACTCCTCAATCATCTGTACAGCTCTCAACAGTTTTATCTCCCAATATCCCATAAGAGTTTATTAAGTTCTTATCACTCAATGGTCCCTTTCTAGTCCAACATTTCAAAATCTTTCAACCTTTTTTCTTGAGAAAACATATTAACATAGTCCCTCCCCCTTCTTCACGCATGCCCCTCCCCGAGTCCACTGATAGGGGAGGTCCTCCTTTCATTCCTTTTTATCTTAATCTATCAGATTACATCAGGAATGGCTGCATTGTCATCTTCTGTGGTCTGCTAAGGCTGCTCTCCCTTGAGGGAGAGGTGATCAAAGAACAGGCCAATCAGATTATGTCAGAGGCAGTCCCTCTTCCCATTACTATGTAACCCACTTGGACACTACACTGCCATGGACTACATCTGTGCAGGAGTTCTAGGTTATCTCCATGCCTGGTACTTGGTTGGAGTATGAGTCTCTGGGAAGACCCCTGTGTTCAAATTTTCTAGTACTGTTGCTCTCCTTGTGGGGTTCCTGTCCTCTCCAGATCTTACTATTTCCGACTTCTTACATAAGATTCTCTGCATGTTGCCCAACAGTTGGCCATAAGTCTCAGTGTCTGCTTTCATAGTCTGCAAGGTAGAACCTTTGAGAGGCCCTCTGTGGCAGGTTCCTAGGTTGATTCCTGTTTTCTCCTTCTTCTGATGTCCATTCTCTTTGCCTTTCAGGATGGGTATTGAGCATTTTAGTCAGGGTCCTCTCTCTTGATTAGTTTCTTTAGATTACAGGATTTAGTAAGTTTATCCTATATTATATGGCTATATGAGTGAGTATATGCCCCATTTTAAATTGGATTCCTTGATTTATTGCCTTTTAACTTCTTTAGTTCTTTGTATATGCTGGATATCAGCCCTCTGTCAGATATAGGGTTGGTGAAGATCCTTTCCTAATCTGTAGGCTGTCGTTTTGTTCTGATAGTGTCCTTTGCTTTACAGAATGTTTTCAGTTTCGTGAGGTCCCATTTATTGATTGTTGAACTTAGAGCCTGTGCTGTTAGTGTTCTGTTCAGGAAGTTGTCTCCTGTGCCAATGAGTTCTAAAGCTCTTCCCCAATTTGTCTTCTAACTGATTTATTGTATCTGGTTTAATATTGAAGTCTTTGATCCACTTGGACTTTAGTTTTTGTGCAGGGTGATAAATATGGAACTATTTATATTTTTCTGAATGTAGACATCCAATTGGACCAGCATCATTTGTTGAAGATGCTGTCTTTTTTTTTTTTTCCATTGAATGGCATTGGAAATCAATCTGGCACTTTCTCAGACAAAAGATGCTCAAGTACAGAACTTAGACATTTTTTTAAACCATGTTTGTAGTGCTTTATTTGTAATAGCCAGAACCTGGAAACAACCCAGATGCCCATCAACAGAGGAATGGATACAGAAATTGCAGTACATTTCACAATGAAATACCACTCAGCAATTAAAAACAAAGAAATCATGAAATTTCTAGGTAAATGGTTGGATCTAGAAAAGATCAGCCTGAGTGAGGTAGGCCAGAAGCAGAAAGACACACACCACACAGTATATACTCACTTATAAGTGGGTACTGGACCTATAAGATAGAATACACATGCTTAAATCTGTATATCTAAAGAAGATAAACAAGAAAGAAGACCCAGGATAAGATGATCAATCCTCACTTAGAAAGATAAATGGGATGAACATTAGAATTAGGAGAAAACAAGTAACAGGACAGTAGTCTACCAGAGAGGGCCTCTGAAAGACTCTACCTAGCAGTGTATCAAAGCAGATGCTGAGACTCATAACCAAACCTTTGGCAGAATTTAGGGAATCATATGAAAGAAGGGGGAGTTAGTATGACCTGGAGAGGATAGGAGCTCCACAAGGACCAATTATATCTGGGCACAAGTGTTTTTTATGAGACTGTATCTCCAACCAAGGACCATGTATGGATATAACCTAGAACCCATGCTCGGATGTAGCCCATGGCAGCTCAGTATCCAAGTGGGTACTCTAGTAAGGGGAACAGGGACTATTTCTGACATGAACTCAATGGCTGTCTCTTTAACCTCACCTTCCTCCCCCCAGGGAGAAGCAGCCTTGCTAAGTCACAGAGGAGGACATGGCAACCAAGCCTGAAGATACCTGATAAGCTAGGTTCAGATGGAAGGCGAGGAGCACCTCCCTTATCAGTGGACTTGGACAGAGGCAGGGAGGAAATGTAGGAAGGAGGGTAGGATGGGAAGGGAATGAGGGAGGGAAATGGGATACAAAGTAAATAACCTGTGATTAATATAAAAAATAAAAATTATTTTTAAAAAAGGAATAGAGATTTGTTTCATCCAATAACTGGCAAATTACAACTGATGTCTATGAAAGTCAGGGCAAGAGTTCAAGGCAAGAACTTGGAAGCAGGAACTGAAGGAGAGACCATGAAGAAACACTGCTTAAGGACATGTTCTCCAATGTTTGTTCAACCTGCTTTCTTATACAGCACACCCTGACTAGAAGGGGTGGAACCTTTTCAGTGGGCTATGTCCTCACACATCAATAAGTAATAATGAATATGTGCCATAATCTTGCCCACAGGACAACAGAATAGAACAAATTCATCATATGAATTCTCTCTTCTTCAGTGACTTGAATTTGTTTCAAGTCCACTAAAACTAACTATATCAAGGACAGTAGAGTGGCTTTTCATGTATACTTTACGACTCCACTTGGCCAACATGCTAAAAAATGGTTTAACTAGCTGCAAGTAATAATGCATTTAGAACAATTTAAATTAAAAATATATATCACATGGGCTGGATATACAGAAATATTTGTAAATTATGATTATTTTTGAGGCTACAGAATATGCCTAATATATAAAATAAAGCTAGTAGTGGCAATCCTACTTTGCTCCACCACTATTTGAAAATGTTAATAACTTCATGGTATGTTGCTGAAATTTTTGAAAACAGGCTGTTGCTAATAACATTTGTAGTAGTGAAGATATACAATCAATTATGTATATATGCTACACATATTTAAGAGTCGATTAGATTTAGGAGAAGTGATATTTTGGTAGGACTGTTTCTCTATTTTTGCTGTATATCAAATTCTGAACTGGCAAGGTGGATTTGCTCAATTAAATATTACTGTTAGAAAATTATACATCTTTCTAAATTTTCTTTCATCTTCATACTTATCCTTTCCTAGTTTCTGTCATTGCATTCATCACAGTTTAATGATAGAAGCATTAAATAATGCTTGCTCGTCTTTCACAGGAACATAAATCAAGAAGATCCATACATGTAGCCTTTTGAACATTGGTTACAGAAGAAAATTACAATTTCTTAATGAAATAAGTGATAATGATACTATGAGCACGTGAAACACATGAGAATTTATCAATTCTAGTAGTGGGAAAAGGTAGACAGAATGCAATAAGAATCATTTCAGATAGATTATAAGAAAACAAAAGATGAAATTTGGCAAGAAGAAAGTTAAAGGAAAAATGTAGCTAGAAAAATGTTCTCATTTAAAAATAATGTAAGGGATATTTAAAGAGTAAATGTAAGAGCTGAGAGAAATGTGGAAGGGATGAGAACTGGCATTTCTTATTTCTCTCTGCACTCCCTCTTCTACTTTGTTCCCAGTCTTCAACCACTACCTCTTTCTATTCTATTTTCCCTTCTGAGTGAAATTTATGCGTCCCTATTTTTAATAGCAGAGTAGTATTCCATTGTGTAAATGTATCACAGTTTCCTTACCCATTCTTCAGTTAAGAGACATTGAGGTTGTTTCCAGTTTCTGGCAATTACCTGTAAAGCTGCTATGAACATGGTGTATGGTAGAGCATCTTTTGGGTGTATGCTCAGGAGTGGTGGAATAAGCTACGAGGCTTACTATTGCTATGATGAAACACCAGGACCAAAAACAACTTAGGCAAAGTAAGGGTTTGTTTGCCTGCCACTCTCACAACACTGTGTATCATTGAAGGATGTTAGAACAGGAACTCAAAACAAGGAGGGGACCTAGAGAAGGAACTGATGAAGAGGCTATGGAGGGGTGCTGTTTATTGGTTTGCTCATCCTAGCTTGTTTATCCTGCTTTTTTTTTTATAGAACCCAGGGCTTCCAGCCTAGGGGTAACACTACCCACTATGGGCTGGATCCTGTACAAATCAATCACTAATTAAGAAAATTTTCTATAACCTTGCCTAAAGCCTAGTCTAGTGTTATGGTGGCAATTTCTCAAAGTAGGTTTCCTCCTCTCAGATGACTATAGTTTGTGCTAAGTTGACATGAAACTAGCCAGAACACCTGAGTAGTTGCACCACAGAGATCCATAGTGGCATTGTCACTTCAGTAAGTATGGAAGACTTTGACCCGGAAGGAATTATTCTCAATCATTAAAGTTAAATAGTGTGTGCCATATTAAAATTTTAATTTTCCTGGGATCTATAATTTCTTTCTTTCTCTTCTTTGGAATGAAATAGTTCACCCTGTGTTAATTCTACCATTCTATTTTTAAAGCTCACCTCTTGCATGGATTTGCAGGTTCTAGGTAAAGAAGCCGCTGCTCACATTTTGAAATAATATAATGAAGAATATAATTAAATTATTTAAGTACCAGATGTCTCTTTGGCCAGGTAATAATTTAAGCAAAATTACAATATTAATTCTATTGATGTAATAAAACACCTTGATGATATCAGCTTATAAAAGGAAGGGTTTGTTTTGGTTTATACATCCAAAGTGAAAGTCCATAATAATGGGGCAGGTATGACAGCAGGAGCTGGAGCAGGAAGCTGAAAAATCATAAGTTCAACATAAACGTGAAGCACATACATATGCACACACGTACACACACTCATGGGGGGAGGAAGAGAAAAGGGAAGGGGAGATGGTAGGGGAAAGAGAGTGAGAGAGACTGAGAGAGAGAGAGAGAGAGAGAGAGAGAGAGAGAGAAATGGAAGTTGGATAAGGCTATGAACTCTCAAAGCCTAACCCCAATGCTGCCCTTACTTCCTCGAATATCCTCAAGTAATAATATATCATCTAGGGACTAAAAGTAAAAATAATTTAACCTGAGGGGGACATTTCTTTTTTTTTAATTTTTTATTAATTACACTTTATTCATTTTCTATCCCCCCATAAGCCCCTCCCTCCTCCCCTCCCGATCCCACCCTCCCTCCCCTTTCTGCATGCATGCCACTCCCCAAGTCCACTGATAGGGGAGGTTCTCCTCTCCTTTCTGATCTTAGTTTATCAGTTCTCATCAAAAGTGGCTGCATTGTCCTCTACATTTCTTACTGAAAATATTACAGTGAGTAATTATAATGATATTATATATGTTCTTGAAGACTCACTCAGGCAGAAATACTAGTTTATGTGAACATTATGTATCTGTATCAGGAGATGTGTAGTATATTTAAAGAACTGAAAGTCTGGTACCGAGTTCTATTGACCTTGCCACCCTGGCCATCACACAACTTCATGTACCAGCAGCCACTGACCTTGAAGAGAGGTCTACTGTCTTTCTGAACACCACACCCACTACTGTCCAGACCTTCTCCAGGACAAAATGGCCTTTATCACAGATGGTGGTTCTGGGATTGGCTTCTGGCATACTGAGATTTTCATGAGACATGGCTGCCACACTGCCATTGTCAGAAGGAGCCTGCCAAGAATGTCCATGGTTGCTGCCACTGGAAGGTAGTACCTTCCTCTCTCTATAAATATCCTAGTTTTTCATGCTGTCATGGCTTCTGTAGACCAGGTGCTGAAGGGGTTTGGAAAAATAGACATCCTCATTAATTGCAGCTAGAAACTTCTTATGCCTTTAAGACTACTGACACCATTGGCACCTTCAGTGTGTCTTGTGTGCTTTATGAAAAGTTTTTCCCAAGACCATAGAAAAGTGAATGTGAACATTACTGCCACCCTCAACGTGTTGGGGGCAGGTGCTGCAGCTACATGCAGGTGCTCCAAAGACAGCTGTGGATGCTGTGACAGGTCAAGTGGCTGTAGAGTGAGGTCCCCAGAATTTCACTGACAACAGCCTGTTTCTTGTTTCCATCCACGGCACTGAGGGGAACTGTCAATTAAGAAGGCCCCAGGACAGTTTGAAATTAAAGTATCTTTCAAGCCTTTTGCAAAGAACTGGAAAGAACACAGAGATCACCAACAACATGCTGTCCCTGGGCAGCCCTCTGGATTCCTGTGTCTCATGGGTTTTGTTGGTAGTTGATGGTGGCATCTTGAAAAATTTCCCAAATGACATCAAGCAGCTGCTAGAGTTAGAAACTTCTTCTTCTAAGCTTTAGGATCTCAACTAACTCAGGCTGTCTTCATACTAGTGGCTGAACATTATTTTGAACTTCTGATTATCTTGTCTCTACCTGCAAAGTGTTAAAATTACAAAAGAGCAATCATGCCATTTTTTTTTCATTGTTGAAGATCACACCCAATGCTTCCTGTATGCTAAATCACTGCTAAATTAACTGAACTACCTCCTCTGCCCCAAGATAGATGCTTTAAAATATAAACAACATATTTAAGAAAATTGTATACAGGAAGCAGTGTCTTTTATGGGAAATTCCTTCTGCCTTAAAAGTCTATAGGCATACAGGAAATGTTGGATCTGATTTGGAAATCCTATCCATCTAGACTTTCCTTTGGGGACCAAGCTGTTTCCATATTCTGCCTTTTCTTTGCCCACATTCTGGGTGGATTTGACCAGGTCATGAACCTAGCCTGATATTGCTCATGGTATCTGAAGAGTTCCTATTATTTTTGCCAGAAAATCCATTTTATTTTAAAAATTAGTGTTTTGTTATAAAAATACCTGTGAGAGGGTTTTTTTTTTTGGAATTTGTTAAGTTTCTATAAAGAAAATTAAAAGGATTGTTTCTATAACTGGAAAAAAAAAGTCTAGTGCAGTGGGTAGTAGATAAGAATGCAAGTGCCAGATCACCTATAAATGTCTTAGGCTTCTCTTAAATTTGTGTTTAAATACTGAGATCTGTGGGGAGCAATACAAAGATCTATAAGTAACTGAGTAATACTGAGAATGGGAGAAAATCTTCTCCACAAAAGTGAGCACCAACTGGTTATCCAATACCTAAAGATTAGCCCTGAAAATATATACACAAGTAACATTATACAGACTAAGCAGGTTATATTTTTGAATGTACATGTACATACTTATACATATTCATGCAATAACAGTTAATGAAAACTGAAAGAAAGCCAAAATGGATACATGGGAGCTTTTAGAAGAAATGAACAAAAGGGAGAGCTGTAACTACATTGTAGTCTAAAAACTTAAAAAAAATCTCTCTCTTCCTGCTCGCTTTTCTCTTTCTGTGTCTCTTTTCCTCTTTTCTCTTTTTCCTCTCCCTCTGTGAGTTTGCTCTCTCTTTCTTTCTTTCTTTCTTTCTTTCTTTCTTTCTTTCTTTCTTTCTCTCTCTCTCTCTCTCTCTCTCTCTCTCTCTCTCTCTCTCTATCTCTCTTTCTTTCTCGCTCCTGCATGGCAGCTGAGAGTTGCTCCAAATAAGTTTATATTTTTATACTTTAGCCATCACTCTGTCCCTTGAGATACATGTAAACGCATAACCTAAACACACACACACACACAAACACACACACACACACACAAACACACACACACACATTTGCATTTGCCCCATCTGCACCTGGGTACTTTTCTCCCAAAGGTACAGCTAGTCCTCAGCACATGCTAAGGACAAGGGACCTCTCTCAGCTTGCTGAAGAACTCTCCAGACGCCAGAGAGAGACAGTACCAGTCTGATGTGCAGAATCCAAAAACAAACAAGGAAGGTTTCAGATAAACCAATGGCCAGGGGTAGGCGAAAGAACACTTCCAACATAAATCAGGACATCATGACTTCGCCAAGAAACCCCAAAATTGATGGATACTCCAATTCATCAGAAGCACAGGAAAATGACCTTAAACCTATGCTTACCCAATTATTTGAAGCTCATAAGGAGGAAATGAACAAATCTTTCAAAGAGTTGGACAGTCCATTGGAGGTAAAGAAAAAAGAAATAGACAAAAGCCTTAAAGAAACACAGGCAAAAATAGCCAAACAAACAGAGGCACAAGTAGAGATAAAATTAGTGGCATATAAAAAGGAAATGCACAAGGAAATAGAGACCATCTTAGAAAGACAGGAATCCACATTCAAATAGATGAAAGAAATAGTGCAAGGCATGAAAACAGAATTAGAATCAATAAAGAAAACACAAAATGAGAAAAACCTTGAGCTGGAGAACGTGGCGAAAAGACCAGGAAACATAAAAGTAAACATCACCAACAGAATACAAGAGATGGAAGAGAGAATCTATGGAGCTAAAGACACACTTGCAGAATTTGATACTTCTCTCTAAGAAAAAATAAATTAAGAAAAGTTCCAATCACAAAATATCCAAGAAATCAAGGATGCTATGAAAAGACAAAATCTAAGAAAAATAGGAATTGATGTAAAAGAAGTCTCCAGGCTCCAAGGTCCAGAAAATATTTTCAAGAAAATCATAGAAGAAAATTTTCCCAACTTTAAGAAAGAGATGTCCATAAATATACAAGAGGCCTACAGAACTCCAAATAGACTAGACCAGAAAAGAAACACATCATGTCACATCATAGTGAAAACAATAAATCTTCAGAACAAAGAAAAGATATTAAAAGCAGCCAGGGGAAAAGGCCAAGTAACATATGAAGGTAGACCTATCAGAATCACACCGGACTTCTCATCAGAAACTATGAATGCCAGAAGGGCCTGGGCAAGTATCATGGAGAATCTAAGAGATCACAAATGTCAACACAGACTACTATAACCTGCAAAGATTTCAATTAACATAGATGGAGAAAACAAAATATTCCATGACAAAACTAAATTTATGCAATATCTACACAGCAAACCAACTCTACAGAAGATACTAGAAGGAAAACTCCAATCCAATGAAAACAACTTCACCCAAGAAAACAGGGCATACAGATAATATCCCAAAAAATGAAAGGAAAACAAGCAAAGAAACAGGGTAAGATCAACGACTCCATTACAAAAGAAACTAACATGCATTGGTCATTATTATCTATCAATATCAATGGACTCAACTCACCAATAAAAAGACACAGGCTAACAGAATATTTGCGGAAACAGGATCCCACATTCTGTTGCATCCAAGAAACACACCTATGCAACAAAGATAAACACCACCTCAGAGTAAACGGCTGGAAAAATATTTTTCAAGCAAATAGTTCCAGAAAACAAGCTGGAGTAGCCATCCTAATATCTAATAAAATAGACGTTCATCCAAAGTTAATGAAAAAAGAAAAAGAGGGCCACTATATTCTCATGAAAGGAAAAATCGACCAAGAGGACATCACAATTTTGAATATCTATGCCCCAAATACAAGAGCACCTACATTCTTAAATGAAACATTATTAAAGCTTAAATCATATATTGATTCTAATACCTTAATAGTGGGAGACTTCAACACCCCACTCTCATCAAGGGACAGATCAACTAGACAGACACCAAATAGGGAAATAAAAACACTCACAGAATCCCTAAATCAAATGGACCTAATAAACGTCTACAGATCTTTTCACCCAAACTCAAAAGAGTACACCTTCTTTTCAGCACCGCATGGAACCTTCTCCAAAATAGATCATATAGTGGGTCACAAAGCAAGCCTCTACAGATACAAAAGCATTGAAATAATCCCTTGTGTACTATCTGACCACCATGGACTAAAGCTGGACATCAACAACAACAGAAAAAACAAAAAGCCGACACGCACATGGAAACTGAACAACTTACTACTCAATGACAGCTGGGTTAAGGAAGAAATAAAGAAAGAAATTAAAGACTTCCTAGAATTCAATGAAAATGAAGGCACAACATACCCAAATTTATGGGACACATTGAAAGCATTGCTCAGAGGAAAATCTATAGCACTAAGTGCCTGCAAGAAGAAATTCGTAACATCACATACAAACAACTTAATGGCCCAACTGAAAACCCTAGAAAAAAAAGGAGCAGATACACCCAAGAGAAGCAGACACCTGGAAATAATCAAACTCAGGGCTGAAATCAATCAATTAGAAACAAATAAAACTATCCAAAGAATCAAAGAAACAAAAAGCTGGTTCTTTGAGAAAATCAATAAGATAGACAAACCCTTAGCCAAACTAATTAAAAGGAAAAGAAAAACTATCCAAATCAGGAAAATCAGAAATGAAAATGGGGACATAACTACAGGCACTGTTGAAATCCAAACGATTATTAGGTCATAGTACAAAAACCTATATGGCACAAAATTTGAAAATCTCAATGAAATGGATAATTTTCTTGACAGATTTCATCTACCAAAATTAAGCCAAGATCAAGTTGAAAGACTGAATAGTCCTATATCTCCCAAGGAAATTGAAGCAGTCATTAACAGTCTCCCCTCCAAAAAAAGCCCTGGACCAGTTGGCTTCAGCACAGAATTCTACGAGCACTTCAAAGAAGTGCTAACACCAATTCTCCTCAAACTATTCCACAAAATAAAAACATAAGGAACACTACCAAACTCATTCTATGAAGCCACAGTCACCTTGATACCTAAACCCCACAAAGATCCAACAAAAAAAGAGAACTTCAGACCTATCTGTCTTATGAACATTGATGCAAAAATACTCAATAAAATACTTGCAAACCTAATCATAGAACACACCAAAGATATCATCCACCATGACCAAGTAGGCTTCATCCCAGGCTTGCAAGGTTGGTTCAACATACAGAAATCCATCAATGTCATCCACCACATAAACAAACTGAAGGAGAAAAACCATATAATCATCTACTTAGATGCGGAAAAAGCATTTGAAAACGTCCAACACCCATTCAAGTTTAAAGTCTTGGAGAGATCAGGGATACAAGGCACATACCTAAAGATAGTAAAGGCAATATACAGCAAGCCTATAGCCAACATCAAACTCAATGGAGAGAAACTTAAATCAATCCCACTGAAATCAGGGACAAGACAAGGCTGCCCACTCTCTCCATATCTCTTCAACATAGTACTTGAAGTCCTAGCCAGAGCAATAAGACAACTAAAGGAGTTCAAGGGGATACAAATCAGAAAGGAAGAGGTCAAAGTGTCACTATTTGCAGATGATATGATAGTATACATGAACGACCCTACAAATTCAACCAGAGAACTCCTCCAGCTGATAAACACCTTCAGCAAAGTGGCAGGATACAAAATCAACTGAAAAAAATCAAAAGCCCTCATGTACACCAAAGACAAAAAGGCTGAGAAAGAAATTAGGGAAACAACACCCTTCACAATAGCCACTAATAACATAAAGTACCTTGGTGTGACTCTAACCAAGCAAGTGAAAGACCTGTTTGAGGAGTCTACTGAGCGCATTTGAAAGACTCTAACTAGCAGTGTTTTCAAAGCAAAGACTCATGACCAAACCTTTGGCAGAGTACAGGGAATCATGAGAAAGAAGGGGAGTTAGTCTGATGAGGAAAGGATAGGAGCTCCACAACGACCAAACATATCTGGGCACAGGGTCTTTTCTGAGACTGACATGCAACCAAGGACAATGTATGAATGTAATCTAGAACCTCTGCTCAGATGTAGCCTGTGGTAACTCAGTAACCAATTGGTTTCCCATAGTGAGGGGAACAAGGACTATTTCTAATAGGAACTCGAATGATTGGCTCTTTGGCCTCCCCACCCCCCAAGGGAGGAGCAGTCCTGTTAGACCACAGAGGAGAGCTTTGCAGCCAGTCCTGAAGATACCTGATAAAACAGGATCAGATGAATGGGGAGGAGGTTCCCCCTATCAGTGGACTTGGCAAGGTGCACAGTGGAGATGAAGGAGGGAGGGACTGGGAGGGAATGAGGGTTCGGGACACGGCTGGGATACAGAGTTAATAAAATGTAACTGATAAGAAAAAAATAAAATTAAAAAAAAAGAAAGACCTGTTTGAGAAAAACTTCAAGTCTCTGAAGAAAGAAATCGAAGATCTCAGAAGATGGAAAGATCTCCCATGCTCATGGATTGTTAGGATTAACATTGTCAAAATGGCCATCTTGCCACAAGCAATCTACAGATTCAATGCAATTGCCATCAAAATACCAACTCAATTCTTTACAGACCTTGAAAAAAAGATTCTCAGCTTCATATGGAGAAACAAAAAAACAAGAATCTCCAAAACGATCCTGTACAACAACAGATTATCTGGAGGTATCTCCATCCCCGATCTCAAGCTGTACTACAAGGCAAAAGTAAGAAAAACTGCATGGTACTGGCATAGAAACAGAAAGGAAGATCAATGGAACCGCATAGAAGACCCAGCAATAAACCCACACACCTATGAATACTCGGTATTTGACAAAGAAGCCAAATACATTCAGTGGAAAAAAGACAGTATATTCAACAAATGGTGCTGGTCCAACTGCATGTCCACATGCAGAAAAATGAAAATAGATTCATATTTATCACCCTGCACAAAACTAAAGTCAAAGTGGATCAAGGACCTCAACATAAAACCAGATACTCTAAATCAGTTGGAAAAAAAAAGTGGGAAACAGCCTAGAACTCATTGGCACAGGAGACAACTTCCTGAACAGAACACCAACAGCACAGGCTCTAAGAGCAACAATCAATAAATGGGACCTCATGAAACTGAAAAGCTTCTGTAAACAAAAAGACACAGTCATCAAAACAAAACGACTGCCTACACATTGGGAAAGAATCTTCACCAACCCTTTATCTGACAGAGGGCTAATATCCAGTATATATAAAGAACTAAAGAAGCAGAAAAGCAACAAACCAAGTAATCCCATTAAAAAATGGGGAACGGAGCTAAACAGAGAATTCTCAAAAGAGGAACATCAAATGTCAGAGAAACACTTAAAGAAATGCTCAACCTCATTAGCCATTAGGGAAATGCAAATCAAAATCACCCTGAGATTTCACCTTACACCCATCCGAATGGCCAAGATGAAAAACTCAAGGGACAACACATGCTGGAGAGGTTGTGTAGAAAGGGGAACCCTCCTCCATTGCTAGTGGGAATGTAAACTGGTACAACCACTTTGGAAGTCTATCTGGCGCTTTCTCAGACAATTAGGAGTAGTGCTACCTCAAAACCCAGGTATACCACTCCTAGGTATATACCCGAAATTTGCTCAAGTACACAACAAGGACATTTGTTCAACCATGTTTGTAGCAGCTTTATTTGTAATAGCCAGAACCTGGAAACAACCCAGATGTCCATCAACAAAGGAATGGATACAGAAATTGTGGTATTTTTACACAATGGAATACTACTCAGCAATCAAAAGGGAGGAAATCATGAAATTTGCAGGCAAATGGTAGGATCTAGAAAAGATCATTCTGAGTGAAGTATCCCAGAAGGAGAAAGACAAACTTGGTATATACTCGCTTATATAGACCTACAAGATATGATAAACATAATGAAATCTACACACCTAAAGAAGATAATCAAGAAAGTGGACATGGGTGAAGATGATCAATCCTCATTTAGAAAGACAAATGGGATGTGCATTGAATGTATGACAGGAGTCTACTGCAAAAGGCATCTGAAAGACTCTGCCTAGCAGTGTTTCAAAGCAGACACTAAGACTCATAACCAAATCTTGGCGGAGTGCAGGGAATCATATGAAAGAAGGAGAGTTAGTATGATATGGAAAGGATAGGAGCTCGACAAGGACCAAATATATCCGGACACAGGGTCTTTTCTGAGACTGACACTCAACCAAGGACCATCTATGGATATAACATAGAACTTCTGCTCGGATGTGGCCCATGGTATCTCAGTAAACAAGTAGTTTTCCAAAGTAAGGGGAACAAGGACTATTTCTAACAGGATCTCAAGGGTAGGCTCTTTGACCTCCCCCCCTCCAGAGGAGGAGCAGTCCCTTGGCCACAGAGGAGGACTTTGCATCTAGCCTTGAAGATACCTGATAAAACAGGGTCAAATGAAAGGGGAGGAGGTCCTCCCCTATCAGTGGACTTGGAAAGTGGCAGGGAAGAGACCAGGTAGGGAGTTGGGGAGGAGGAGGGAATGAGGGAGTGGGATACAGCTGGGACACAGAGGTAACAAATTGTAACTAAAAGGAAAAATAAAAATTAATTAATTAATTATTTATTTAATTAATTAATTAAATGCAAAGAGATATATTGAGGTGCATTGAATGAGAATGACCCCCTTATACTCAAATATTTAAATACTTGGTTACCTGAGAGAAGCCTCTTAGGGGCTGATGTGTCCTTGTTGGAGGAACTATGTAATTGGGGGTGAACTTTGATGTTTCAGAAACTCAAGTCAGGCCTAGTGTCCCTCATTCTGCTGCCTGAAGCTAGTGGTGTAGAACTGTCAACACGTTCTACAGCATCATGTCTGCCATGAGGATAATGAACTAAATTTCTTTTTTATCATTATTTAATTATTTTTATTAATTACAATTTATTCACTTAGTATCCGCCCTGTACTTCCCTCCCTCCTCCCCTCCCAATCCCATCCTCCCTCTCCCCGACCTGTGTCCTTCTTCCAGGCAACTGATAAGGCAGGTCCTCTTCCCCTTTCCTCTGATCCTAGTCTATCAGGTCTCATCAGGAGTGCCTGCTTTGTCTTCTTCTGTGGCCTGGTAAGGCTGCTCCCCCCCTCAGAGGGAAGTGACCAAAGAGCAGGCCAAGCAGTTCATGTCAGAGACAGTCCTTGTTCCCCTTACTAGGGAACCCACTTGGCCACTGAACTGCCATAGGTTACCTCTGAACAGGGGTTCCATGGCATTTCCATGAGTGGTCCTTGGTTGGAGTATCATTCTCAGAAAAGACCCCTGTGCCCAGAGTTTTTGGATCTGTTGCTCTCCTTGTAGAGCTCCTGTTCTCTCCATGTCTTACTATCTCCCACTTCTTTCATAAGTTTCCCTGCACTCTTCCCAAAGCTTGGCTGAGACTCAGTATCTGCCTCAATACACTACAGGGTAGAGCCTTTTAGAGGCCCTCTGTGGTAGGCTCCTGTCCTGTTCCCTGTTTTCTCCCTCCTCTGATGTCCTAAAACTGTGAACAAACACCAATTAAATGCTTTCATTTATAAGAGTTGATGTGATCATGGTGTCTCTTCACAACAACAGAACACTAATACTTATATTACAAAGCAGTTGTAAGCAAGAAAGTAAAAAAATATTTTGAAGAGAAATTATTTTGAGGCTAGAGAGATGTTCCAGCAGTTAGAAGCAGTGGCTAATCTTCCAATTCCTAGCACACACATGGCAGCTCACAATTGTCTGTAATTGCCTTCCCCCGTGTATTACACCCCAACTGCTGGCCTCTGTGGACACCAAGCTCACACATCATGCTCAACAAATATGTAGTGAAAACACCATTCCACATTAGATGAATGCATTTTAAAATAAAATCAAATTATAAGAAATAGGTAGGTTATAAAATCTAAAGTATCCCAGTACATATGGGACTAAAATTAGCAAATGATAGTTTGTATGAGATCAAACGGAGACTTAAAAGTATCAACTTTTATATGGAGCAAGCAGTGAAACATTCAAAATTTTATTCCTTGTTCTAATCTTTTCTCTACAAATTCAAGACACTATTTTTGTTTGGCTGATATTGTTTCTGAGCCAGGGTCTCTATATGTGTAGATTGGTCTTCAACTCACCATTTGTGATAGGTTGACTTCAAACTTGGAATGTTACTGTTTTCACTTCTTAAGGGCCGGGATTATAGGTGTATTCTACCATGTCTGGCCAAAGTTGACATTTAAACCAGTTTCTCTGTTGGAGAGTGCTAGGTATTCACTTTAAATTAGAGCTGCTATCAGGTTCATGATACATACACTAGAAATTCCTAAATATTCTAAGCACAATTATCACACTTTGAACAAATAAGATTTATAGTTTGTCATTACGTAAGGCTTGGAGGGGTTCAGTATAGCTTGAAACCAAGGCAACAGTATACATTAAAGTAGCAGGTCAAGACAAATAGCTAGTTGCTGGCAGATATTAAATGGAAAATCAGCTTAATTCACAACTAAGAAAAAATGGCTGTAAAAGCAAGAGCATACAAGCAGGTTGACTGTATTTTTGCATGCTACAAAATGAAAGAAATGACAGTACTTAGGCAACATAGACTCTGATTAGTATCAGGACTTCTGGCAAATTTACCTGATGAATAACTGGATTCCATCATTGCTACTTCTACCATCCCTTAATTTATGTTTTTAACTTTGAAATAGCCAACCATTGCATCAGAAGACATTTAGTATTGACATTAACCCTTTAGCATCTGTCTCTGTTTCTCTATTTCTATCCATATTGTGTGTGAGAGAGAGATAGAGATAGAGGGAGAGAAGGCTACATATCTTAGACTGTTTTTGATGTCACTATCTTGACTCTGTCTTCCCAAGTGTTATGTGTGTGTCCACATAACAGCCAGTACTATCTCTATGACTTTCTTATTATAGATGTGTCTCTAGTGTGACACTGAAGTTTTGAGGCATTGTTTCATATGTAACAGAATAGACCCTGTCTCTTATGATCCCTTTTTGCTTGAGGTAAAAAATGTAAAGAACAATTGTGAAGTACTAGATTCTGCTTTGAATATTTAACTCTGCTTTCGGATTTGATCTTACTGCTCAGTAAGTTAACTACTACATCTAAGCTAAGTTCACATATGCCTGAGAACATGCACATGGAAGAGACAACATTGAAACAAAGACCTATATCTACCACTAGTCACAAAGCAGGGCTTTTGTTTGTATATCTGTATACATGTATGTATGTATTTATGTTTGTGTGTATGCACATATATGTATATACATACATGAACTGTGGGCAAGAAAGAACATTAATTTTTAGGTCATTCCTGATCACAAGAATTAAACTAGATCATAAGGCTAAACTTCCTCTATGCTTAAAGAGTAGAATCTTAATTGGAAACTGTGAATATTTTCCCCTTCAGTATGACATGGGAGCAATAACACTAAATTCAGTGACAGAAAGGAGTTCTAGGACTGCCTTGTAAACTAATGCAAGTAACTAAACTTGCATTAAATATTATTGTCTGATCTGAAAAATGAAATAGGAGGCATTCAGAGCTCATCTCCCTCAAAAAAGTAATTGATAAGCAATAGCTGCCACATTGCTTTCACCACAGGAACGTATAATAGTGCAATTAACTTAGCAAATTTTATATGAAATATCGAACATGATTAAACAATTATTATTCATTTATTTTAAAATAATTTATATCTATCATGTACATATCATGTATATCCTTCTGGCTCTTTCCTTGTGTCATATTTCCACATAGATATCCAGGAGGCACTGAATAAATCCAGTTTCTATTTCATCCACCTGAAATACCCATGTTTCCAAGTCACTATTCCTCAATATTTTAGCATCAGGTTTCTGCATTTCTAATATTATATAGCTGTCTACTGAGGTAGTCATTTTTTTTAGATACAGCACCAACATTGTGGCTGTTATAGAAGTAATAGTAGACACAGCATGAAGCAACAAGCGATAAGGGTTAGGAACCTCTGAAAAGGTACATTGGAATTAATAACTAGGTAATGAGGCATGATGGAATTTGTGGCCCTACTGCATGCAAAAGTAATAAAATTAAAGCTAGAACACAATAGAGGTTAGGAGAATAACTGGTGTGGCTGGATCAAAAGTTTTCATTTCATGAGGCTACAGAAGTAGAAAGAAGCCAAGTCTCAGTGGATTTTTTAACCCATAGTAATCTTTATAAACTTTCTTCTGCAATAAATGGGGAATATTGTTTTTAGAGTCCCTTTCAATTGCAAGTCTGTCATTTTCCTCCATCACAAAGCATGTCACATAGTCAATTCTGTTTGTTTGCTCACTGCATGCATTTTCCATATTTTGCACCTTACAGTTCCTACTATGGTTGGAAGGTCTACTATAGTAAAGAATTCTAATTTTTTTTAACTTATACCTTTTATTTTTACTATGGTAGAAATGTATAAGGTAAAAATCAAGAAATAAATTAAGAAAGAACACTTAACAGGCAGCATAATAGGGCATAAATTTTTACATTACATCAAGAATCCAGAAATAATGGATTGGAATATTTAATAAATGGGAAAGAGGTGCAAGTCCGTGGAAATTAATGTGAGGATTTGTAGTAGAAACAACAGTATGGACACCAAGGGTTCTGGCAAGCTCAGGATTGGCAACTGTGGAGGAAAGTGCTGATTCTACAGGCTGATATATATTCAGTATACCCCTGCAGAACACCTGGCACAAAGTAAACACGCACAGGTTCAGATAAGGTAGGCTAAGGAACAGTTCAGATCCATGTAGAGACACTGGGCCTTACCAACTTTAATGCCATAAAAAAGGTTACTTTTTTTTCTGGTTACTTTTCTAGCCAAACGCCTTGGATTTAATATCATATTATATGGACTTTACTTGCAGAACAGGGCATATCCAGCAGTGTCTGAGCATTCAGTGCATCTACATCTTGGGAGGACTTATTGTGTCTGAGCTTCTGCATCTCCTTGCACTATAATCTCAATTATCATAGCCACTACCTCAAGAATGGCATTCCACTGTATGGCAGTTTCCCTTTTTGTAAAAATCAAGTGTACAACAAACCAAGTAATCCAATTTAAAAATGGGGTACAGAGCTAAACAGAGAATTCTCAACAGAGGAATAGCAAACTGCAGAGAAACACTTAAAGAAATGCTCAAGTCCTTAGTCATCAGGGAAAAGAAAATCAAAACAATCCTAAGATTCCACATTACACCCATCAGAATGGTTAATATCAAAAACTGAAGTGAGAACACATGCTGGAGAGGTTGTGGAGAAAGGGGAACCCTGTTCGGTTGCTGGTAGGACTGTAAACTTGGACAACTCTGGAAATCAATCTGGGGCTTTCTCAGAAAAGTGGAATAGTGCTACCCCAAGACCCATCTATACCACTCCTAGATATATATCCAAAAGATGGTAAACCATAAAACAAGAACATTTGTTCAACTATGTTCATAGCAGCTTAATTTGTAATAGCCAGAATCTGGAAACAACTTAGACATCCCTCAACCAAAGAATGGATACAGAAATCGTAGTACATTTACAGAATGCTACCATTACTCTAGAGAAATTTTAGTTTAGAACATGTCTGCTCTGGCAAGAGCTCACATCCAAAGAACTTTTAGGTCTGTATGATCCAGCTGGAATAGAGATACTGCTTTAATCACAGGAGACACATACAAGCAGAATTCTGAGTTCAAGGCAAGCTGGTATACAGAAAGTTTCAGGTAAAGAAAAGTTTAGGTCCCAGCATGGTGGGACACATCATTAGCCCCAGCATTCAGGAGTCAGGCACATTCAGATTCCTGAGTTCTAGTCAGTTTTATTCAGGCAGTTCAGTTGAGTTGGTAAGTTGAGAGACAGTGCAATGGAGTTGAGTTCATGACAGTTCACTTTGTAGAATTCAGAGGCAGTTTTACCAGAAGCGTTTTACAAAGACTGGTTGAAGAAAGAACAAGCTAGACTTTGGTGAAGAAAGAATGAGCCAAAGAATGAGAAGGATCCAGAAGATTAGAGCATTTTGCCAAAGTTAGTATGAAGCCAAACAGAACAATTCAGTCAGAAGTGGGAGAATCAATTTGAGCCAGTCAGTTTGGACAGTGGTTTTGAGCACCGCTCTTGAGTTAAACAAGACAGAGTTCACAAAGAACTAGAAAGGGTGGGCTTATTCATCAGTAAGTCTCAGAGGCTGAAAACATTCTAGGCCTAGATTAGATTGTATGGAGGTTAGAAGATTCCAGGACTAGGCCTACATAAGCAGAATGGGTGAGTAAGCCTCCGAGAAAATAAAATTGAGTGAATAAAAGTTACTTCAACACTCTACTTTGTGTTTTTGGCTCAAGATATGAGCTTTTAGCTTCCTGTTCTTGTCCCTGTATCAGCCACTTGTTGCCATGCATCTGTACTACCACCCTGGATTCTTAACTGTCTGAAGCCATATGCCCAAATAAACACTTCTATATGTTACCTTGGTCATGATAGTTTATCAGAGCAACAGCAAAATAATATAACTGCCTTACTGCATTCAAAAATCTTTATTCTCTCCTGAATTATATACATCTCCATAAAACATTTTATTAGCATAGTGGTAACAATAAAAAGAACACTCCACGACACTTTGCATTGCAGCATTGGAACAGAATATGTTGACAGAGTCTGAGTAAAGAACTGTCATAAAACCCACTCATTGAAAAGTGAACCTGCTCCCATTCTTTCCAGAGAATAATTGAACAAGTATACCTTCCAAGACTTGAGTGAAAACTGTCTTTACAGAGAGAACTCTTCCAATCAAATAGCTAAATAACAAAAGCAGAGCAATGAGAAAACTTGAAGACAAAACCCAAGACCTCTTCAAAACAAGGAAACACTGTCAATGTCAAGTTCACTCAAAAAATTTACTAGCTTTTCTGGTGGTTTGTTTCTAAAGACTTACTTTTATTTTATTGTGCAAAACAGAAATAAAGGAAAAAGAGAGATTACAATCAGAAATTCATATCATGAGCTACAAATTTCCAGTCAAGTCTCCCATATTTAAATACTACTCTTGAATATAGATAACATTTTCTCATGTATTCACAAATCCTAAGTATCATTCTTTCCTACAAGAAACTAAAACCAGTAGCTCTCTTGTATACAAAAGACAAATAGGCTGAGAAAGATATTAGGGAAACAACATTCTTCAAAATAGCCACAAAGGACATAAGGTACTTTGATGTAAATCTAACCAAACAATTCAAAAACTTGTATGAATAAGTTCTGAAGAGCCGTGACCTCATTGGCAAAGGAGCAAACTTCCAAAACAGAACACCAACAGCACAGGCTCTAAGATCAACAATCAATAAGTGGGACCTCATAAAACTGAAAGCTTCTGTAAAACAAAAGACAGGGTCATCAAAACAAAATGAGAACCTACAGATGGGGAAAGGATCTTTACCAACCCTATATCTTACAGAGGGATAATATCCAGAATAAATAAAAAATACAAGAATTTAAACAGCAACAAACTAAGTAATCCAATTAAAATTGGGGCTAAACAGAATTTTCAATAGAGAAATATAAAATAGCAGAGAAACACTTAAAGAAATGCTCAATGTCCTTAGTCATCAGGGAAATGCAAACCAAAACAACCATGAGATTTCACCTTACACCTATCAGAATGGCTAAGATCAAAAGCTCAAGTGACAACACATGCTGGAAAGGATGTGTAAAAAGGGGAAACTTCCTCTATTGCTAGTGGGAATGTAAACTTGTATAACCAGTTTGGAAATCAATCTGGTGCTTTCTCAGACAATAAGGAATAGTGCTTCCTCAAGATCCAGCTGTACCACTCATTGACCTATATCCAAAATATGCTCAAGTATAAAACAAGGACATTTTATCAACCATGTTCATAGCAGCTTTATTCGTAATAGCCAGAATCTGGAAACAACCTTGATGTTCCTCACCTGAGGAATGGATACAGAAATTGTGGTACATTTACACAATGTAATACTACTCAGAAATTAAAAACAAATGAATCATGAAATGTACAGGCAAATGGTGGGAACTAAAAAGGATCATCTTGAGTGAGGAATTACAGAAGCAGAAAGACACACATGGTATATACTCATTGATTAGTGGTTATTAGACAAATAATATAGGATACTCATACTGAAATCTGTACACCTAAAGAAGCTAAGCAAGAAGGAGGATCCTGGGTAAGATGATCAATCCTCATTCAGAAAGGCAAATGGAATAGGCATCTGAAGAGGGAGAAAATAGGGAACAAAATAGGAGTCTACCCCAGACAGCCTCTGAAAGACTCTATCCAGGAGAGCATTAAAGCAGATGCCTAGACTCATAGCCAAACTTTGGGCAGAGTGCAAGGAAACTTATGAAAAAAGTGGGAGATAGAAAGTCCTGGAAGGTACAGGAACTCCACAAAAAGAGCAACGGAACCAAAATATCTGGGCCTAGGGGTCTTTTCTGAGACTGATACTTCAAACAAGGACCATGCACGGAGATAACCTAGAACCCCTGCAAAGATGTAGCCCATGGCAGCTCAGTCTCCAAATGGTCCTCCCTAATAATGGGAATAAGTACTTTCTCTGACATGATCTCAATGGCTGGCTCTTTGATCAACTTCCCCTGAGAAGGAGAATGCTTTACCTGGGCACAGAGGAACACAATGCATCCAGTCTTGATGATACCTGATAGGCTAGGGTCAGATGGAAGGGGAGGAGGTCCTCTCCTATCAGTGGAGGAGAGTTGTGGGAGGAGAAGAAGGGAGGAGTATAGGATTGGGAGGGGACAAGAGAGGGGGCTACAGCTGGGATAAAAAGTGAATAAACTCTGATAAAACAATAAATAAAAAATGAATAAGACAAGGAATCTAGAAGTACTGGTTTATGTCATTTCTTCCTGTGTCCTACAAAATGACTTGCATGGTTATTCCAAATTCTAAAGATTTTCATGAACAAACTGGTTGAATTGATACATTCTGACTTTATCTTGAAAGTATTTTTATACTGTGAAAATTTTTAATTCTATCTCAAAATTTCTCATTCAAAAGAAAATGATTTTATTCATAGAGTAACAGCGAAATAATATGCATTGAAAGGAAAGAATGACATAGTATAGTGCTCAAGGACAAGATGAATAGTAAACATTTTACTTATAACATTACCCAAGGTAACTGATCTATATGAAATGAATATACTTATTTTTTCACTAAGAGAAAAAAATCATTTTCCTCAGAGAAGCTGTAAGAATTCTGATAAAATATATAAAAGATGTAAGACATTTTGTAACCCCAAAGTACCTATGTGGCATGTAATTGCTAGTAATGTTACTGTGACAGTATATTAACCTTGATAACCATAAATTGTCTGCCATTTACAGGAAAGATTTGGTTTTACTTTCTGTATATAATATGTCTTTTTTTTGGCTACAATTGTTGATGTTGCTTTGTGTCATATATTCTGAAGTATTTTTCCACTGTCATTATATGGGTTATTTTTTTATAGCTAATGCTTAGAATGAGAATGGGAGAATTTAGAGTTGTCCATTACAAGACATTTTACAATTAGAAATCAGTATTTTCCAAGCAATGATATATTGACTTTTCTGATACTTATCTTTTTTTTTTAATATTTAAGTTTTCCTCGGTCTTACAGGTTAGAAAGAGACAATATATTTATACCTGAAATAAAATGAATTCTATCTATAGAAATATTTTTATAAATCTAGAATACTTGTTTCATTTGATATTTAAGGATGAGTCATTAACAATTTTAACAGCCCAGTTATTTTTCCATTACAGTTTCAGAGAGGTGATTACAAGTATCCTGTGACAGTCTAATAATCATCTAAGCCACTTAGTGCTGATATTAAAGCAGCCTACCAATAAGGATATTATGGTACTCTACTCTAACACTGTCAGCTGTCAAGAATAAGACCACTAGGTAAATTTGTAGACATATGAATTTATATGTAGCTGTATCTGTGTGTGTGTATATATATATATATCATACATGTTCTTCTATATGCATGTGTATGTACTATCTACCTCTGAAGTTTTATTGGAAGTTTGATGACAATATAAAAATTGACCCAGATTAGTTTAGTAGGTCTTCTTGTGACGTCCTCGATCTCCCCAACTTCCTCAATTCTTCCTAACACTTTTCCACAGAATTTCCCAGAATTTCTTTGGCTATGGGTTTCTACATCTGTTTCCATCAGCTGCTGGATGAATCCCATCAGAAGACAGTTATGCTAGGCTCCTGTCTGCAAGCATAGAAAACTATCGTTAATAGTGTTGGCTCTCTCCCATGTGGTGGGTCTCAAGTTGGGCCACTAACTGGTTTCCCATTTCCTCAATCACTGCTCCATCTTTATCCCTATACTTCTTGTAGTCAAGAAAAATTTTGGAAGGTTTGGAAGGTTTGTGGGTAAGTTGGTATTTCCCTCCCTCCACTGGAAGTCCTTCCTGCCTAAAGGAAGTGGCCACTTCAGACTCCTTAACACCAACCTCTTCTCTTCTAGGAGTCTCAGCAAGGGTCACTCTACAGGCTCTCTGGAGCTTCCCTTGTCTCAGAGATGCCCCTTTCACCAATTCCTGCTCTTTTTATAGGTCTTACACCCACTGACAACCTGATCTCCTAACACTTGATTCCCAATGCTGCTACCCTCCCATGACCTTTGCCACACATTTCCTTCCCTTTATCTACTTCAGGTATCTATGTTATTTCATCTTCTGAAGATGGAAAGATCTCCTGAGCTCATAGATCTGAAAGATTAACATAGTAAAAATGGCCATCCTGCCAAAAGCAATCTAGAGATTCAATGCAATTCACATCAAAATACGAAAACAACTCCTTACAGATGTTAAAAGAACAATTCTCAAGTTCATATGGAAAAACAAAAAACACAGAATTGCCAAAATGATCCTATACAACAACAGATCATCTGGAGGTACTTCCATCCCTGATTTCAGGTTGTAATACAGAGCAATAGCAATAAAAACTGCATAATACTGGCATAGAAACAGAATGATGGATCAATGGAATTGAATAAAAGACCTAGAAATAAATTCACAAACCTACAGTATTTGATTTTTGACAAAAAAAAAATCATACCACAGGGGGGAAAAAACAGCATATTCAACAAATGGTACTAGTCTAACTGGATGTCTACATGTAGGTAAATGAAAATAGGTACATACTTATCACCCTGCACAAAACTAAAATTCAAGTGGATCAACATAAAACCAGACACACTAAATGTGTTAGAAGAAAAAGTAGGGAAGAGCCTAGAATTCATTGACACCAAAGACAAGTTCTGAACAGAACACCAGCAGCACAGGCTCTAAGATCAACAATCAATAAATGGGACCTCATGAAACTGAAAGGCTTCTGTAAAGAAAAGGACACAGTCATCAGAAGAAAATGACAGCTTATAGACTGTGAAAGGATCTTCACTAACCCTATATCTGACAGAGGGCTAATATCCAGAATACATAAAGAACTCAAGAAGTTAAAAAGAAACAAATCAAGTAATTCAATTATAAAATGGGGTGCAGAACTAAACAGAGAATTCTCTGTAGAAGAATAAAGAATGGCAGAAAAAAACACATAAAGAAATTCTCAACATCATTAGTTTTCAGGGAAATGCAAATCAAAACGATTCTGAGATTTCACTTTACACCCATCAGAATGGCTAAGATCAAAAGAGTAAAAACACATGCTGGAGAGGATGTGTAGAAAGGGGAACCCTTCTCCATTGCTGATGAGAATGTAAACTTCTACAAAAACTTTGGAAATCAATCTGATGCTTTCTCAGACAATTAGGAATAGTTCTTCCTCAAGATCCAGCTGTACTACTCCTAAGCATATATCCAAAATATACTCAGGTATACAACAAGAACATTTCCTAAATCATGCTCATAGCACCTTTATTCATAATAGCCCGAATCTGGAAAGAACCCAGATGTTCCTCATCTGAGGAATGGATTGAAAAATTGTGGTACATTTACACAATGATATATTATTCAGCAATTAAAGACAAGTGAATCATGAAATCTGTATGCAAATGGTGGGATCTAGAAAAGATTAGCCAGAGTGAGTTATCCCAGAAGCAGAGACACATGGTATATACTCATGTATAAGTAGATATTAGACATATAATATATGATAATCATACTAAAATCTGTACACCTAAAGAAGCAAAGCAAGAAGGAAGACCATGAGTAAGATGCTCAATCCTCATTCTGAAAGGCAAACAGGATAGACATTGGAAGAGGGAGAAAATAAGGAACAGGACAGGAGCCCACCACAGAGGGACTCTGAAAGACTCTCTACCCAGCAGGGTATCAAAATGTATGGTTAAACTCATCGTCAAATTTTGGACAGAGTGCAGTGAATCCTATGGACGAAATGGTAGATAGAAAGTCTTGGAAGAGACAGGAGCTCCACAAAGATAACAACAGAACCAAAAAATCTGGGCACATGGGACTTTTCTGATACTGATACTCCAACCAAGGGCCATGCACGGAGATAACTTAAAACCCCTGCACAGATGTAGCCCATACCAGCTCAGTCTCCAAGTGGGTTACCCAGTAAAGTTAAAAGGGACTGTCTCTGGCATAAAATCAGTGACTGGCTCTTATTTTTTTAATTAATTTTTTATGTTTTTTAAATATGAGGTATAGTTTATTAACTTTATATCCCAGCTGTATCCCCCTCCCTCATTCCTTCCCAATCCCACCCTCCCTCCCTCATCTTTTCCCTGCCCCTTTCCAAGTCCACTGCTAGGGGAAGTCCTCCCCCCCTTCCATCTGACCCTAGCTTATCAGGTATCTTTAGAACTTGCTGCAATGTCCTCATATGTGGCCTAGCAAGGCTGCTCTTCCCTCTGGGGGGGGGGAGATGTCAAAGAGCAAGCCATTGAGTTCATGTCAGAAATAGTGTCTGTTCCCCTTACTAGGGTACTCACTTGGATACTGAGCTGCCATGGGCTACATCCAAACATGAGTTCTAGGTTACATCCATACATGGTCCTTGGTTGGAGATACATTCCCATAAAAGACCCATGTGCCCAGATATAGTTGGTCCTTTTGGAGCTCCTGTTCTCTCCAGGTGATACTACCTCCCCCTTCTTTCATATAATTCCCTGCCCTCTGCTGAAAGTGTGGTTATGAGTTTCAGCATGTGCTTTGATACACTGCTAGGTAGAGTCTTTCAGAGCCCCCCTCTGGTAGGCTCCTGTACTTGTTTTCTCCTACTTCCAATGTCCATCCCCTTTGTCTTTCTAAGTGAGGATTGATCATCTTACCCTGGGTCTTCTTTCTTGTTTAGCTTCTTTAAGTGTATATATTTTAGTATATTTATCCTATCTTATAGGTCTAGTACCCACTTATAAGTGCATATATACTGTGTGTGTCTTTCTGCTTCTGGGATACCTCATTCAGGGTGATCTTTTCTAGATCCCACCATTTGCCTGAAAATTTTATGATTTCCTTGTTTTTAATTGCTGAGTAGTATTGTGTAAAAGTACAACTATTTCTGTATCCATTCCTCTGCTGAAGGATATCTGGGTAGTTCAGGAGACAACTTCCTGAACAGAACACCAACAGCACAAGTGTTAAGTTCAGCAATCAATAAATGGGACCTCATGAAACTGAAAAGCTTCTGTAAAGCAAAAGACACTGTCATCAGAACAAAACAACATGCTACAGACTGGGAAAGGATCTTCACTAACCCTATATCTGACAGAGGGCTGATTTCCAGAATATATAAAGAACTAAAGAAGTTAAAAAGAAATAAATCAAGCAATCCAATTTTTTTTTTCTTTTTAGTTATATTTTGTTAACTCTGTGTCCCAGCTGTATCCTGCTCCCTTATTCCCTCCCCAACCCCACACTCTCTCCCCGGTCTCCTCCCTGCCCCTTTCCAAGTCCACTGATAGGGAGGACCTCCTCCCCTTTCATCTGACGCTGTTTTATCAGGTATCTTCAGGGCTGGCTGCAAAGTCCTCCTCTGTGGCCTAACAGACTGCTCCTCCCCTGGGGGGGGGGTGTCACACAGCCTGCCCTTGAGACCCTGTTAGAAATAGTCCATGTTCCCCTTACTTTGGAAAACTACTTGGTTACTGAGCTACTACAGGCCACATCCGAGCAGAAGTTCTAGGTTATATCCATAGATGGTCCTTGGTTGAGTGTCAGTCTCAGAAAAGAACCTGTGCCCAGATATATTTGGTCCTTGTAGAGCTCCTATCCTTTCCATATCATACTAACTTCCCTTCTTTCATATGATTCCCTGCACTCTGCCGAGGGTTTGGTTATGAGTTTTAGTGTCTGCTTTGAAACACTGCTAGGTAGAGTCTTTCAGATGCCTTTTGTGGTAGACTCCTGTCATAAGTTCAATGCACATCCCATTTGTCTTTCTAAATGAGGATTGATCACCTTCGCCTGTGTCCACTTTCTTGATTATCTTCTTTAGGTGTGTAGATTTCATTATGTTTATCATGTCTTGTAGGTCTATATAAGCGAGTATATACCAAGTTTGTCTTTCTCCTTCTGGGATACTTCACTCAGAATAATCTTTTCTAGATCCCACCACTTGCCTGCAAATTTCATGATTTCCTCCTTTTTAATTGCTGAGTAGTATTCCATTGTGTAAAAATACCACAATTTCTGTATCCATTCCTCCGTTGATGGACATCTGGGTTGTTTCCAAGTACTGGCTATTACAAATAAAGCTGCTACAAACATGGTTGAACAAATTTCCTTGTTGTGTACTTGAGCAAATTTTGGGTATATACCTAGGAGTGGTATAGCTGGGTCTTGAGGTAGCACTACTCCTAGTTGTCTGAGAAAGCGCCAGATTGACTTCCAGAGTGGTTGAACCACTTTACATACCCACCAGCAATGGAGGAGGGTTACCTTTTCTCCACAACCTCTCCAGCATGTGCTATCACTTGAGTTTTTCATCTTGGCCATTCTGATGGGTGTAAGGTGAAATCTCAGGGTCGTTTTGATTTGCATTTCCCTAATGGCTAATGAGGTTGAGCATTTCTTTAAGTGTTTCTCTGCCATTCGACGTTCCTCTTTTGAGAATTCTCTGTTTAGCTCTGTTCCCCATTTTTTAAGTGGATTACTTGGTTTGTTGCTTTTCTGCTTCTTTAGTTCTTTATATATACTTGATATTAGCCCTCTGTCAGATAAAGGGTTGGTGAAGATTCTTTCCCAATCTGTAGGCTGTCTATTTGTTTTGATGACAATGTCTTTTGCTTTACAGAAGCTTTTCAGTTTCATGAGGTCCCATTTATTGATTGTTGCTCTTAGAGCCTGTGCTGTTGGTGTTCTGTTCAGGAAGTTGTCTCCTGTGCCAATGAGTTCTAGGCTGTTTCCCACTTTTTTTTTTCCAACTGATTTAGAGTATCTGGTTTTATGTTGAGGTCCTTGATCTACTTGGACTTTAGTTTTGTGCAGGGTGATAAATATGGATCTATTTTCATTTTTCTGCATGTAGACATCCAGTTGGTCCAGCACTATTTGTTGAAGATGCTGTCTTTTTTCCATTGAATGGATTTGGCTTCTTTGTCAAATATTGAGTATTCATAGGTGTGTGGGTTTATTTCTGGGTCTTCTATGCGATTCCATTGATCCTCCTTTCTGTTTCTATGCCAATACCTTGCAGTTTTTATTACTGTTGCCCTGTAGGACAGCTTGAGATCGGGAATGGAGATACCTCCAGATGATCTGTTGTTGTACAGGATCGTTTTGGAGATTCTGGGTTTTTTGTTTCTCCATATGAAGCTGAGAATCTTTTTTTCAAGGTCTGTAAAGAATTGAGTTGGTATTTTGATGGGAATTGCATTGAATCTGTAGATTGCTTTTGGCAGGATGGCCAATTTCACAATGTTAATCCTACCAATCCATGAGCACGGGAGATCTTTCCATCTTCTGAGATCTTCTTCAATTTCTTTCTTCAGAGACTTGAAGTTTTTCTCAAACAGGTCTTTCAGTTCTTTGGTTAGAGTCACACCAAGGTACTTTATGTTATTAGTGGCTATTGTGAAGGGTGTTGTTTCCCTAATTTCATTCTCAGCCTTTTTGTCTGTGGTATACAAGAGGGCTTCTGATTTTTTTGAGTTGATTTTGTATCCTGCCACTTTGCTGAAGGTGTTTATCAGCTGAAGAAGTTCTCTGGTTGAATCTTTGGGTTCACTCATGTATACTATCATATCATCTGCAAATAGTGACACTTTGACCTCTTCCTTTCCAATTTGTATCCCCTTGATCTCCTTTAGTTGTCTTATTGCTCTGGCTAGGACTTCAAGTACAATGTTAAAGAGATATGGAGAGAGTGGGCAGCCTTGTCTTATCCCTGATTTCAGTGGGATTGATTTAAGTTTCTCTCCATTGAGTTTGATGTTGGCTATAGGCTTGCTGTATATTGCCTTTACTATCTTTAGGTATGTGCCTTGTATCCCTGATCTCTCCAAGACTTTAAACATAAATGGGTGTTGGACTTTGTCAAATGCTTTTTCAGCATCTAAGGAGATGATCATGTGGTTTTTCTCCTTCATTTTGTTTATGTGATGGATTACATTGATGGATTTCCATATGTTGAACCACCCTTGCATTCCTGGGATGAAGCCTACTTGGTCATGGTGGATGATATCTTTGATGTGTTCTTGGATTCGTTTGCAAGTATTTTATTGAGTATTTTTGCATCAATGTTCATAAGAGAGATAGGTCTGAAGTTCTCTTTTTTTGTTGGATCTTTGTGTGGTTTAGGTATCAAAGTGACTGTGGCTTCATAGAATGAGTTTGGTAGTGTTCCTTCTGTTTCTATTTTATGGAATAGTTTGAGGAGAATTGGTGTTAGTACTTCTTTGAAGGTCTTGTAGAATTCTGCACTGAAGCCATCTGGTCCAGGGCTTTTTTTGGAGAGGAGACTGTTAATGACTGCTTCAATTTCCTTGGGAGATATAGGACTATTCAGTCTTTCTACCTGATCTTGACTTAATTTTGGTAGATGGAATCTGTCAAGAAAGTTATCCATTTCATTTAGATTTTCAAATTTTGTGCCATATAGGCTTTTGTAGTATGACCTAATAATCATTTGGATTTCCTCAGTGTCTGTAGTTATGTCCCCATTTTCCTTTCTGATTTTGCTGATTTGTATGGTTTCTCTCTGCTTTTTAGTTAGTTTGGCTAAGGGTTTGTCTATCTTGTTGATTTTCTCAAAGAACCAGCTTTTTGTTTCATTGATTCTTTGGATAATTTTATTTGTTTCTAATTGATTGATTTCTGCCCTTAGTTTGATTATTTCCAGCTGTCTGCTCCTCTTGGGTGTATCTGCTTCTTTTTTTTCTAGGTTTTTCAGTTGGGCCATTAAGTTGTTTGTATGTGATGTTACGGATTTCATCTTGCAGGCACTTAGTGCTATAAATTTTCCTCTGAGCACTGCTTTCAATGTGTCCCATAAATTTGGGTATGTTGTGCCTTCATTTTCATTGAATTCTAGAAAGTCTTTAATTTCTTTCTTTATTTCTTCCTTGACCCAGCTGTCATTGAGTAGTAAGTTGTTCAGTTTCCATGTGTGTGTAGGCTTTTTGTTGTTTCTGTTGTTGTTGATGTCCAGCTTTAGTCCATGGTGGTCAGATAGTATACAAGGGATTATTTCAATCCTTTTGTATCTGTTGAGGCTTGCTTTGTGACCAACTATATGGTCTATTTTGGAGAACGTTCCATGTGGTGCTGAAAAGAAGGTGTACTCTTTTGAGTGTGGGTGAAAAGATCTGTAGACGTCTATTAGGTCCATTTGATTTAGGGATTCTGTGAGTGTTTTTATTTCCCTATTTGGTGTCTGTCTGGTGGATCTGTCCCTTGATGAGAGTGGGGTGTTGAAGTCTCCCACTATTAAGGTATTAGGATCAATGTATGATTTAAGCTTTAATAATGTTTCATTTAAGAATGTAGGTGCTCTTCTTTTGGGGCATAGATATTCAAAATTGTGATGTCCTCTTGGTGGATTTTTCCTTTGATGAGAATATAGTGGCCCTCCTTATCTTTTTTGATTAACTTGGGTTGAAAGCCTATTTTATTAAATATTAGGATGGCTACTCCAGCTTGTTTTCTGGAACCATTTGCTTGAAAAACATTTTTCCAACCCTTTACTCTGAGGTAGTGTTTATCTTTGTTGCCTAGGTGTTTCTTGGATGCAACAGAATGTTGGGTCCTGTTTCCGTAACCATTCTGTTAGCCTGTGTCTTTTTATTGGTGAGTTGAGTCCATTAATATCGATAGATAATATTGACCAATGCATGTTAGTTCCTTTTGTAATGGAGTCGATGATCTTACCTTGTATCATTGCTTGTTTTCTTTTCATTTTTGTTGGGATATTGTCTGTATGCCCTGTTTTCTTGGGTGAATTCGTTTTCGTTGGATTGGAGTTTTCCTTCTAGTATCTTCTGTAGGGTTGGTTTGCTGTATAGATATTGCGTAAATTTAGTTTTGTCATGGAATATTTTGTTTTCTCCGTCTATGTTGATTGAAAGCTTGGCAGGGTATAGTAGTCTGTGTTGACATTTGTGATCTCTTAGAGTCTCCATGATGCTTGCCCAGGCCCTTCTGGCTTTCATAGTTTCTGATGAGAAGTCTGGTGTGATTCTGATAGGTCTACCTTTATATGTTACTTGGCCTTTTTCCCTTGCTGCTTTTAATATCTTTTCTTTGTTCTGTAGATTTAGTGTTTTGACTATGATGTGACGTGATGTGTTTCTTTTCTGGTCTAGTCTATTTGGTGTTCTGTAGGCCTCTTGTATATTTATGGACATCTCTTTCTTTAAGTTGGGAAAATTTTCTTCTATGATTTTTTTGAAAATATTTTCTGGACCTTGGAGCCTGGAGTCTTCTTTTTCATCAATTCCTATTATTCTTAGATTTTGTCTTTTCATAGCATCCTTGATTTCTTGGATATTTTGTGATTGGAATTTTTCTGATTTTACTTTTTCTTTGAGAGAAGTATCAATTTCTGCAAGTGTGTCTTCAGCTCCAGAGATTCTCTCTTCCATCTCTTGTATTCTGTTGGTGATGCTTACTTTTGTGGTTCCTGATATTTTCTCCAAGTTCTCCAGCTCAAGAGTTTTCTCATTTTGTGTTTTCTTTATTGATTCTAATTCTGTTTTCATGCCTTCCACCATTTCTTTCATGTGTTTGAATTTGGATTCCTGTCTCTCTACGATGGACTCTATTTCTTTGTTCATTTCCTTTTTGTATGCCACTAATTTTTTCTCTACTTGTGCCTCTATTTGTTTGGCTATGTTTGCCTGTGTTTCTTTAAGGGTTTTGTCTATTTCTTCTTTCTTTACCTCCAATTGACTGGCCAACTCTTTGAAAGATTTGTTCATTTCCTCCTTATGAGCCTCAAATAATTGAGCAAGCATGGCTTTACGGTCATTTTCCTGTGCTTCTGATGAATTGGAGTATCCATCGATTTGGGGGTTTGCTGGTGAAGTCATGATGTCCTGATTTATGTTGGAAGTGTTCTTTCGCCTACCCCTGGCCATTGGGTTATCTGAGACCTTCCCTGTTTGTTTTTGAATTCTGCCGATCAGACTGGTACTGTCTCTCTCTGGAGTCTGGAGAATTCTTCAGGAAGTTGAGAGAGGTCCCGTGTACTTAGCGTGTGCTGAGGACTAGCTGTACAAGTAGGTCACTTGGCAGAGATTGGTGTATCTGGGCTCTCTGCTCTCTGGTTTGGCCCTGCTTCTTTGATGTTCTCCGCCAGTTCCGTGCTGTTGTCACTGCCAGGTTATGAGGTCTTGCTGCAGCTGGAGATTTCAGGGTGGTCACGTCAGTAGGAATCGGGTAACCAGCCTTTCTGTTCTCTGGGTTGGCCCTGGTTAGTCTTAAACTGGAGGGCTGATGTGCCCCGCCAGCTCTGGGGTACAGAGCTAAAGAGAAAATTCTCTGTGGAGGAATATAAAATGGCAGAGAAACACTTAAAGAAATGCTCAATGTCCTTAGCCATCAGAGCGATGCAAATCAAAACGACCCATAGATTTCACCTTCCACCCATCAGAATGGCTAAGATCAAAATCTCAAGTGACAACACATGCTTGAGAGGTTGTGGAGAAAGGGGAACCCTCCTCCATTGCTGGTGGGAATGTAAACTTTTACAACCACTTTGGAAATCAATCTGGCATTTTCTCAGACAATTAGGAATAGTGCTTCCTCAAGATCCAGCTATACCACTCCTAGGCATAAATCCAAAAGATGCTCAAGTACACAACAAGGGCATTTGCTCAACCATGTTTGTAGCAACTTTATTCATAATAGCCAAAATCTGGAAAAAAAACAGTGGCTGGCTCTTTGATCACCTCCCCCTGCAGTGGGGAGCAGCCTTCCCAGGCCACAAAGAAAGACAATACAACCACTCCTAATGATACCTGATAAGCTAGGATCAGAGGGAAGGGGAAGAGAACCTCCCCTATTAGTAGACTTGGGCAGGGGCATGGGAGGAGATGAAAGGGGAAGGGTTTGATTGGAAAGGCCTAGGGAGGGGGCTAGAGCTAGGATACAAAGTGAAAAAACTGCAATTAACAAAATAAAGAAATAAATAATTAAATTAAAATAGAAAAATACAAGAAAATATAAGAATTGCAAAATTATTTATTTCCAAAGATAATGTAGAAACTTCCTATGTGTAACTTTAATGAAAATTGAGTACTTCTAAACACAATAAATTTATTCCTTATAATAAAAAAGAAATGAAAATTAAGGAATTATAATATTCCCAATACTGTACAAACTAAGTTTTTAAAACTTCAGCATGAGCAAATAATACAGCCTGAGCTATATGAAACATAAACTCATGAAAATTTTGTTACCTGTTGTTTGATGTTGTACATGAAGATAATGAACACATGAAAGCATGGGCAAAGGTTAAAACAAAGAAAAATTTCAAGTACTTTGGGAAGGAGGCCTTCAGACTAAGGGTGATGAGGTTATACATAGACAGTTCCTCAGGAGTATTGTATAAGCCTTATAATGTTCTTATTTCTTAACTTGGATATTTGGTTCATATTTTTATTATATATGATGAATAAAATTTTATTTATTTGTAATACTTTATAAAACAGAAAATTTTTAAGTGGAGCTTTACTGTAAGATTTATTTTGGCTAAAATTAATTTCATATTTTGAAGTTTTTCAAAAGCATTATATGAATATCTTCCAAATCCCTTCTTAATGTCCTCAGTCTTTTTCATCTCCAAACACTGTGTGACTACATGATGTAACACAAGGGGCTGTGGAAGTTTCTTTCTCAGCCTTGACAACCTTCCCTCATGAGCCTATGACTCACACATTTTATTTCAAAAGAAATAACACTCTAAACATCTTTCTGCTTCTTATTTTAGAGAATGGTCTTCAGCTTTTGAGATCTAAAACTCCTATCACTTCTTTAATAAGATTTTCATTTTTTCATGTTTTCACTTGAGAAGAGAAGCTATTTCCCTGCTATAAGCTTGGAAATACTATGGGTAGTAGATCTCATTTCCCTTTTTAAGGAAATGAGTTAGTTCTTATTTCATAGAACATGAAATATAGTTAATTTATTAGTTTATAAGCAGGATCAATGTTGATTTGCATGCAGAGCAAATTTGCCTCTAATGTTGGCAACATAGGCGCAGAAACACTTTTCTTCTTCCAGGTACCTGGGTTACTAAAAAAAAAAAAAAAAAAAAAAAAAAAAAAAAAACACATAGGGTTGCATTCAGGTCCTTGCAGTTTGGTTACCCAGTTTCATGTCCAAAGTTTCTCTTCCACCAAAATGGTAGTGCTAGTGACATTTTCTTAAACAGAAGGACTCTGGACTGGTGAACAGAAGAACTGGTACCGGGTAAACAAGCCTAAAATTCTGTTTATTTTTTTTGTTTTGTTTTGTTTTGTTTTTTTGTTTTTGTTTTTTGTTTTTTTTGTATGTGGATGTGTTTAATAGACAGCCATAAAATACCACAACACAACAGAAAGCTATTAGAATGGATACTCATAAACCAGCTAATGCCTGTCAGCAATCAGAAAACTAGTAGCTTCTCCCTCTATTGATACGTATGGTTGCAATTTAATGATGTTTTTTCTTAACTGATGGCAGCTGTCTCCATGAAAAACTATTAGCACTGTAGATCTTTATTGAAACTGGCAAAGTTGCAGCCGCCCTGAAGGTACCTGATAAAACAGGGTCAAATGAAAGGGGAGGAGGTCCTCCCCTATCAGTAGACTTGGAAAGGGGCAGGGAGGAGACCAGGGAGGGAGTGCGGGGTTGGGGAGGGAATGAGGGAGCGGGATACAGCTGGGACACAGAGTTAACACAATGTAACTAAAAATAAAAATAAAATTAAAATTCTGTTTATTGGGAAAAAAAAAAACTTCCTTTTAGGGGCTTTCTCTTTACCAGGAACCTCCTTCAGTTCTCCAGCAACCTCTTTTAACCTTCCCCTAAAAGCCATCTGTGTCATTTATGGCTATCACTGAGTTGGAGGGGGCAGTAACATCATAGTCCAGTGACAGTTTTTCCTGTGTCTCCGTTTATGACTACTGTGGATGTTTCTTGCACCAAAGACAAGTGAGCACTTTAAGGTACCTAAAAAGATACAGATAGGGATTGGAAGAGCTTCTATAAATATTTCCAGTGAAAATCTATGCTCCTGATCTCACAATTTTATTTACTTATTTTACCTGATCTTTGCTGGTCCTATAAATGATACTTCTATATGAATGTACATTATTTCTTGGCAGGCCTGATGCTTGTCACTTAAAATTTAAAAACCATAAAGTTAAAGGAGAAAAAAATGGGTTTTTCTAGAACCTCTGCTCAGATGTAGCCCGTGGTAGCTCAGTAACCAATCGGTTTCCCATAGTAAGAGGAACAGGGAGTATTTCTAACAGGAACTCAATGGCAGTCTCTTTGTTCTACTTACCCCCCAAGGGAGGAGCAGTCCTGCTAGGCCACAGAGGAGGACATTGCAGCTAGTCCTGAAGATATCTGATAGCACAGGGTCAGATGAAAGGGGAGGAGGTCCTCCCTAATCAGTGGACTTGGAAAGTGGCAGGGAGGAGATGAGGGAGGGAGGATGGGATTAGGAGGGAATGAGGGAGCAGGATACAGGTGGGATACAGAGTTAACAAATGTAACTAATAATAAAAAGAAAAAATAAAAATAAAAAAATTAAAATTAAAATAAATTGGGTTTCATGACCATTACATTACTTACTTGTTTTTATTTTTGTTTTTGTTTTTCATTGTGACGAAATACCCTCCAAAAGGAACATAAGGAAGGAAGAAGGATTTCTTTTAGTTCAGGAATGCAGTTGATCATCTCTGGAAGACATGACAACTAGACCATGAATGAGTTCATCACCTTGTGTATGCATCCAAGAAGTAAAAAAGATGAACACTGATGTTCAGCCAATTTTTCACTTTTTCTACTTTTTATTCAGTTCAGTTTCTTGCCACTGTACATTAAACATTCTTAAAGTTCCCTGGAGTCATCCTCAAAGACATATCAAGGTGTCTACAATACCAGTCAAGTTAACAATCATAATTGATCAGTGTAATCATAATTCCCCACTACCTAACTTTCAGTCTATGCAGGATCCTGTAATATGTCAGGATATTTGTTTTTCATTGGTATTATATTTTGAACCAAACATCTTAAATATTTACTTACAAACTATGCCGCTGTTCTATACCCCCAGTAACCAGAACTTTACGTATATGTGTGTGTAAAAGTATTCATAAATGTTGATGAAGGATTAATGAGCTTGTTGAAACTAAAGTGAACTCTGTTGCAATTCTGTTGAGTTTTACCTTAATTTCCATGCAAGGTCCACATCTGCCATATATTACTGTCTCCTATTACTGATTAGGCCACTATAATTTGGTAAAGACAGTTGTACTTTTTCATATAGGTTGATAGATACATATTTAAAATCCTTTAACCATATTTCCTTATCTCTTCATCTTTTTTTCTGTCACTTTCTCTTTCTTTGTTTCTTCATCTCCTCTCCATTTTCTATGTGTATGTGTGTATGCCTATGCATGTGTGCATGTGTATTTGTCTGTGTGTGTGCATGTGTATCTGTGTGTGTGTCTGTGTGAGTATGCATAGAAAGAACAATACATAGTTATGCAGTATACACTAGTAGTTCCATGTAATGCCAAATATTACTTACTAAAGCATATTTATGTCCAAGCAAAAGTTAAACATAGTCTACTTGTGGATAACAAGTACATGGCTGATGTTGGCTTCTATTGAACACAACATAGAGAGAGAGCCAAGGGTTCGAAAGCAGGTAATATAAAGAAAGGTTAAACAGTTTCTAATGACTTACACAGCCTCACAGCATCAACTTTTGTCATTTTCATTTTCCTTGACAGTAAGGAGAAAAAGCTGCATTGCATTTTACATATTAGACTTTAAGTGGAGTATGTACATGATCAATCTTTCATTAAGAATGAAAAATAAACACAGAAAAATGTTGCCATATGAACTGAAGCAGGAAAAAAGTAAATTGCCACAGCAATAAAGCAAGGTGATTAACAGAAATTAACACTTTTTTGTGACAAACAAAAAATTGGAAGTGGAAAAGCAGTTGGGGTGTGTACCTATTATGTTATATTTAGTTGATGCCAGGCTGCACCTCATTGTGAATACAGTAATTTCAGAATGTCAATTTACAAATGAATTTTGCCAGCACTGTGCTGAGCACTCCTTTAATTTTTATTCCTTTTTCTTACTTACTGACTTTCCCTTGTGTCATATTCCTGAAAAAGTATAGAGTGAAACAATGCCAAAATTACACAAAAATAGCAGCAGAAAAACTGTCAACAGGAAGGTCACAGAGCTGGATACTTCACTGCAATTCCGGTGCTGCATCAGTATGCAAAGAGGAACACACAGGCACCACAGAGTCCATGCTAAGTGCAAGGTTTCCAGCTCTGTTCCCTCTGCTTGAAAAAGGATGTTATGTACTTTGTTTTGTTTGCTTTCATCTATCTTTTTACAGAAGAGTAAGAAAATTCAGTATCAAAAATGATTGGCTCTCCTAAGTTTCAAGGAGAGCTTTCTCAATTTTTCCAGACATAGATGTGGTAATTCTTTCATGAAAAAAAATATTTGTTCATGACCAAGTCATGGGGAAATTATTGCAGAGGCATTTTACATATGTAACATAGAATACTACTGAAAAAAAAACAGAAATGGAGTACAAATTGAAAGAAAAAAAAACTCTGGGGCTTCTATAGCTTTAACAGTATGGCAACACAGATTTTTGAAATAAATTTGAAGTAAACAATATTCAGTCCACAGTGAAAGTTCTAATTAAAGAATTTTGTGTTTGGACACATGCTGCTCTCACAATGACAGCATTGAAGAGGGTTTAATAAGAACTGTATAGGATTATAATTTGGATTCTCACTGCTACTACAACTTTCTTTTTGTCACCTGCTACTTTGCGTTGGCTTGTTTTCCTTTTGTCCTTTTGGTGAATTTCTTTAACTTTCTGATGTCCATTGGTTTGGCACTTATAAGCATGTCTCCTCACATTCTGGTGAAGAAATAGCTTATGGTGATGAACAAAAGAAATCTGTGTTTTTGCAACCATACCATCCAAGGTTCTCTTCCTCTCCTTTTTTCTAAATTTACTTACCCTCATGATGCATCTTATATCAAAACTAGTGATGAAAGAGTTAGTGTTCTTGTCTTTGCATCTCTGTACACATGCTCAGCAGCACCTCTGTTCCAGAAACCCTTTGTCTACATATACATTTAAGCAGTCTATCCTGCCACCATGCATCAAGTCTTACTCAATCAAGTCCCTCTAATGCAGACTCCTGTACAGCCCTCATCTCTCTCTGTCTCTGTCTCTCTCTCTCTTTCACACACACACACACACACACACACACACACACACACACACATTCACACTCTAATATGTGCATACAGGTGCCTTTGTATACCTTCAACACATTGCAAGTTTCCTCCTTTATCTGTTTGTATATACCATTTATCAAAACATACAACTATGAAGGTTTGTGTACATGCCTCCCTGGAGAAAGGGCTCTATGAAGATAAGAGATGTTTTTACCAAGGAACATGTATTCATAAATTCATCATGCCTAAGATGAAATTAGGAAACAAGTTGATAGAGAAAATTGACATGTACACACATGTCATGGACAAACTAGTAAAAAAAAAATGTAAAATGAAGACTCATGGTTTCCTTCTTGGTTTCTTTCTAGTCTATCTAGAGAAGCATTGCAATTTTATTAAACAAATACATCAAGTATGCATATGTGAAGTTGTCAAACTGTGGAACGTTTCTTCCTGTGAGGCAACTACTTTTTTCTGAATAACAAGAGGGACTTTTTCTTCCCCTGACATCCAGTTCCTAAGGAAATTCATAATTCTTTGAGGTCTATTGTTCTCATCCCTGAAGCATTTTATATACCTTGACTTTCTTTGTTCTTTAGTATAAAACTTCATAAGACTGCTTCTATATTGGAACATAGACTCTGTGGTCACTAGATTTGTGATCTTGGGCAGTGGTCATTCTAATTTGACCCCAGAATAAACTACTTTAGTCCCTTTGTATTGACACTTTTCTTTATGCCTTTCTGTCTCTTTGTCTCTTTCGCTACCTCTTTTCTTTCTTCTTTTTCCTTCCTATTTTTGTTCTAAGAATCTAAAACAGAATCTTTGACATACTAGATGAGTACCCTAAAATTGTTTAACATCCTTAGTTGCAGTTTTCTTAAACAGTTTTAAGCAGTTTTCACAGGATGCTCATTTATTTTTGCTTATCTTTTATTTCCTGTCATTCTATAAAACAAATGGGTCCAGTTCATTTTGAGTTCTTTACATAGTGTCTGGTATAGTGTTTAATATTTTTAGAAATGAGCTTTATTAATATCAACTGAGCAAATACAAAATATATTTTTTGCTTTATCCCTCATCTATTGTGCATGACTAGCAAATGAAATTTTCTTAAGATTGTTTTTAACCTGTACCAATTGTCTGATGTCACCTAATTCGATGCATGTGTTGTTTACTAGATATATTGCAAAAATCAACAATTTTAAACACAACAGAATTTCACAACAAATAATCTCTATCAAATTCCTACCAATTAAGCTAATATTTGTATACAGTGATCTATTCTAATTGTGTTTAGATTAAGATGTTGTAACTAACTGTCTGGTAGAAGTAATCAAATCTTGTGCTGATTATAATCTTGTGATCCAATCATGCTTTTAAAACATTGTGAATCGCTTCTGTTAAAATGGTCTAAATTTGACAAGAAATATAAAATTTGAATTTTCAATGCCCAGTGAGTATCATAAAGTATTCCTTGAACACAAATTTTCAGGCATTGTGGAGAGGCACTTGTAGCCCAGAGTTTATTTTGTTTGTTTCAAGCGTCTGTGACTATTATCTGTGAAGATTAAGATAAATGGGAACTCTCAGACATCTTCTATGATTGAGGAAAGTGGTTAACTATAAACAGCTGTGGAAGAGATTCATTTAAAGTTAAGAGGAAGGCAGAAAATGTGTCATTATGCTCACTTCAGCTTTTGTGCCAAAATACTGGCTCTACTGTCCTAACTGGAGCCATTTGCACGTGTTTTGTTCAGAATGACAACATTGAAAATTATTGAACTCTTCATTGTTCTTATACATCTCATGAATTTTTAATATTCTGTGCCATCATCATAAGTGAATGCAACAGTATTCATGCACCACAGGTGAAATGTTGATGAGCACTACAGGTTACAAATTGACAAGATCTGGAGATATTGGAATTGCCTGGAGAGTTATGAAATGAATCAAGAAGTAAAAATCAATGATATGCAGGCTTGGAGATCTTTCTCCTTGTGCCCCACATACCTGCCATACCTGGGACACAAACAGAAACACTGAGCTAGCAGAGACAGTGACTCCACCAGAGACTACTTCAGATTCCAGAGACAGGCAGACCCAGTCTGCAGTACAGGCTCCAAAAAAACTCAGGCTATGGACAACCAGATGGCTAGAACTCGGCATAAGAATACAGACAACAAAACCCAGGACATCTTGGCTTCACCAGATTCTCCAAAGATCAATGGATATTCTAATGCAGCTGAAACATAGGAAAATGATCTTAAATCTATAATTATGCAATTATTTGAGGCACATGAAGAGGAAACAAACAAAAAATAAATAAAATAGAGGTCATCATGGACAGGCAGGAATACACGTTCAAACAGGTGAAAGAAATTTTGCAAGACATAAAAATAGAATTTGATTTTTTTTGAGTTGATTTTGTATCCTGCCACTTTGCTGAAGGTGTTTATCAACTGGAGGAGTTCTCTGGTTGAATTCTTGGGGTCGCTCATATATACTATCATATCATCTGTGAATAGTGACACTTTGACCTCTTCCTTTCCGATCTGTATCCCCTTGATCTCCTTTAGTTGTCTTATTGCTCTGGCTAGGACTTCAAGTACTATGTTGAAGAGGTAGGGAGAGAGTGGGCAGCCTCGTCTTGTCCCTGATTTCAGTGGGATTGATTTAAGTTTCTCTCCATTGAGGTTGATGTTGGCTATAGGCTTGCTGTATATTGCCTTTACTATCTTTAGGTATGTGCCTTGTATTCCTGATCTCTCCAAGACTTTAAACATGAATGGGTGTTGGACGTTGTCAAATGCTTTTTCAGCATCTAAGGAGATGATCATGTGGTTTTTCTCCTTCAGTTTGTTTATGTGGTGGATTACATTGATGGATTTCCGTCTGTTGAACCACCCTTGCATGCCTGGGATGAAGCCTACTTGGTCATGGTTGATGATATCTTTGATGTGTTCTTGGATTCAGTATATATATATATATATATATATATATATATATATATATATATATAT
>NW_026585894.1:6877224-6907987 GCF_907164565.1 Psammomys obesus | reverse complement strand
ATATATATATATATATATATATATATATATATATATATATATATATACTGGTTCATTGTGTAAGCTAAAAATTCATTTACAGTAGCATTTGAGAGTTATTCATATTCATTTCTCTGGTATCTACTCAGTGCCCTAAACTTAATATGAGTGTTTGAATGAATCATCAAGTAGATAAATTGTTCAATTAGTTTAGTGCTGGTGACTTACTCTTGTCCTAGGTACCTTTTCTAGTGGAAATAAATAAAGTCTTTGATGTATACATTTATATTTAATGATATGGTTATAAAATGCAGATCGATTTATGAAGAGGCTGTGTATTTTGAGAGATAATCATTTTTTCACAAGCACTTACCCACGAAGTTAAGCATGGTCTATTTCACCCCTCCCAAATTAATTCTGTCTATTCCAAAATTATTTATTGGACATCTGTTATATATTCAAGTTTTTCACTGAATAGTTGAAATATTTTATGCAATTTAATTTTCACTTCCCCAGTAATATAACTAAAGATTTGAATATCACTTTAAACAAGGAAAACTAATACACAGAGGTCTGTGCAGTCTTCTGTATATCAAACTCATTTTCATAGTTTAAATTGCTTTTAAAAGGTATAATGACTGTCATTTTGGTTATGCTGTGTTTGCAAAGTTCTCAGTATCTACAGTAAGATGGGTTCTTTGAACTGAAAAATGATGAATCAATATTCTTTTTAACCTACAGAGTAAGGAAGGCTATCACAGTGGAAAGAAGCATTCTCAAAGAAGATAGAAATACCTAAGTATACCTATCTTTTCAAAAAAGAAAGCAACTGCCAATAAATGTCAAAGTCTGATAATGTCCTACAAACAAATCACATAAATCATCTTATTGCATAGAAAACATACCAGATCCATTATTCATTTTCTTTAGTAAAGAATTCCATATTTCAAACCCAGAGGGATTTTATATCTTATATTTAGATTATCAAAAATAGAATATCAACTATTTTAATAGCTATAATTAAAAGTCTGTACATCTTCTCCTTGCATTTATTCTCATAGTCATGTCTCCTGGTTTTATAACCATTTTCTTGTTGTAATTATGTTTTAAATGAAACACATAATCAAGGTTTACTTATTTGAGAAAACAAAGAACTCATATACATTTTTCATATGACATGATGTCAGAAAAAATAATACAGGTTCAAATTTAATAGCAAGCCTATATGTTAGTTTAAAACAAAAATTACCATACAATTATCAACTTTTATTTGTCAATCTTATTAATTTCTCCATAGAATAGTGAGCATAGTGATGCCTGCATTTTGAACAGTATCATTCCATTTGCCTTGAGACACTACTCAATCTCCTCATTGAAAGAAAATATACCAGTGAGAATAGTCTGCTTGAACTGATCTTGAAGACCATATTTCATATCACCTGATATTTAAAACATTAGTATATTTTATGTCTGTTCCTCATAGACTAAATTCAAAATAAACTGGGGAAGGGATATCACTTACTTTTGTTTTCACAGCTCTTTGTACCATAATTGGCAGAAAAACAAGTGTTAAAAATGTTAGACATATGTGTGCAAACTTTTATTAAGAAATCAAGAATAAAAAATTTTGCCAATATCATATCAATACAGCATGTTGCTTTAAAACATTATAGAAATCACTCGCCAGAAGCTTTTAAAATTTTACTATTCTAAAACACAACCCCCAGGGTATGAAAGCAGATGCTGAAACTTATAGCCAAACTTTGGACAGAGTTCGGGGAATCTTATGAAAGTAGGAAGAGAAAGAAAATATACGTACGACTAAATTTAAAAGACCAGTGAAAGAAAATTCTGTTTTTTCCATTAACTTTATTATTATTTTTATTGTAAAACCATGGTTCAGTACACTAAATCTTGTTTTGTCACCCATCCTTTCCTTATCACATTTCTAAATTCAACTTACAAAATAATGTAAAAACCCATTTGTGTCTTTTGATCTCCTCTAAATTTCTACTAATGGTACTTATTTCCTTATTTATTTATGAATTTATTCATTTTACATTCTGATTGTAGCCCCTTCCTATGTTTCTTCCCAGTTCTACATTTCCTCCATCTTCCCATCTCCCTTATCCTTGTTTCCTAGTCCTGAGAAGGGGTAGCCCTCCTCTAATATCAACTGATCCCAGACTATCAAGTCTCTTCAAGACAGCCTCCATCCTCTTCCTCTGTGTCCTGGCCAAGTTGCCTGCCTTGTGGAAATGAACGAAGAGCAGTCAACAGAGTTCATGCCAAAGAAAACCCCTAGTCTCCTTACTAGGTCACCTACAATGAGATGAGTTGCCTGTCAGCTACACTTAAGAAAGGGTCCTGGTTCCTCTCAATGCATGATCCTTGGTTGGTGCATCAGGTTCTACAAGAATTCCTGGGCCCATATTTGTTGGTTTTGTTATTTTTCTTCTGGAGTTCCTGTCCTCTCTGGGTCCTTCTATCTACCCACTCTTCCATAAGACTCCCTGATCTCTGCCCAGTGCTTGGCTTTGAGTTTCAGCCTCTGCTACGATTCTTGGCTGGGTGGAGTTTTTAAGAGGACATCTGTAGAAGGCTCCCATCCTGTTCCCTCTCTTCAACCACATCCAGTGTCAGTTTTAATTGCGCTTCTGAACATAAATTAAACATCCTCCATAGGATCCTTCTTGATACTTAGCTTATTTAAGTCTATGGATTGTAGTATGTTTATTCTGTATTTTATGGCTAATATCTACTCATAAGTGAGTATAAACCATGAATGTCTTATAGAGTTTGGTTACCTCACTCGGGATGATATTTTCCAGATAGATTCATTTACCTGAAAATTTCATAATGTCTTGTTTTTAATAGCTGATTCTGTTGTGTGGATGTACCATAATTTCTTTATCCATTTGAGGGACATCTGGATGGTTTCCAGTTTCTGACTATTTCAAAGAAAGCTGCTATGAACATAGTTGAATAAATGTCCTGGTTGTATGGTGGAAGATCTTTTGAATGTATGCCTGGGTGTAGTATAACTGAGCCTTAAGGTAGAACTATTTCCAATTTTTTGAGAAAGCATCAGATTGATTTCCAATGTGGTTGTACAAATTTGCACTCTAACCAGTAACTGAGGAGTGTTTCCTTTTCTCCACATCCAACATATGTTCTCACTTGAGTTTTTGATCTTAGCTATTCTGATAGGTGTAAGATAGAATCTCAGGGTTATTTTGATTTGCATTTTCCTGATGACTAAGAAAGCTGATCATTTCTTTAAGTGTTTTTTTTGGCCATTCGATATTCCTCTGTTGGGAATTATGTTTAGGTCTGTACCCTACTTTTTTAGTTTTTTTTTTTAAATTATTATCTTTATACATTTTTACAATTTATTCATTATACATCCCAATTGAATCTCCCTCCCTCAACTCCTACCAGTCCCACATTCCTTCTTTCATCTCCCTTATCAAGTCCCCTAGTCCACTGAAAGGTGGGGTTCTCCTCCTTTTCCATCTGCCCATAGTTTATCAAGTATCATCAAGACTGCCTGCATCCTCTTCCTCTGTGGCCTGATAAGGCCACATCACCAGAAGCAAGTGAGCAAAAAACAGGCAAGCGAGTCCATGACATAGGCAGCGCCTGTTCCCCTTATTAGGTAACCCGAATGGAGCTGCCCATGGATTACATCTGAGCAGGGAGTTTAGGTCCTCTCCATGCATGGTCCTTGGTTGGTGTATCAGTCTCTGCAGGACCACCTGGGCTCAGAATTTTTTACTGTGTTGGTCTCCTTGCGGGGCTCCTGTCCCCTCTGTGTCCTTTTATCCCCAACTCTCTCATCTTTCATTAGACTCCCTGTGCTCTCCCCAAAGTTTACTGTGAGTCTCTGCATCTGCTTCGATACCCTGTTGGATGGAACATTTCCAGGGACATCCTATAGTAGGCTCCCATCCTGCTTCCTCTCTTCCACTAATTCCAGTGTCTATCCTATTTATCATTCTGAATGACATTTATGCATCCTGCCTAGGGTCTTCCTTAGTATTTAGCTTCTTTAGGCCTGTATGTGGCTATCCTACATTATATGGCACAGAAGACAATTTCCTGAACAGAATACCAGTAACTCAGGCTCTAAGATCTACAGTTAATAAACGGGATCATGAAGCTGAATAGCTTCTGTAAAGCAAAGGACACTGTCAACAGAACAAAACAATAGCCTACAGATTGGGAAATGATTTTCATCAACTCTGCATCCCATGCAGGGCTAATATCTAGAATATGTAAAGAACTCAGGAAATTAGATACCAATAAACCAAATAATCCAATTAAAAATGGGGTGCAGAGCTAAACCAAGAATTCTCAACAGAAGAATATATAACGGCAAAGAAACACTTAACAAAACGCTCAACATCCTTAGTCATCAAGGAAATGCATATAAAAACAACTCAGAGATTCCACAGACTAATACAATAGATGTTTAAACAGGACCCAACATTCTGCTGCTCACAAAGAACACACCTTTCCCACAAAAATAAGCAATGCTTAAGAGTAAAGAGTTAGAAGGTTTTTCCAAGCAAAAGGACCCAAGAAACAAACTGGAGTAGCCATTTTAATATCTAATAAAATAAACTTTCAACCACAATTAATCAAAAAAGATGAGAAAGGACACTTCATACTCATCAAAGGAAAATTCCAACAAGTTCTATTTTTTTAATGTTCAAAAAACAAAAAAAAAACTTTTGTAATTCATTTTATCTTAAAAATCTTTTTTTCTGAGGAACAAGGGAAGAGGTTATAGAAGAAAGAGGAAGGGAGGGTGAGACTAGGAGGAGAGGAGGGAGGGTGCTATGATTAGGATGTAAAGTGAATGAATAAATAAATAAATAAATAAGCTTTAAAAAGCTTTATTTTTAACTTAATTTTATTTTTAATTGAATTTTTGTGTGGTTAATGCATGTATATACATGAATATATGTTTTCTTTTCACATGCCTATGGATGCCAGAGATTGACATCTGTTGTCTTCTTGAGTTGCTTTCTACCATATTTTGAATCAGGGTCTCTCATTCACACAGAGCTCACCAATCTGGCTAGAAAACTCAAAGGCACTTCAGAAATCTGTTTGTTGCTGCTCTTTTTTCTCTGTGATTTATCAATGTACATTCCCAAGCCTAGCTTTTACATGGGTACTATGGATCAAAACTCAAGTTTTCATTTTGCTGCTAAAAGTGCTTCACCCATTGAGCCATCTCCAAAACCCTGGAATTAAATTCTTAAATAAAGACCATTGTAAATACCCTTGGTGGAGTTGACACTTATCATGAGGTCTTTACAGCTAACTATAATGCTATAAATCCATGCTGTCATTTCTTAGCCTAGTTAAATAAAACTGAGGCGATGCTGCTGATTGACACACCAGCAATCAGCTCTGCTTGATATGGTTTAGAAGATGTGTGTAGTTTTAAATAATTGTGTAATGTAGTTAATAAAGTCACCAGATAACAAGTGAGTCTTTGTTTTTTGAAAATTTGATATGATGAATAATTTTTGATTATTTAAATAATGTTATAAAGGTTTGGCTGGTTCCAAAGAACATCTGCAAAACTCAAACAGAAAATTCTCATAATAAAGTAATATACTTAAGTAACTACAAGGTAAATACAGAATAACTGATGTGCAAGTGTAAATACTTTACTTGTTCCTGAGCTTCTGGGTTAAATATGTGGGTGATGTTTTGCTAGACACTGAAGTTTTGATACATTTTTGAGAACTTTGGATGAAGCTACGGTGTGAAAATTTCCAGCCATTTTAACTTAAGTGGTCCTGAAAGTTCCATAAGAAATTCAAATGCTATATGGCTGCAGGAGAGTTATCTTTCTCTGTGTTAGGGTGAGCTCTTGTTTGGATCTCTGTTCTTTCTGTTATAGTTAGAGCTATACAGACATTAATTACATTAATTAGCTCTTTTGTTTCTATTTTGATATTTGCTAAAAAACTAAGCTCCTACATACAGTATACTTGATTCTCAAAATTCAGAGTTGAGAACTTCCTGGCTCATATTCTTACTTGTCATACTGCTATAAAATAGTATAAGAAACTTCAATTACATTACTCTACTCCAAAATAATTTAATGCAATGATGCAATAGCATGAGAGACACTAGAGGAAATGTTTCAATATACATACTGGAGATCCCAAACAAGATGATTCATTTTAGTACATTATTTGTAGGTCGTGACAAATTACTTTAAACATAAAAAAAAATAACCACAAGCGAACAGACATCAACAAAGAAAAATACATTTCTACATGTGCTGTAACCTAACTTTTAACTGACTCTGTGGAAAGACAGACTCTTTGGAAAATAAACAATAAATAAAATTATGTCTTAATTCTACTCCATTAGAGAGGCTGTAATCCAGCTATACATAAGTAAGTTCCACTAGTATAAAGATAAGCAGAGGAATAAGGGAATGCAGTAAATACAACTGAAAGAGATGTCTTCAGGAAACAAGAGCCTCAACGAGTTGACAAGTCACTGAGAGAATGTTTATTTAGAAAGTCTATGAAGAATGTAAGAAGTATATGTATATATATATATTAAGCCAGAAGGCTCTGAGGTAGCAATTTGGATTTACATAATTATCTGAGAGATGCCAAACAAGCAATAAGATGCAAAGAACTAGTATAGTGAAGATGGCAAGAAAGGCTGAAAATATTTCCAAGGATAACAAATTTGAATTTTGTATACTTGGTTAATTGCTGTGGCTTAAAGTATAAATTCCCATCTTGTAGCAAGAAAGACAAAACATCTTTCTTTTTTTTTATACTTTTTTATTTTTATTTTTAGTTACAATTTGTTAACTCTGTGTCCCAGCTGTATCCCACTACCTCATTCCCTCCCCCCCCCAACTCCCTCCCTGGTCTCCTCCCTGACCCTTTCCAAGTCCACTGATAGGGGAGGACCTGTTCCCCTCTCATTTGACCCTGTTTGATCAGATATCTTCAAGGCTGGCTGCAAAGTCCTCCACTGTGGCCTAACAGGACTATTCCTCCCCTGGGGGAGGGGAGGTCAAAGAGCCTGCCCTTGAGATCCTGTTAGAAATAGTCCTTGTTCCCCTTACTTTGGAAAACTACTTGGTTACTGAGCTACCACGGGCCACATCCCAGCAGAAGTTCTATGTTATATCCATAGATGGTCCTTGGTTGAGGGTCAGGCTCAGAAAAGACCCTGTGCCTGGATATATTTGGTCCTTGTAGAGCTCCTATCCTTTCCATATCATACTAACTCCCCTTCTTTCATATGATTCCCTGCACTCTGCCATGGTTTGGTTATGAGTCTTAGTGTCTGCTTTGAAACACTGCTAGGTAGAGTCTTTCAGATACCTTTTGCAGTAGACTCCTGTCATACATTCAATGCACATCCCATTTGTCTTTCTAAATGAGGATTGATCATCTTCACCCATGTCCACTTTCTTGATTATCTTCTTTAGGTGTATAGATTTCATTATGTTTATCATATCTTATAGGTCTATATATGCGAGTATATACCAAGTTTGTCTTTCTCCTTCTGGGATACTTCACTCAGAATGATCTTTTCTAGATCCCACCATTTGCCAGCAAATTTCATGATTTCCTCCATTTTGATTGCTGAGTAGTATACCATTGTGTAAAAATACCACAATTTCTGTATACATTCCTCTGTTGATGGACATCTGGGTTGTTTCCAAGTTCTGGCTATTACAAATAACTCTGCTATAAACATGGTTGAACAAATGTCCTTGTTGTGTACTTGAGCAAATTTTGGGTATATACCTAAGAGTGGTATAGCTGGTTCTTGAGGTAGCAGTACTCCTAATTGTCTGCAAAAGCGCCAGATTGACTTCCAAAGTGGTTGTAACAGTTTAAATTCCCACCAGCAATGGAGGAGGGTTCCTTTCCCTCCACAACCTCTCCAGCATGTGTTGTCACATGAGTTTTCCATCTTGGCCATTCTGATGGGTGTAAGGTGAAATCTCAGGGTTGTTGTGATTTGCATTTCCCTAATGGCTAATGAGGTTGAGCATTTCTTTAAGTGTTTCTCTGCCATTTGATGTTCCTCTTTCGAGAATTCTCTGTTTAGCTCTGTTCCCCATTTTTTAATTGGATTACGTGGTTTGTTGCTTTTCTGCTTCTTTAGTTCTTTATATATACTGGATATTAGCCCTCTGTCAGATAAAGGGTTGGTGAAGATTCTTTCCCAATCTGTAGGCAGTCATTTTGTTTTCATGACAGTGTCCTTTGATTTACAGAAGCTTTTCAGTTTCATGAGGTCCCATTTATTGATTGTTGCTCTTAAGGCTGTGCTGTTGGTGTTAGGTTCAGGAAGTTGTCTCCTGTGCCAATGAGTTCTGGGCTGTTCCCCACTTTTTTTTTCCAACTGATTTAGAGTATCTGGTTTTATGTTGAGGTCCTTGACCCAGTTTGACTTTAGCTTTGTGCAGGGTGTTAAATATGGATCTATTTTCATTTTTCTGCATGTAGACATCCAGTTGGACCAGCACCATTTGTTGAATATACAGTCTTATTTCCATTGAATGGATTTGGCTTCTTTGTCAAATACTGAGTATTCATAGGTGTGTGGGTTTATTTCTGGGTCTTCTATGCGGTTCCATTGATCCTCATTTCTGTTTCTATGCCAATACCATGCAGTTTTTATTACTGTTGCCCTGTAGTACAGCTTGAGATCTGGGATGGACATACCTCCAGATGATCTGTTGTAGTACAGGATCGTTTTGTAGTTTCTGGGTTTTTTTGTTTCTCCATATGAAGCTGAGAATCTTTTTTTCAAGGTAAGTAAAGAATTGAGTTGGTATTTTGATGGGAATTGCATTGAATCTGTAGATTGCTTTTGGCAGGATGGCCATTTTATCAATGTTAATCCTACCAATCCATGAGCACGGGAGATCTTTCCATCTTCTGAGATCTTCTTTGATTTCGTTCTTCAGAGACTTGAAGTTTTTCTCAAACAGGTCTTTCACTTCCTTGGTTAGAGTCACACCAAGGTACTTTATGTTATTAGTGGCTATTGTGAAGGGTGTTGTTTCCCTAATCTCTTTCTCAACCTTTTTGTCTTTGGTGTACATGAGGGCTTTTGATTTTTTTCAGTTGATTTTGTATCCTGCCAATTTGCTGAAGGTGTTTATCAGCTGGAGGAGTTCTCTGGTTGAATTTTTAGGGTCGCTCATGTATACTATCATATCATCTGCAAATAGTGACACTTTGACCTCTTCCTTTCTGATTTGTATCCCCTTGATCTCCTTTAGTTGTCTTATTGCTCTGGCTAGGACTTCAAGTACTATGTTGAAGAGATATGGAGACAATGGGCAGCCTTGTCTTGTCCCTGATTTCAGTGGGATTGATTTAAGTTTCTCTCCATTGAGGTTGATGTTGGCTATAGGCTTGCTATATATTGCCTTTACTATCTTTAGGTATGTGCCTTGTATCCCTGATCTCTCCAAGACTTTAAACATGAATGGGTGTTGGACTTTGTCAAATGCTTTTTCAGCATCTAAGGAGATGATCATGTGGTTTTTCTCCTTCAGTTTGTTTATGTGGTGGATTACATTGATGGATTTCCGTATGTTGAACCACCCTTGCATTCCTGGGATGAAGCCTACTTGGTCATGGTGGATGATATCTTTGATGTGTTCTTGGATTCGGTTTGCAAGTATTTTATTGAGTATTTTTGCATCAATGTTTATAAGAGAGATAAATCTGAAGTTCTCTTTTTTTTGTTGGATCTTTGTGTGGTTTAGGTATCAAGGTGACTGTTCCTTTATAGAATGCATTTGGTAGTGTTCCTTCTGTTTCTATTTTGTGGAATAGTTTGAGGAGAATTGGTGTTAGCACTTCTTTGAAGTGCTCGTAGAATTCTGCGCTGAAGCCATCTGGTCCAGGGCTTTTTTTGGAGGGGAGACTGTTAATGACTGCTTCAATTTCCTTGGGAGATATAGGGCTATTCAGTCTTTCTACCTGATCTTGGCTTAATTTTGGTAGATTGAATCTGTCAAGAAAATTTTCCATTTCATTTAGATTTTCAAATTTTGTGGCATACAGTTTTTTGTAGTATGACCTAATAATTGTTTGGATTTCCACAGTGTCTGTAGTTATGTCCCCATTTTCATTTCTGATTTTGCTGATTTGGATAGTTTCTCTCTGCTTTTTAGTTAGTTTGGCTAAGGGTTTGTCTATCTTGTTGATTTTCTCAAAGAACCAGCTTTTTGTTTCATTGATTCTTTGGATAGTTTTCTTTGTTTCTAATTGATTGATTTCAGCCCTGAGTTTGATTATTTCCAGCCGTCTTCTCCTCTTGGGTGTATCTGCTTCTTTTTTTTTTTTTTCTAGGTTTTTCAGTTGGGCCATTAATTTGTTTATATGTGATGTTACGAATTTCTTCTTGCAGGCACTTAGTGCTATAAATTTTCCTCTGAGCACTGCTTTCAATGTGTCCCATAAATTTGGGTATGTTGTGCCTTCATTTTCATTGAATTCTAGAAAGTCTTTAATTTCTTTCTTTATTTCTTCCTTGACCCAGCTGTCATTGAGTAGTAAGTTGTTCAGTTTCCATGTGCGTGTCTGCTTTTTGTTGTTTCTGTTGTTGTTGATGTCCAGCTTTAGTCCATGGTGGTCAGATAGTACACAAGGGATTATTTCAATGCTTTTGTATCTGTAGAGGCTTGCTTTGTGACCCACTATATGATCTATTTTGGAGAAGGTTCCATGAGGTACTGAAAAGAAGGTGTACTCTTTTGAGTTTGGGTGAAAAGATCTGTAGACGTTTATTAGGTCCATTTGATTTAGGGATTCTGTGAGTGCTTTTATTTCCCTATTTGGTGTCTGTCTAGTTGATCTGTCCCTTGATGAGAGTGGGGTGTTGAAGTCTCCCACTATTACGGTATTAGGATCAATGTATGATTTAAGCTTTAATAATGTTTCATTTAAGAATGTAGGTGCTCTTGTATTTGGGGCATAGATATTCAAAATTGTGATGTCCTCTTGGTGGATTTTTCCTTTGATGAGAATATACTGGCCCTCCTTATATTTTTTGATTAACTTTGGATGAACGTCTATTTTATTAGATATTAGGATGGCTACTCCAGCTTGTTTTCTGGAACCATGTGCTTGAAAAACATTTTTCCAGCCCTTTACTCTGAGGTGGTGTTTATCTTTGTTGCTCAGGTGTGTTTCTTGGATGCAACAGAATGTTGGGTCCTGTTTCCACAAACATTCTCTTAGCCTGTGTCTTTTTATTGGTGAGTTGAGTCTATTGATATTGATAGATAGTAGTGACCAATGCATGTTAGTTCCTTTTGTAATGGAGTCGTTGATCTTACCCTGTTTCTTTGCTTGTTTTCCTTTCATTTTTTTGGGATATTATCTGTATGCCCTGTTTTCTTGGGTGAAGTTGTTTTCATTGGATTGGAGTTTTCCTTCTAGTATCTTCTGTAGAGTTGGTTTGCTGTGTAGATATTGTGTAAATTTAGTATTGTCATGGAATATTTTGTTTTTCTCCATCTATGTTGATTGAAAGTTTTGCAGGGTATAGTAGTCTGGGTTGACATTTGTGATGTCTTAGAGTCTCCATGATACTTGCCCAGGCCCTCTGGCTTTCATAGACAAATCATCTTTCTTCTGAGTGAACAATACTGCTTTCAAAGCTCCTGCACATCTCATCATTTTACAGAAGGAATTTGGGTAACAACATTCACTCAACATCCATGTCCACATTGGAAGCACAAATTTCTGGATTACTCTCCTGAAGGACGGTGCTAAATTTTTTTGAGTGCTTTAATTTATTATTATTATTATTATTATTATATACAATTTATTCACTTTGTATCCCAGTTGAAGTCCCCTCTCTCATGTCCTCCCGCTTCCAACCTCCCTCCCTTTTTCCCATATTCCTCTCCCATAGCTAAATTTAGTGTAATAGTTTATATATTTCACACAATAGTTTATGTGGTATACAGTAATCATTTTCCCACAGAGAGGCACTTCCCAGCAGCATCTCAAAATGGATGCCAATATTCACAGCCAAACTTTGGGCTATGCTTAGGGAGACTTGTGTAAAAGTGGGAGGAAAGAGAAAAGGACTTAGAAGTGACAGGAGCTCCATAAGAAGAGCAACAGGGCCAACTAATCAGGACCCAGAAACTGAAGTATCAATCAAGGACCATGCATCAACTAGATCTAGGACCCCTAGAAATTGTTAGCCAGCAGATGGATAGCTTTGGCTTCATGTGAGTCCTCTAGTAAAGGACGTGGGGATTGCTTTGGGCATGGACTTACTTGCCACCACTTTGATCAGTTTACCCTGGCTGGACTGCCTTGACAGGCAACAGCAGAAGAGGACAGGCTCAGTCCTGATGCAACTTGATGAGCTAGGCTGGATGGGAAAGGAAGCTCCCCTTTTCTGAGGAGGTAAGTGGAGGAAGGGATGGTGGGATGGGGAGGGAAAGAAAGATAGGGTTATAACCAGAATGTAAAGTGAATAAAAATAAATAAATCTAAAAATAAAAAGATTACAAATAAAGTCATTTCAGTTTGAGACAGAACTGGAACTAATGTCAGGCTTCTTTTTATATGTTCTTATTTTAATGAAAGTTCTCATTCATGAAAAGTGAAACCTAATGATAAAGCAAGTGGGATCTCTGTGTTTTTAATACTTAAAACAAAGATTAAAGTGAATACTTTTTGGATTGTTGGAAATTGTAAATTTAGTCTCTTTAATGAGAAAGTCTAGAAAAATACATGAATATTAGGTGTATAGTTTCATGAATCTAAGATGGTTTGAGGGCCAAAATTAAATGTTTTCTCTTGTTTAAAATTATCTTTTATTAAAATATGCTAAGGTGTGAGTAGATAAATTTGCGTAAAAGTACAAAAACATTTAACATAAACAATATCTAGCAACAAAGTAAAATTTTCTTCTAGAATTGTGTGTGTGTATGTGTGTGTGTATGGCCACATATGTTATGCAGGTACCTGTTCACATGTTTGTATGATATAGATACTGGAGGACAACATCATGTCTCTATAGGAATCATCCACATGGTTTTTGAAACAGTTTCCCTCACTGCCCTGGGACTTGCCAGAAAGCTCCAGAGATTCTCCTGTATCTTCCTCCCCAGGATTGGAACTACACATGTGCTTCATCACAATAGCATTTTTAAAAACATTATTTTCATTTATTCTTGAAATGTACTTTGATTATATTCAACTTTCCCCAGAGTGGGTCCATAACACATCTGACCACACAGACTTTTATATATCAGTTTTGGAAATCAAAAACAGGTTCTCCATTTTGAAAGGCAAGTACTTTATCATATAGGTATGATCTCAGCTTTACCTTCAAAAGTAAAATTGGCATTTTATTTTTAAAAAAATAAAACAGGGAGAATCCAAGATGGCAGCTACCAGCGCACACCATATCTGAGGGGCAGAGGATCTTAAACTCCAAAATTGGTGAGTGGATGGGCAGCTGAACCCAGAACAATTACATCGATGCTTTGGGAAGAAAGAGGACAAACCCTAAACTGAGACCAATAGAATATAGGTCAACCGCGGACTTCTCCGCTGATTTCTCCTGGGGATTCAATTTCCAAGCACTTCTTCTTTAATGGGCGTGGGCAGCAACAAAGGCAGTGCAGGCTGTCCACAGTGCACTCAGCTCCGAGCACAGAGCACAGTGCAGGCTGCTCCTGACACAGAACACCCTGCTAGAGATTTGAGACAGATATTCAATCCCTGGCATTTCCCCCACAACAGGCCTCCCTTCTCACTCCTTAGCAGAGGCAGAGCCTGCAGAGGTGGCCAACAGCGCCCGCCATGGAGTGCAGTGCCCGGCCCACAGTGCCCACAGCTTCTAGCACAGAACACAGTGCCAGCAGCTCCCCCAGGTCAAACAGGCCCACAGCTCCCCAGGGCCTATCAGAAGGCATCTGTGCCAGCAACCTCCTAGTTCTGCTGCTGTGGCTGGACTCCCAGTGAATTGCAACACCAGTCCCCAAGTTCTGCAGGAACATAGGGATTCTTGGGACAAAATTATGAACATTGAAACCCCTGCTCTGCAGGTCTACCAGTGAAGTCCAGACAATCAACTTCTGGAGCCCAGAGAAAACTGAATATCAGAACAACAGTATGACAGGACTGTAGACCACTGAAGTATTCAGGAAATCGGTGTAGGCAGATTGTGCCTGAAAACTGTGCCAGGAAACAGTGTTAGCATTCAGACCCCCTCTCGTGCCTGCACACCCCCCCAACATTCCAAGTATCTACACTCTCTAGAACTCTCTTCTTCAGAAACACTTACACACACACACACACACACACACACACACACACACACTCCTTGCCTGCAATTACGATTCTGTGCCATCTGCTTTTCCACCCATAGGTACAGCTGAAACACCAACAACTACTCTCAAAACAGTGGAATTCTCTCATCTTCCTGAAGAATACTCCAGACACCAGAGAAAGACAGAACCATGTGAAGTACAGACTCCAGAAACAAACAGTTACAGAGAAGCAGATGGCCAGATGTCAGCAAAAGAACACACCAACAGAAATCGGGACATCATGGCTCCACCAGCAACCCCCAAAATCAATGGATATTTCAATTCATAGGAAACCCAGGAAAATGACTTTAAAGCTATGCTTATCCAGTTATTAGAGGCAAAGCTCTCAAAGAAACACAGGCAAATACAACCAAAAAAAAAAAAAAAACAAAAACAAAAACAAAAAAAGAGGCACAAATAGTGGCTTATAGGGAGGAAAGGAACATAAAATAGAGACCATGATAGGGACACAGGAATCCACATTCAAAGAGATGAAGGAAATGATGCAAAGCATGAAAACAGAATTAGAATCAATAAAGAAAAAAAAAAAAAAACACTGAGAAAACCCTGGAGCTGGAGAACTTAGAGAAAAGATCAGGAACCACAAAGGTAAGCATCACCAATAAAATACAAGAGATGGAAGAGAGAATCTCTGGCGCTGAATATACACTTGCAGAAATTGATACTTCTCTCAAAGAAAAAGTAAAATCTAAAAAGTCCCAAACACATAATATCCAAGAAATCAAGGATGCCATGAAAAGGTGAAATCAAAGGGTAATAGGAATTGATGAAAAAGAAGATTCCAGGCTAGAAGGTCCAGAAAATATTTTGAAGAATATCATAGAAGAAAATTTTCCCAACTTAAAGAAAGAGATGTCCATAAACACAAAGAAGACTTACAGAACACCAAATAGACTACACCAAAAAAGAAAATCCTCATGTCACATCATAGTCAAAACACTAAATCTACAGAACAACAACAAAAAAAAGATATGAAAAAAAAGGAAGGGAAAAAGGTTAAGGAACATATAAAGGTAGACCTATCAGAATCAAACGAGACTTCCCATCAGAAACTATGAAATCTAGAAGAGCCTGGGCAGATGTCATGGATATTTTAAGGGAACACAGATGCCAAACCAGAGTACTATACCAAGCAAAGCTTTCAATCAATATAGATGGAGAAAATAAAATATTCTATGACACAACTAAACTTAAACAATATCTACATAGCAAACCAGCCCTACAGAAGATACAAGAAGGAAAACTCCAATCCAACGAAAACAACTATACCCATAAAAACATAGGAGAGTGATAACTTCCTAACAAAAATTAAAAGAAAATAAGCAATGAAATACAGTAACACCACCAACTACACAATAAAAGGAACTAACATACATGGGTCACTATTATCTATCAACATCAATGGACTCGAATCTCCAATAAAAAGACACAGACTAACAGAATGGTTCCAGAAAGAGGATCCAACATTCTGCTGCATCCAAGACACACACCTCTGCAACAAAGAAAAATACTACCTCAGAGTAAAGGGCTAGAAAATTTTTTTTCAAGCAAATGGACCCAGAAAGCAACCTGGAGTAGCTATCCTAATATCTAATAAAATAGACTTTCAAAATTAATCAGTAAAGATGAGGAGGAGCACTTCATTCTCATCAAAGGAAAAATCAACTAGGAGGACATTACAATTTTAAACATTTATGCCCCAAATACAAGAGTGCCTATTAAAGTTGAAATTGCATACTGATCCCAACACCTTAATAGTGCGAGACTTCAACACTCCACTCTCACCAAGGGACAGATCATCTACACAGAAGATAAACAGGGAAATAAAGGCACTTACAAAGGTTTAAATCAAATGGACCTAATAGATAAATACAGAATTTTTCACCCATATTCAAAAGAGTATACCTTCTTTTCAGCACCTCATGGAACCTTCTCCAAAGTAGAACATGTAGATGGTCACAAAGCAAGCCTCAACAGATACAAGAAGATAGAAATAATCCCTTGTGTTCTATCTGGCCACTATGGAATAAAGCTGGACCTCAACAACAACTTAAATAGCAAAAAGCCTACATGTGCATGGAAACTGAACAACTCCCTACTCAATGACAGCTGGGTTAAGGAAGAAAGAAACAAAGAAATTAAAGACTTCATATAATTCAATGAAAATGAAAATACAATATACCAAAACTTACGGGACACAAGGAAAGCAGTGCTAAGAAGAAAGTTCACAGCACTAAGTGCCTTCAAGAAGAAATTTGAAATATCTCAGATAAGCAACTTAATGGCCTACCTGAAAGTCTACAAAAAAAAAAAAAAAAAGAAAAGAAGAAGAAGAAGAAGAAGAAGAAGAAGAAGAAGAAGAAGAAGAAGAAGAAGAAGAAGAAGAAGAAGAAACACCCAAGAGGACTAGACGGCTGGAAATAATCAAACAAAGTAAATTAGAAACAAATAAAACAAATCAAAGAATCAGTGAAACCAAGAGCTGGTTCTTTGAGAAAATAAACAAAATAGACAAACCCTTAGCCAAACTAACTAAAAGGCAGGTAGAAACTATTCAAATAAGCAAAATCAGAAATGAAACGGGCAAAATAACAATAGATACTGAGAAAATCCAAACAATCATTAGGTTTTACTACAAAAAACTATATGCCACAACATTTGAAAATCTAAATGAAATGCACAATTTTCTGTATAGATTCTATCTACCAAAATTAAATCAAGATCAAATAGAAAGATTGGATAGTCCTGTATCCTACAAGGAAATAGAAGTAGTCTTCAAAAGTCTTCCTTCCAAAAAAAGCCCATGATCAGATGGTAACTCCAATTCTCTTCAAAGTATCCCACAAAACAGAAACAGAAAGAACATTACAAAACTCATTCTATGAAGCAACCTTGATACCTAAACCACACAAAGACCCAACCAATAAGGAGAACTTCAGACCTATGTCTCTTATGAACATTGATGAAAAAATACTCAATAAAGTACTGGCAAACTGAATCCAAGAACATATAAAAATGTCATCCTCCATGACCAAGTAGGCTTCCTCCAGGCATGCAGGGGTGGTTCAATGTTTGGAAATCCATCAATGTAATCCATAATATAAAAAAAATGAAAGAGAAAATTGACATGATCATCTCCTTAGATGCCGAGAAACCATTTGACAAAACCCAACACACGTTCATGTTAAAAGTCTTGGAGAGATCAGGAATAGAAGGCACAAACCTAAACATAGTAAAGACAATATACGGTAAGCCAATAGCCAACATCAAACTAAACAGAGAAAAACTTAAATCAATCCCACTGAAATCAGTTACAAGGCAAGTCTGCACACTCTCTCCGTATTTCTTCAACATAGTACTTGGATTCCTAGCTAGAGCAGTAAAACTAAAGGAGAACAAGGGGATACATATTGGAAAGGAAGAAGTCAAGTATCACTAATTGCAGATCATATGATAGTCTACATCAGCGAACCAAAAAATTCATCCAGAGAACTCCTTCAGCTGATAAACACCTTCAGCAAATTGGCTGGATACAAAATTAACTCAAAAAAAAAAAATCAGAAGCCCTTCTGTATACCAAAGACAAAAGGGCCGAGAAAGAAATCAGGGAAACAATACCCTTCACAATAGCCGCTAATTACATAAAGTACCTTGGTGTGACTCTAAACAAGCAAGTGAAAGACTTGTTCAAAAAAAAAAAAAAAGAAAAACCTTCAAGTCAAGAAGATACCAGAAGATGGAAAGATCTCCCATGCTCATGGAACAGTAGGATAAGCATAGTGAAAATGGCCATCCTGCCAAAAGCAATCTACCGATTCAATGCAATTCCCCTCAAAATAGCAACAATATTCTTTATAGATCTTGAAAGAAAAATTCTCAACTTCATATGGAAAAAAAAAAAAAAAACCAGAATAGGCAAAATGGTCCAGTACAACAACTGATCATCTGGAGGTATTTCCATCACTGATCTTAAGCTGTAATAAAAATACAGAGAAATGGTAATAAAACCTGCATGGTACTGGCATAGAAACAGAATGGTGGATCAATAGAATCAAACAGAAGTACCAAAAATGAACCCACACACCTACAGATACTTGTTTTTTGACAAAGAAACCAAAACCATACAATGGAAAAAAGACAGCACTTTCAACAAATGGTGCTGGTCTAACTGGATGTCTATATGTTGAAAACGCAAATAAATCCATATTCATCACCCTGCAGAAAACTAAAGTCCAAGGGGTTCAAAGACCTATACAGAAAACCAGATAAACTAAATTGGTTAGAAGAAAAAGTGGGGAAGAGCCTAGACCTCATTGGCACAGGAGACAGCTTCCTGAACAGAACACCAAAAGCACAGGCTCTAAGATCAACAATCAATAAATGGGACCTCATGAAACTGAAAAGCTTCTATAAAGCAAAGGACACTGTCGTCAGAACAAAACAAGAGCCTACAGATTGGGATAGGATCTTCACCAACCCTCTATCTGACAGAGGGCTTATATCCAGAATATATAAAGAACTCAAGAAGTTAAAAACAACAAATCAAATAATCTAATTAAAAAAATGGTGCAGAGCTAAACAGAGATTTCAATGTAAAGGAATAAAGAATGGCAGAGAAACACTTAAAGAAATGCTTAATTTCCTTAGTCATCAGGGAAATGCAATCAAAACGACCATGAGCTTTCACCTTACACCCATCAGAATGGCGAAGATCAAACACTCAAGTGACAACACATGCTGGAGATGTTGTGGAGAACCCTCTTCCATTAATATTTGGAATGTAAACTTGTACAACCACTTTGGAAATCAATCTTGTGCTTTCTCAGAAAATTATGAATAGTGCTCCCTCAATATTCACTTATACCACTCCTAGGCATATATCCAAAATATGCTCAAGTACACAACTTGACCTTTTTTAAACCATATTTGTAGCAGCTTTATTCATTATAACCAGAACCTGGAAACAACACATATGTCCCTCAACTGAGGAATGGATCCAGAAATTGTGGTACATTTACACAATGGAATACTACTCAGCCATGAAAAACAAAGAAATCATGAAATTTGCAGGCAAATGGTGGGAACTAGAAAAGATCAAGGTGTCCCAGAAACAGAAAGAGACACATGTTATACACTCACTTATAAGTGGGTACTAGACATATAATATAGAATATGCCTACAAAAATCTGTACACGTAAAGAAGGTGAGGTAGAAGTAGGACCCTGGGTTAGATGATCAATCCTCACTCAAAAAGGCAAATGGGATGGGCATTGGAAGAAGGAGAAAACAGGAAACAGGACAGGAGCCTACCATGGAGAGCCTCTGAAAGGGTCTACCTAGCATTGTATCAAAGCAGATACTGAGATTCATAAACAAACTTTGGGCAGAGTGCAGGGAATCTTAGGAAACAAGGGGGAGATAGTAAGACCTAGAGAGGGCAGGAGCTCTACAAGGATAGCAACAGAACCAAAAAATCTGGGCACAGGTGTCTTTTCTGAGACTGATAATCCAAGCAATGGCAATTCATGGATATAACCTAGAACCCCTGCTCAGATGTAGCCCTTTGCAGGTCAGTTTCCAAGTGGGTACCCTAGTAGGGGAACAGGGACTGTGTCTGACATGAACTCAGTGGCTAGCTCTTTGACTGCTTCTCTGGATGGGAGGGCAACCTTCCCATGCCACAGATGAGGACAATGAGCCAGTTCTGATGAGACGGGTTAAGCTAGGGTCAGATGGAAGGGAGTTCTGAGAGGTGCATAGGAGTAGATGAGGAAAGTAAGGTGGTATTCGGAGGGGAGGAGGGAGGGGACTACAGCTGGGATACAAAGTGAATAAAGTGTAATTAATATAAAAATAAAAATGTAATTTAAAAAGACAGAGACTAAAAAATATAAAACAAATAAACATTTAATAAGAGTTACAAACGTTCATCCTTTAAGTTTTCCAGCATATGTGATATTCGTGTATGCATTCTTTATTAAACACATATTTTAATATACTAAAATTGCAAGTTCAGTAAATAGGATCTTCATTTAGAGATGTATTAGAAGTCAACGCATCTTGTTTGCTAGTTCAAACATGTCTGAAACTAAAAATATATTCTTACTTAAAATAAGAATTACAATTTGCTTTCATGAAATTGGTAATGATCCATTTTGTAGTGGTGTGATGTATAATTGCCAAAGTTATACTATTAAGTTCAGAATAAGAACTAACCATAAATGTTTTTCACTCTCTCACTAAATCATTAAGTTAAAAAAAGGAAAACAAATTGGAGAGGGTTTGGCAGAAATTAGGGTACAAGAGATGATAAGACAAATATATACTGAAGGAAATTATATTTTAAAAAAATCCCATAGTAGCAAAATAGGGAGAAAATCATGAAAAGTTGTATCAAAATGTGTCACAAAACTAATGTATGTCACAGGATTCTCTAGACTGGTTTTGTTTCTCCCAACTCTTCATATTGAAACCTTCCTCCAAATGTGATAGTTATTACCAATGAGGTTTTATGAAGTATTTAATGCATGATGTTTGATGTTTTATAAATAGGATTTATGCCCTGATCAAAGAGGCCTTAACATATCCTTCCACATGCTAATAAAACTGAAGACTATCAGATGGCACAGGCATATAATGTAACTCTAGCTACAGAGGCAAGAGAATCAAAGTTCAAAGACAGTTGAGGTACAGAGTGAGTTCAAGAGCAGCCTGAGAAACTTTAATGAGACCCTACTTCAAAATTAAATGTAAAAGTAAGGCTACGGATATATACCAATGATAGGGTTTGCCTTAGGATCAGTTATAGATCCAAAGGCAGGAAGTTGCTATCTGTATATAAGGAAGTAGAACTTAACCAAATGTTGAATTCATTAGTCTCTTGCTTTGGACTTAAAACCACAAGAAATATATTACTGGTATTAAACAATCAGCCACCTGTAGTATTTATTTTTAAGTTTATTTATTTTATATCCCAAGGGTTCTCCCTCCCGCTTATCCTTCAAGTACCCACCTTTCTACCTTCCTCCTCTCCCCTTATTAACCCACACCAGCACAACAAATCACATCTGGACATCCCCCGAGTCAAGGTGAGGCAGCTCTACCCTAGGGTATAGTCTATGTTAGATACAGTATACAGTATACAGTATACAAGCAGTATAGTCCATGTTAGATACAGACTCCAAACTCTCCCCTTGCCTGGAAACCCACATGAAGACCAAACATCCCATTGGCTACATATGTGCAGTGGACCTAGGTCTAGACCATGCATGTTCCTTAGTTGACGTCTCAGTCTCTGTTAACACTCATGGGTCTGGATTAGTTGTCTCTGTTGGTCTTATTGTGGGGTTCCTGTCCCCTCCAGGTCCTTCAATCTTTCCCCCAGCACTTCCAAAAAACTCCAGAGTTTAATGTCATGCTTGGCTACAAGTCCCAGCATCTGTCTCTCTACATCCACTGTAGGCTGAAGCCTTCCAGATGAAAGGCAAGTTAGGCTCCTTTCTGCAAGCATAATAGAGCACCATTAATAACGTAAGGGGCTGACTCTAACCCATGATGTGGGTCTCAGGCTTGGGTTATTCCCTCAATTTTTGTTCCTTCTTTATCCCCGTACTTCTTGTAGGCAGGGTAATATTTGAATCAAAGGTTTTTCCAGTGGTTTATTGTTCCCCTCCTTCCACTAGTACTGTTTGGTTATGAGATGATCACTTTAGTCTTTATGTTCTTCTCACCCTCCCTTAATGAAAGGGACTAGAAAAAAAAATTCATCCTGAGTGACATAACCCAGACCCAGAAAGACACACATGGTAAGTACTCACTTATAAGCAGATATTCGACTTATAGTACAGGATAACCATACTGCAATGCACATATCCAAAGAAGCTAAGTAACAAGGAAGGCCCAAGGGAGGCTGCTGGAGTGACACTCAGAAACGGAAATAGATTAGACAGCAGAAGTGGATTAAGAGAGGGAACTGGGCCAAGATGGAATGGGGAAGGAAACAAAAGTGGGGATCAGATTTGGGGACAAAGAGGTGGGAGGTGAGAGAGCTGAGAACGAGAAGAGAAACTGGAAGTGGGGGGGGAATCTTTTTGTAAAGTTGAAGGCTTGAGATAGGGTAGGCAACTGGGAGGATATGGGAGTGACACGTGTAGTATTTTAATACAATTGCCAGAGTGGACTAAGAGAAATGTTAAGTGAGTGAAGGAATGATGAGAAAAATCAGGGAAAGCAATAGAATAAAAAACCTTGCTAAAGATCTATATTTGGTATCAGAATATGACTGTACCCAATTCTTTACATATTTAAATGCAGAAATATGAGAAAACAATGATACATTTTTTATTTCTGCCAAAAAAACTTGGGTTTTAATTATGAAGAACAGACCTTCTTACTATACATAAAGAGTTCATTTATTATCATTTTTTAGTCTTTTCTTCCTCATGTTTTCTTTTTTAGTTTTTTATCACAGTTCTTTAAAGAAGACAGAATGCAATCTTAATTTGAATTCTTCCTTTTAAATATGGAGTTTACAGCTAAAAATTCTCTCCTAAGTATGGATTTGGCTGTATTCCCTTTTGTGTCATTGAGTTTATGATTAATTAAGAGAAGAAAAAGCTGAATACATATTTAGAAATATTGTTATAAGTTGCAATATATTTCATAATATCTTGTAAATATTTTTGTAAATTTTATATATATATCTTTTAAGGTATCACCTCTAGTGATAATCATTCATTCTCCATCTTGAATAGAATTACTCTATGGGACTACTGATTTTCCCTTTAAAGAATGAAGTTTAGTATTTATTGTGAGGCATGTCAGCAACAGGACAGTTGTGTTTTTTAGTTCCAACTCATCTGAGGCTATCTTCACTTTGTTTTCATGTTTCAAAAACAACTGGTTGATAAAAGATTCTTATAGAAGAGTTTCCTTTGAGTGCTTTGAATATGCTAATATGATAACTCAATTCTTTTTGTCCTCCATTGTTTCTATAAAAAAAAATGCAGATTTAGGGGATCCAAGAGGGCTACTCCAGGAGGACCCTCTTTCTGACCAGCATCACAGCAGGATCTGCAGAGTGACCAGCAGACAGAACTCTGAGTCCTAAAACATCTGCGATTGTGTTTCCCAGGTGAAAGGATATCCCACAGTGTGAGATTCAATCAGCTTCAACTCACCCAGCTAAACAGCGGAAGAGGTCCTGGTTCCACCAGGGACTTGGTCATCAGACCAGGACCACATGCCAGCATACTCTGATCACTGCCTCAGACTGAACTGTGGGCCCCACATCATGAGAGACTGGGACTTCCAGTAGAGAGAAAACCCCACAGTGCAGGGATTGACTTTAGGTTAACCAGACTATACCTGGAAAAGACCCGGGGTCCAGTGTGCACCCAGCAGCCAGCCCAGAGCCAGGCACACAAGTGCCAGTGAAGAGCTTAAGATAGCCTGAATATAACTCCATTTTGAAATAAAGATCTTGACTGGGAACTGAATTCAGGTACCAGGAAATATCACAGAATGTACACCTGGCAGAAAACAAAATTAATTCTCCTAGCAACAGCCTCTAGGAAATATAACAGAATAAATGCTTCATAGAAAATAGAGACAAACTCCCTGGCAATAATCAATGGGAATCAGTTGAGAATCAGGTGGGAAAATTCTCCCCAATGGTTCAGATATGGTTTAGAAAAATAGCCATTGTGATTATATGCCTTAGCCATTGTGATTATGTGCCTCAGAAATGGTCACAAGGCTTGTGCTCCCCTGCTTACTGCCATGGAAACCTCCGGCTCACAGACTTTCCCTTTAAAAATCCTGCTCACTCAGAGCTTGGGGTCCCACTTCTCTACTGCTGCGCCAGTGAGACTTGGGTCCTGAGTTCGATTGCTCTCGTAATAAAACTTGCTTGCAATTGCATCAAGTCATCTCCTGGTGGTCTCTGAGGATCCCGTGAACATGGCATAACACCAGCACAGAGTCCTGCCTGAACACCTGACTCACTGCCCCAGACAGAACTGTGGGACCCAGGGAACCAGAGACTGAGTTTCTCTGTCAGGTAGAAACCCACAGTAAAGGAAGAGCAGGTGTGACCTCAGAGGACTCAGCTGACCCCCACCCCTGAAAAGTTCTTGGGAAAAGTTACTGAGTTTCTACAGATGCCCAGGTGTCCAAACTCTAGCAAGGCAGAGCCATGCATGCCTGTACCTGCATGTTCTACTCGCCATCCCAGAGAGAAACGTGGTTCCTAAAGCACAGGCTAGGTGTCCCTGTCTGGAAGAAACCCCACAGTGGGGTGATCATCAGTTCCAATGCTCAGGACACCCAGCACCAGAAGACTTTCTGGATTCTCACAGGCTATAGGCTCTAGCCTTCTACTGCAGGCATGAGTGCCATGCTCACCTGCCATTGATTACTGCAAGGAGCACACAGCTGCATCCTCAGACCTACAAAAGCCTGAGAGCCATTGGAGCAGCCCTCAGATACTGCTCGAAGTTGCAACCAGTTATCTCTACCTAAACTGACAAAACTATGGAACTCCCTGGTTCTTCAAGAGGGCTGCACCCAACAATTTCACCCTTAAGAGCAGCAGGTGCAGCTCACACAATTCGCAGCAAAAAACCCAGCAGCAGGGCAGCCATTTATAGGACTTCTCCAGATGAGAGGAGAGCCTTCCTGAACACCACAATTACCACACAGGTCCATACGCCTGAGGTGAACTGTGACAATTCCTGAGAAGCACCACCATTCAGTTGACCATACACAGAAAGCTGAGGAGATCTACTTCAGAACCCTGCCAAGGGATGTTCCCCACCCCAAGACCCTGCACCCACCAGAAATTAACAGACAACACCTGAGACAGCCAGATGGGTAGAAGCCAGCATAAAAGCACAACCAACAAAAGGAAAAGCAATTTGGCATCCACAGAACACAGCTATCCAGGAACAAGTAAACCTGGACACCCTAACATAAGTGAAATTCAAAAAAAGGAACTTAAATCTATACTCATGAAAAGGTTAATGGAGGAGGCAAATAAAATGCATAAAGAATTAGAGGAAGATATAGTAAAACACATTATGGCCATCAGTAAAGAAATACAGAAAGATGCATCCAAACAGTTTATGGCTTTCAGAAAGGAAATGATTAAATCACTGAAAGAAATAAAAGAAACAGAGGAATGTTCAATCAAACAGGTGAAGGAAATGAAGGAAAATACAGTTAGACAGGTGAAGGAAATCAACAAAACTGTGCATAATCTGAAGATAGAACTGTAAAAATTAAAGAAATCACAAACAGAGGAAAGCATGGAGAGGGAGAACCTAGGAAAGAAAACAGGAACTACAGAGGTAAGCATAAACAATAGATGACAAGAGATGGAAGAAAGAATCTCAGGTGTGGAAGATACAGTGGAAGAAACTGATGTATCCATCAAAGAAAATAATAAGTTTAAAAAATTCCTGACACAAACCATCCAAGAAATACAAAACAACATAAAAAGACAAAACTTAAGAATAATAGGAATAGAGGAAAAAGAAGATTCCTGTCTCCAAGGCCCAGAAAATATTTTCAACAAAATCATAGAAGAAAATTTCCCCAACTTAAAGGAGAGGCCTATAAGAATACAAGTGTCCTACAGAACACCTAATAAATTAGACCAGAAAAGAAAATCCTCCCACCACATAATAATCAAAACAGTAAGTGTACAGAACAAAAAATAATAATAATAATAATAAAAATTAAAAAAAAATAAAATCAGCAAGGGAAAAGGGTCAAGTAACATATGATGGCAAACCCATCAGAATCACACCTGATTTCTCAACAAAGACTATGAAAGCCAGAAGGGCCTGGAAGGATATCATGCAGACCTTAAGAGAACACAGATGTCAGTTTAGTCTACTATAGCCAGCAAAACTCTCATTCCTCATAGACGGAGAAAACAAGATATTCAATGACAAAAACAAATTTCAACAATAACTACACACAAATCCAGTGTTACAGAAGATAGTAGAAGGAAAAATAAAAACCAAGAAAACTAACTACTTTCATGAAAACACAGGAAATAATTAACCTCACTACAGCAAAACAAAAAGTAGCCAAGCACACAAACACACTACCATAGCCAACATCAAAATCAAAGGATCTAACAGCTACTAGTCATTAATCTCTCTCAACATCAATCGTCTCAATTATCCAATAAAAAAGACACAGACTAACAGAATGGATGTTTAAACGAGACCCAGCAATCTGTTGCATACAAGAAACATACCTAAGTCACAAACATAGATATTACCTGAGAGTGAAAGACTAGAAGACTGTTGTCCAAGCAAATGAAACCAGGAAGCAAGCAGGAGTAGCCATTTTAATATCTAATAAAATAGATTTTCAACCAAAATTAATAAAAGGATATGGGGAATGACACTTCATACTTATCAAGGGAAAATTCCACCAGGAAGACATAACAATCCTGAACATCTATGCCCCGAATACAAGGGCACCCACAATTGTAAAAGAAACATTAATAAAACTTAAAACACACATAGATCACCACACATTAATAGTGGGAGACTTCAACACCCCACTCTCAACAAAGGACAGGTCAACCAAAAAGAAATTAAACAAAGAAACAATAACTCTAACAGAGGTCATGAATCAAATGGACCTGAAAAATATCTACAGAACCTTTCACCAAAACACAAAAGAATTTACCTTCTTCTCGGCACTTCATGGAGCCTTCTTCAAAATAGACCATATAGTTGGTCACAAAGCAAGCCTCAGCAGATACAAGAAGATTGAAATGATCCCTTGTATCCTATCTGATCACCATGGAATAAAGATGGATGTCAACAACAACAAAAACAGCAAAAAGACTACACACACATGGCAACTGAACAACTTAATATTAAATGACAGTTGGGTCAGAGAAGAAATAAAGAAAGAAATTAAAGTCTTCCTAGAATTCAATGAAAATGAAAGCACAATATACCCAACATACTTATGGGACACAAGGCTAAAGCAGTGCTAAGAAAAGTTCATAGCTTTAATGCCTTCAAGAAGAAATTTGAAAAATCTCATTCAAGCAACTTAATGGCTCACCAAAAAGACATAGAAAAAGAAGAAGCAGACACACCAAGAGGAGTAGATGGCTGGAAATAATCAAATTCAGGGCTGAAATCAATAAATTAGAATCAAATAAACAATTCAAAGAATCAAAGAAACCAAGAGCTACTTCTTTGAGAAAATCAATGAGATAGACAAACCCTTAGCCAAAATAATTAAAAGGCAGAGAAACACTATCCAAATCACCAAAATCAGAAATAAAAAGGGGGACATAACTACAGACACTGAAGAAATCCAAACAATCATTAGGTCTTACTTAAAAACATAAATGCCCAAAATTTGAAAATCTAAATGAAATGGACAGTTCTCTTGATTGATTCCACGTGCCAAAGCTGAATCAAGATACCCTAAGGAAATAGAAGCAATCATCAAAATGCTGCCATGCAAAATAAACCCAGGGCCAGATGGTTTCAGCAGAGAATTCTACCAGACCTTCAAAGAAGAGCTAACATGAATACTCTTCAAACTATTCCACAAAATGGAAACAGAAGGAACACTACCAAACTCATTCTATGAAGCCACAGTCACCTTGGTACCTAAACCTCACAAAGACCCAAAAAAGGACAAAGAATTTCATCCAATCTCCCTTATGAACCTCAGTGCAATAATACTCAACAAAATATTTGCAAACTGAATCCAAGAACACATCAAAGATATCATCTACTACAACCAGGTAGGCTTCATTCCTGGCATACAGGGGTGGTTCAATATATGGAAATCCATCAATGTGATCCACCATAAAAACAAACTGAAGTAGAAAACCACAAGATCATCTCCTTAGATACTAAAAACTGCATGGTGCTGGCATTGAAATCGACTGGGAGATCAATGAAATAAAATAGGAGACTCTGAAGTAAATCCATATACTTATGGACACCTGATTTTTGACAAAGATGCCAAAACCATTAAATGGAAAAAAGACAGCATCTTCAAGAAATGATGCTGGTCTAACTGGATGTCTACAAGTAGAGAAATACAAATAGACCCATACTTATCACCCTGCACAAAACTAAAGTCCAAGTGGATCAAAGACCTCAATATAAAACCAGACACACAAAACCTGTTAGAAGAAAAAGTGAGGAAGAGCTTTGAACTCATTGGCACAGGCGACAACTTCCTGAACAGAACACCAACAGCACAGGCTCTAAGATCAACAATCAATAAATGGGACCTCATGAAACTGAAAAGCTTCTGTAAAGCAATGGTCACTGTCTTCAGAACAAAACATTAGTCTAAAGATTGGGATAGGATCTTCACCAACCCTATATCTGACAGAGGGCTAAAATCCAGTATATATACAGAACTCAAGAAGTTAAACAGCAACAAATCAAGTAATCCAATTAAAAATGGGGTACAGAACTAAACAGAGAATTCTCAATAGAGGAATGTTGAATGGCCAAAAATCACTTAAAGAAATGCTCAACATCCTTAGTCATCAGGGAAATACAAATCAAAACGACTCTGAGATTTTACCTTACACCAATCAGAATGGCTAAGATAAAATCTCAAGTGACAACACATGCTGGAGAGGTTGTGGAGAAAGGGGAACCCACCTCAACTGCTGGTGGGAATGTAAACTTGTACAACCTCTCTGGAAATCAATCTGGCACTTTCTCAGACAATTAGGAATAGCACTTCCTCAAGATCCAGCTATACCACTCCTAGGCATATATTCAAAATATGCTCAAGTGCACAACAAGGAAATTTGCTCAACCATGTTTGTAGAAGCTTTATTTGTAATAGCCAGAACCTGGAAACAACCCAGATGCAACTGAGGAATGGATACAGAAATTGTGGTACATCTACACAATGGAATATTACTAAGCAATAAAAACAAGGACAGCATGAAATTTGCAGGTTAAAGGTGGGAACTGGAAAAGATCATCCTGAGTGAGGTATCCCAGAAGCAGAAAAACACACAGGGTATATACTCACTCATAAGTGGATATTAGACATATAATATATGATAAACCTACTAAAATCTGTAAACCTTAAGAAACTAATCAAGAAGGAGGATTCTGGCTAAAATGTTCAATCCTCATTTAGAAAGGCAAAGAAGATGGACATCAGAAGAACAAGGAACAGGACAGGAGCCTGCCACAGAAGGCCTCTGAAAGACTCTACCCTGCAGGGTATCAAAGCAGATGCTGAGACTTATAGCCAAACTTTGGGCAGAGTTCAGGGAATCTTATGAAAGAAGGGGGAAATAGTAAGACCTAGAGAGGACAGGAACTATACAAGGAGAGAAACAAAACCAAAAAGGGCACAGGGGTCTTTTCTGAGACTGAACTCCTGCATAAATGTAGCACATAGCAGTTCAGTGTCCAAGTGGTTTCCTTAATAATGGGAACAGGGACTGTCTCTGACATGAACTGATTGGCCTGCTCTTTGATCATCTCCTTACCTGGCCACGGTGGAAGACAATTTGGCCTCTCCTGATGAGACCTGATAGTCTAGGATCAGAAGGAAGGAGACAAAGTCCTCCCCTATCAGTGGACTTGGGGAGGGGCATGAGTAGAGAAGGGGGAGGGAGGAAGGGTGGAATTAGGAGGAGAGGAGAAAGGGAGCTATGGGGGAAAACAAAGTGAATAAAGTGTAATTAAGAAAAAAATAAAATAAAAAATATTTTAAAAATACAGCTATTATTTAAATGTTTTATATTAGATCAATTTTCTTCTTGATTGCTTTAATCATTTCTCTCTCCCTCTTTTCTTTTTCCAAGTTTAACTATGATCTGCCTCTTACTTGGACTTCTTTGAATTTTTAAGATGGAAATTATTCTTCTTTGTGACATTTAAAGACTTTGGCCATTATTTCTTCAAGTATTTTTTTCTCATATTACTCCCTTTAACTCCCATTATTCTATGCATCAATCTATATTTCTCAGAGAAACAGAGGGTGATAGCATATCTTCATCTTGAAGGTGTGCCAGCAGGTTGCAAACTCTTTAACAAGCGCTGATGTTGTGTTGTTTGAAGCTGAATATTTTTCTAAAGAAATATGTCACTCTAAGTAATAGTGAATTGGTCTAGAAAGCATGTCATGCTCATAACCCATAGACTCAGTATCCAACTGGGGTCCCTAGTAAAGAGAGCAGGGGCTTTACTTTCTCTGGGATTAACTCAATGTCAGGTTCTCTGATCACTTCCCCTTGAGCGGTGCAGCTTTGCCAGGCCACAGAGGAAGATGATGCAGCCAACCCTGATGAGACCTGATAGGCTAGGGTCAAATAGAAAAGGAGGAAGACCTCCCATATCGATGGACTAGGCG
>NW_026585894.1:6808705-6877214 GCF_907164565.1 Psammomys obesus | reverse complement strand
ATGTCCAAACAATGAGTGGCCCAACCTGAGACCTGCCCCATGAGATAGAGGCAACCCTTGGCACTATCAATAATACTATGCTATGCTTTCATATGGGAGCCCAATATAGCTGTCCTCTGAAGCAGATACTGAATATCACAGCCAAATACTGTTTGGGGTACAGGGAGCCTTGTAGATTTGTAAAGTCATAATAGAAACACTGGAGGGGACAGAAATGCCACAAGAAGACCAACAGAGCCAACTAATCAGGGGTCAGACAGGCCTTCGGAGACTGAAGAACCAACCAAGGAGTATGAATGGACTGGATCTAGCAACCTACACATATGTACCCAAGGGGCACCTTAGTTTTCATCTGGGTTCCTAGTAAGGTAAGGGGTAAACGTCTCTGCATGCTTTTTGATCATTTCCCCCTGAAGGGGCTGCCTAGCTAGGCCACTGAGGAAGAGGATACCCTCACTCTAAATGTGACTTGAGGTGTTGGGATGGGTGACGCAACTTCCCTTTTCTGTGGGGTAGGGAAGAGGGAATAGAGGAAAGAGGGAGGGGTAGGACCAGGAGGAGAGGAATGAGGAGGCTATGAATGGGATGTAAAGTGAATAATTAAATTAATTAATTTAAAAAGATACAATATAAAAGTTTTGAGTTCATGCAGAAAAAGGTAATGCAAAATTCATGTTGAACTTGAAGTTGTAGCTAAAACAATAAGATGACTAAAGGAGAACAAGGATATACAATTTGGAAAGGAAGAAGCCAAAGTATTGTTACTTGCAGATGATATGATAGTGTACATAAGTAACCCCAGAAATTCCACCAGAGAACTCCTACAGCTCATAAACAGCTTTAGCAAAGTAGCAGGATAAAAATTAATTCAAAAATAAGCAAAACAAAAGGGAATCCCTCCTATACACAAAAGACAAAGGGGCTGAGAAAGATTTTAGGGAAGCTACACCATTCAGTATAGCTACAAATAATATAAAATATCTTGCTTCTAGTCCCCCAACCCAAAGTAAGAGAGAAAGGAGGTTAATACAGGCAGAAAATGTAGACTATTTAGATTTAGTTCCTTGAGATGATTCTATTCTTCCTCAGGATATTCAGCAGTCCAGCAAACTATCAAACCAGCAATAGCAAAAGCAGCAACAAGGACCACGACTAGCAGCAGTGTTCAACAGAAGAGGCAGGAAGAGTTCTCTGGAGCTTTTCTTTCTAGGAGCAAAGCAAAGCACTCTATTTTTGGCCTCCTATTTGTACATTCTCAGAGTCTGCACGAGGATATTTTTCAGCTGACAAAAACCACACACCCTTTAGGAGTCATCTTTCTACTGACAAGGATCAAGTACCATCTCAGGAGGCTGTTCATCAGCTGACAAACCATCATGTACCTCTCATGAAGCTGCTATCACCTGTGGACAGAACATTCCTGCATCCTACACTTGGGACTACAACATAAACATATTTACATAACAGAACCAAAACTTCCAATACAGATAGGGAAATGGTTTAGCACTTAAGAGTTATTTTTCTTCCAGAAGACAAAGTTCCAAGTTTAGTATGCAGAACCATTTTCAGGAGCCTCACAATTGCTTGTAACTCCAGCTCAAGGTGGATGGAGGGACAACATTCATCTTGCATCTGAGGGCATTTGCAACCAAGTACACAGACTTTCACACACACTCATACACACACTTATGCATAATATTTTTTAAAAAAACCTTTAAAAAAGATTCTATTTACTACTCAGTCTCATGTCATAGTGTAGTTCACTAAGATATGTAGTGAATGTATAATAAAACTGTTCTCAACAAACCAATCTCTTAATATAAAAATGCCAACCATATGAGTCGTGATTACCTTCAGTAAAATTATATTACTTTCTTCATAAAACTTATTTTGAAAAAAGGTTGGCAAAGACTTAAGGGAGAAAAATAGGCTTGAGGGGAATATTCTGAGTGGGAAGACACAAGAAAATGATTTGGATGGAAGTGAAAACATTTGATTAAATACTACAGAATTTGGGGTGTGAGTGAAGAATTCAAAGGGAAATCCCACCATATTACATCTATACAAAGGTTCTCCTGCTATGCTGAGGTGTACAGTCAAACAACAGCATCCCTTAAGAGTCATATAGAATGTTTAAATCACTGAGAGATTTGCAGCAGGTTTTGATGAAAGTTGTTGGTCTCCATTGCTAATGGATAAGGAAAGAACTATTTGTCTCTGCCTTAATATGTAATTTTAGAAATACAAGTTCTGAAAAGTGAAAATGTGATGTAAATATAAATAGAGCTGATTTGAAGCTCCAAGACATTGGAATTTTCATTCTGTTTGACAAGGAATTGTTGTTTTATAAAGAAAATGAAAAGGCACACAGATTAGTATACATTTTGTTGTGAGTGAAATAAATAATCTCAGAAAGCCATAAGGATAGTTAACAGTTAAAAAGCAAATTGCGTAAAGTCAGAACCCAGACTCAATGGGTGAAAAAAAATATGAACGTAACTTGATGGTAAAGAATGAAACTATGTAAGCACTAGTCAAAGAAAACTGAATTTATAAATATGTGCATGTACATACACACACATGAGAGAGAGGGGGTAGGGAGAAGCACAGAGACAGATATAATAAGTGGCCATGAAAAAAAAGAATATTTCTGTACAAGAATTTCTTCCAAATTTCCTATCTTCAGTGGTGATTTTACATTCTTTCACATGTCTGTGCATTAATCAATAATTATCACTCAGGTAACATCAATGTGAAATAATAATTATCAGGTATTATCTACACCAAATAAAATAAATAACACTTTGACATCTCTGAGATAGAATTTGGAAGAATCTGAAGATCATAGAATTGACTGAGGTTCTCCCCAAGACAGTAGTACTTGATCAATGAGTATTTAAATGTTCTGGGCATAAAGACTGTAAGCTGTTCTGATTTGAAGAAGTCATCAATACATTTGCAGAAGAGAAAAACTTTGTAATTAAAACCAAGATATTACATAGAGGTACAATTATAAAAATTACTCTTGGGAAACAATCTTCACCAACCCTTTATCTGACAGAGGGCTAATATCCAGTATATACAAAGAACTAAAGAAGCTGAAAAGCAACAAACTAAGTAATCCAATTAAAAAATGGGGAGCAGAGCTAAGCAGAGAATTCTCTGTAGAGGAATATAGAATGGCAGAGAAACACTTAAAGAAATGTTCAACATCATTAGCCATCAGGGAAATGCAAATCAAAACAACCCTGAGATTTCACCTTACACCCATCAGAATGGCCAAGATGAAAAACTCAAGTGACAACACATGCTGGAGAGGTTGTGGAGAAAGGGGAACCCTCCTCCATTGCTGGTGGGAATGTAAACTAGTACAACCACTCTGGAAATCAATCTGGCGCTTTCTCAGACAACTAGGAATAGTGCTTCCTCAAGACCCAGCTATACCACCGCTAGGCATATACCCAAAATTTGCTCAAGTACACAATAAGGACATCTGCTCAGCCATGTTTATAGCAGCTTTATTTGTAATAGCCAGAACCTGGAAACAACCCAAATGTCCATCAATGGAGGAATGAGTACAGAAATTGTGGTATTTTTACACAATGGAATACTACTCAGCAAGTAAAAAGGAGGAAATCATGAAATTTGCAGGCAAATGGTAGGATCTAGAAAAGATCATTCTGAGTGAAGTATCCCAGAAGGAGAAAGACAAACATGGAATATACTCGCTTATATAGACCTAAAAGATATGATAAACATAATGAAATCTATACACCTAAAGAAGATAATCAAGACAGTGGACATAGGGTATGATGATCAATCCTCATTTAGAAAGACAAATGGGATATGCATTGAATGTATGACAGGAGTCTATTTCAGAAGGCATCTGAAAGACTCTACCTAGCAGTGTATCAAAGTAGATACTAACACTCATAACCAAACCCTCGGCAGAGTGCAGGGAATCATACGAAAGAAGGGGAGTTTGATGTGGAAAGGATAGGAACTCCACAAGGCCCAAACATATCTGGGCACAGGGTCTTTTCTGAGATGGATACTCAACCAAAGACCATAAGAGGATAAAACCTAGAACCTCTGCTCGGATGTGACCCATGATAGCTCAGTAATAAATTGGTTTCCCATAGTAAGAGGAACAAGGACTATTTCTAACAGGAACTCAATGACTGGCTCTTTGACCTCCCCACCTCCCAAGGGAGGAACAGTACTGTTAGACCACAGAGGAGGACTTTGCAGCCAGTCCTGAAAATACCTGACAAAACGTAGTCATATGAAAGGGAAGGAGGTCCTCCCCTATCAGTGGACTTGGAAAGGGGCAGGGAGGAGATGAGGGAGGGAGGGTGGGACTGGGGAGGGAAGGAGGGATACAGCTGGGATACAGAATTAACAAAATGTAACTAATGAGAAAAATAAAACTTAAAAAAATTACTTTTATTAAAATACAGTTTTACTCAATAGTAATCCTTATAAAAGTATTATTTTAAATTTTCAGTGTGGGTCATTTATTTTGTCATTTTAAAATTCTCTTATTTTTCCTTTATTTCTTTACACTGAAGCATCATATGATGTTCAATATTATTTTTAAATTTACATATTTATTTATATTTTTATTTATTTTTACATCCTGGTTGTAGCCCTGCCCCTCCAACCTTCCCAGCCCTACCTTCTCTTCCTCTGTCCTCTCCCTACTTTATTCTTCAGAAAAGGGAAGGACCCTTTATCATCTACCCCAGCTCATCAAGTTACATCAGAACTGAGCCTATTCTCCATACCCGTGGTCTGGCAAGGCAGTGATCAAAGGGAAAGTAATCAAAAAACTTGCAAGTGAGTCCATGTCCAGTGTAGTCCCAACCTGAGTACCCACATGAAGTCTAAGATGCCCATCTGCCACCTCTTTGTAGGAGGCCTAGAACAGTTAATGATGGTCCCTGGTTGATGCTTCAGCCTCAGCAAGGCCCTCTGTACCCTGGTAAGTTGGTTTTGTTGGTCTTCTTGTGTAGCTCCTGTCAAATTCAAGTCCTTTTCTCCTTCTTCCCAATTTTCCATAGGACTCCTTATGCATTGCCCAATGTTTGGCTGGTAGTCTCAACATCTTTTGAGGCACTGCTGAATAGAGCCTCTCAGAGGACAACTCTGTCAGGCTTCTTTCCACAAGCTTAGCCGAGTATCATTCACAGGGTCAGGTGTTGACACTCTCCAATACAGTGGGTCTTTGTTTGTGCCAATCACTGGTTAGGCAACCCCTCAGTCTCAGCTCTATCTGTTCTATCTTTATTCCTCCATTTCTTGTAAGCAGGGCAAATTTTGGATAAAAGTTTTATGGGTTGGTTGATGTTCCCGTCCCTTTGCTATGAGACTTGTCTTGGTAGAGGGTGCCCTCTTCAGTATCTATGGCCTCTGCTACTATGCTCTCTGATTGAATCCCCCTTATATTCTCCCAGGAGCCTACCCTGACAGAGGTCTCCAGCTTGTCACAGAGATACCCCACCCTCAGTTTCTCCTTTCTCTATAGGCCTTCTGTCCTCTTGCACCCACACTCTCCAGGGCAGATCTCCATCCTCTTAATTCTCTGTGCTTCCTCTCCTACCTTGTTCCCTCTCTCCAATCATTACCTCTATCTATTCTATCTCCCCTTCTGAGTGAGATTTATGCATCCTTCCTTGCATCCAGCTTGTTACTTATCTTTGGTTTTGTGCCTCTTGGTATGCTTATCCTGATCTTCATGTCTAAAATAGACTTATAGTGACTACATCACATATATTTCTCTCTGCATCTAGTTTACCTCGCTCAGGATGATATTTTCTAGTTCCGTCAATTTGACTGCAAATTTCATGATATCTTTGTTTTTAATAGCTGAGTAATATTACATGGTATAAATATGTCATAGTTTTGTTACCCATTCTTTGGTTGAGGGACATCTAGGTTGTTTCCAGATTCTGGCTATTATGAATAAAGCTGCTGTGAACATAGTTGAGTTCTTGTTGTATGGATGAGCGTCTTTTAGGTATATACCTTGGACAAGTATAGATGGGTCTTGAGGTAAAGTATCCCAAATTTTCTGAGAAAGTACCAGATTGTTTTCCAAAGTGGTCGTACAAGTTTACACTTTCACCAGCAATGGAGGAGTGTTGCCCTTTCTCCACACCCTTAGCAGCATGTACTGTCACTTGAACTTTTTTATCTTAGCAATTCTTAATGGTATGAAATGGAATCTCACAGTTATTTTCATTTGTGTTTCCCTGAAGACTAAAGATGTGAACATTTCTTTAAGTGTTTCTTGGCCATTGGAAATTTCTTTGTTGAGAACTTTATATTTAGTTTGTGTTCCATTTTTAAAATTGGGTTATTTTGTTTATTGGTGTTTGATATATTGAGTTCATTATATGTTTTGGATATTAGCCCTCTCTCAGATGAAGCATTGGTGAAGATTTTTCCCAATCTGTAAATTATCACTTCTTTCTATTGACAGTGTCCTTTGTCTTACAGAAAGTTTTCAGTTTCAAGAGATTTCATTTATTAATTGTTCATCTTAGAGCCTGTGCTGTTGATGTTCTGTTCAGGAAGTTGTCTCTTGTGCAAATAAGTTAGAGATTATTTCCCACTTTCCCTTCTTAATAGATTTAGTGTATGTGGTATTATACTGAGGCCTTTGAGCCTCTTGGATTTCAGTTTGGTGCAGTGAGTTAAATATGGATCTATTTGTACTTTTCTACATGTAGACATCCACTTAGACTACCACCACTGTCTCTTTTTTCATTGTATGGTTTTGGCTTCTTTGTCAAAATTTAAGTGTCTGTAGGTATTTGGGTTTATTTCTGGGTCCTTGATTTGATTCCATTGATCAACTAGTCTATTTCTATTACAGTACCATCACTGCATTTCTGGGATAAAACCTATTTGATCACAGTGGATGATGTATATGATGTGTTCTTTGATTTTATTTGCGAGTATTTTGAGTATTTTTGCATATATGCTCATGAATGAAACTGGTCTGAAATTCTTTATTTGTTGCATCTTTGTGGGTTTATGTATCAGACTTACTGTGGATTCATAGAATGGGTTTGGTAATGTTTCTAAGGTTTCTATTTTGTGGAATAGTTTGAAGAGCATTGGTATTAGCTCTTCTTTGAACATATGGTAGAATTCTGTGCTAAAACCATCTAGTCCTGAGCTTTTTGTGATTGGGAGACTTTTGATAACTACTTCTATTTCCTTAGAGGTTATAGGACTGTTTTAACCATTTACCGGTTTTTTATTTAACTTTGGTAGGTAAAATCTATACAGAAAATTGTTCCTTTTCTTTAGGTTTTCAAATTTTGTGGAATACAGGCATTTGAAGTAAGAGCTAATAATTTTCTTTTATTTTCTCATTGTTGTTATGTCTTCCTTTTTGTTTTGATTTTATTCATTTGGATATTCTCCATCTGCCTTTTAGTTACTTTGTCTAGGAGTCTATTTTGTTAACTTTCTCAAAGAGCCACTCTTGGTTTCATTGATTATTTGTACTGTTCTCCTTGTCTCTAATTTATTGTTTTCAGCCCTGAGTTTGGTTAATTCCTGTCATCTACACCTCTTTGGTGTGTTTGCTTATTTCTGATCTAGAGCTTAAAGATGTGCTTCTAAGTTACTAATATGGGATCTGTCCAATTACTACATCAAGGCACTTAGTGCCATGAATTTACCTCTTAGCACTAATTTCATTGTGTTCAAAAAGTTTGGTTATGTTCTGTCTTCATTTTTATTGAATACTAGAAAGTCTTTAAAATTTTTCTTCATTTTTTTCCCTGATCCACTGGTTGTAGAATAGGAACTTATTCAGTTTCCATGAGTTAGTAGGAACTTTATTGCATCTATTGTTGTTGAGTTCCAGCTTTAATCCATTGTGGTCAGATAAAAAACAGGTGTTATTTCATTCTTTTCTCGTCTGGTGAGGCTAGCTTTATGACCCAGGATATGGTCAGTTTTGGAAAAGGTTCCTTATGGTGCTGAGAAGAAGGTTTATTTTCTTGTTTTCAGGTGAAATATTCTTTATATATGTATTAGGTCCATTTAATTAATGACATTTGGTAGTTTTATTATTTCCCTATATAGTTTCTGTCTTGATGATCTTTCCTTTGGAGTGAAATGGGTGTTGAAATCCCCCACAATTAACTTGTGAGGTTAGATGTGTGATTTAAGCTTTAGTAATATTTCTTTTATGGAAGAGTGTAACCTTGTATTTATGGCATATTCAAAATTGACACATTGTCTAAGTGGAATTTTCCTTTGATGAGTATGAAATATACTTCCACATGTCTTTTGATTAATTTTGGTTGAAAATCTATTTTATTAGATACCAGAATGGATACTTCATCTTGCTTCTTTGGTTTGTTTTCTTGAAAAATCTTTTTCTAGCTCTTTACTCTGATATAATGTCTATCTCTATTGCTGAGGTGTGTTTCTAGTATGCAGCAGAATGATGGGTCCAGTTTTTGCATCCATTATATTAACCTGTGTCATTTTATTGGGGAGTTCGGAGAGGTCATTGATGTTGGTAGATATTAAGGATGACTGGTTGTTATTTTCTGTTATTTTGATGTTGGTGGTAGTAGAGTTTGTGTGTGTTATTCTTTTCTTTTGGTACTGCTAATGTGGGTTTATTTATTACCTGTGATTTCATTGGTGAAGTTGGGCTTCTTTGGGTTAGAATTTTTCTTTCAATATCTTCTGTAGGGCTGCAGTCCTGGATAGGTAATGTTTAATTTTTTTTTTTTTTTTTTTTTTTTTTTTTTTTGTGGAATATCTTGGGTTTTTTTTTTTTTTTTCCTCAATGGCGATTAAAAGTTTTGCTGAATATATTGTTATGTGCTGACATCTGTGATCTGTGGTCTCTTCATGTCTGATATATCTGCCCAAGCCCTTCTGGGTTTTAGAGTTTCTGATGAGAAGTCAGATGTGATTTTTATAGATCAGGCATTATATGGGACTTGGACTTTTTTCCTTCCAGCTTTCAAAACTCTTTCTTTGTTCTCTATATTTATTGCTTTGATTATTATGTGACAGGGTGGTTTTCTTTTCTGGTCCATTTTGTTTGATAGTCTATATGTTTATAGGCATCTCTTTCTTTAGTTGGAGAAGTTTTCTTATTTTTAAAAGTCTCCTTTCTGGAGAAAAAAAAAAAAAAGGGCCAGATGGTTTCTGCACAGAATTCTACCAGACATTCAATTCTCTTTAAACTATTCCACAAAATAGAAACAGAAGGAACATTACCAAACTCATTCTATGAATGTACAGTCACCTTGATACCTAAACCACACAAAGACTCAACAAAGAAAAGAGAACTTCAGACCTATCTCTCTTATGAACATTGATGCAAAAATACTCAGTAAGATACTTGCAAACCGAATCCAAGAACACACAAAAGATATCATCCACCATGACCAAACAGGCCTCATCCCAGGCATGCAGGGGTGGTTCAATATACAGAAATTAATCAATGTAATCCACCATGTAAACAAAGTGAAGCAGAAAAACCACGTGATCATCTCCTTAGATACTGAAAAATATTTGACAAAATCCAACACCCATTCATGTTTAAAGTCTTGGAGAGATCAGGGATACAAGGCACATACCCAAACCTAATAAAGACAATATATAGGAAGCCTACAGCCAATATAAAACTAAAACTAAATGGAGAGAAACTTAAATCAATCCCACTGAAATCAGGGACAAGGCAAGGTTGTCCACTCTCTCCATGTCTCATCAACATAGTATTTGATGTCCTAGCTAGAGAAATAAGACAACTAAAGGAGATCAAGAGGATATAAATCGGAAATGAAGAAATCAAGAGTCACTACTTGAAGATGATATGATAGTATAAATAAGTGACCCCTGAATTTCAACAAGAGAAATTCTTCATCTGAAGAAAGCTTCAGGAGAGTGGCAGGATACAAAACTTGCTCAAAAAAATCAGTAACCTTCTTGTATACAAAAGACAAAAGGGCTGAGAAAGAAATTAGGGAAACTACACCCTTCAAAAAAGCTACAAATAACATAAAGTACATTGGTGTGATTCTAACCAAGCAAGTGAAAGACTACTTTGAAAAAAACAAAACAAAACTTCAAGTTTCTAAAGAAAGAAATTGAAGAAGATATCCGAAGATGGAAAGATCACCCATGCTCATGGATTGGCAGGATTAACATAGTGAAATTAGCATTCCTACCAAAAGGAATCTACAGATTCAATGCATTTCCCACCAAAATACCAACACAATTATTTGCAGACCTTGAAAAACAATGTTCAACTTCATAGGAAAAAAAAAAAAAAAAAAAAAAACAAAAACAAAACAAACAAACAAACAAAAAAATGGGAATTGTCAAAACAATCCTGTATCACCTGGAGGTATCTCTTTCCCTGAACTCCAGCTGTCTGACAGAGCAATAGTAATGAAAATGTGGATTCCAAGAATAAGAAAAGTCAGATGATCTGGGAGAATTGAAAGTGTCCTTAGTATGACTCCAGGTTCACTCTGGAGCAAAATGTTCCAAAGACACAAAGATAGAGATGTTTTAGCTTAATAATAGGGGAAATTTTGCAGAGTAATATGGATAATGAGGCAAAATTATCAGAATACCCAAATGATTGAGAGGTAAAGCAAATTCTGAGACTGGTGAAAAGGAGTCTCTAGATGGAGGGATAGGGGAAGGAAACATGACTTTTACTAGCATGTTTATTGTTGGGAGATATGGCTAAATTTCAATGTATACTGTCATAAGAAACACTAAAACAGAGAGTGATTATGTTCACAAAACAGGCAGCTAATGAGTCCTCTTCTCTAAAATAGAAAATAAGAAGTACAGAGATTTTGGTGAGATCAATGATACCAAAAAGAGACATCTTGGGCATGAAATATTAGATTAAGCACAAAATATGAAATCTTTCTAAAGCAAATGTCCTGATTAAAACAATATTAATTGAACACTGCTTCCCACTTATATGAAATAAAGGTGCATCCAATAATAGCATGTTGATTGAAATATACTTAGCTACCATATAATTTACTTATTGTAAGCATACAATTTTGTTATTTTCAATAAAATGTTACCTTCATAGTCATCAACAATCATCAATTCTACTTATGATCAGGAATGACTTAAGCATAAAAAACTTAATTTTAACATAACTACATTCTAGAACATGTCATTGTATTACCCAGATTAAAACTATAGATATGTATACATATTGTAAACTAATATTTATGTTTCTATATAAAGACTGTGATGCAACTTTGTACTGATAATTTAGTCATTCTTTTACAAGTTTATTATATTATTAATTTTTAATAATTTTATATTAAAATCCTAAAACCAAGAACAATCAAATATATTTTTTCTATTGGGGAACTAGGAAGATGTCTCAGACAATAAAATGGTTGCCATGCAACCACGAAGTCTTGGCCATATAAAAAAACAGACTAAGCACCTATTAAATACCTACAATATGTTAAGAATTATACAAGGAATTGAAAGATCTTCAATATTTGAATTCCCTTGGTTGTTAACTCATTGAACTGTGCTTCATCATATATGCAGGAAATGTTGTCTTTTGCGGGGCAAGCATTAGTAACTCCATTATGCCTTAACATGCAAATGAGACGGCTTACAAAAGAAGAAAACAAACAAACAAAAAAGCTTAGAAAGAACAGAGTTCACATTCTTACTTGAGCAAATTCTACTGACCTATTATCTCAGTCCATTTTTTTGCGTTTAAAATGGTCAGTCATATTAAGCTATAATAAATGCCTGATTGATGCCAATGGAAACAGAAACAGAAGCAGAAGCTGAAAGGAATATGAACTTAAAAAATATCAAACAAACAATGAATTAACTAGAAAACTCAGGGAAAGCCTTATAGGTATAATGAATCAAGTAAAATAATATCAGAATTATAAGATAAAATAGAGGATCTAGATCAAACAAGCAAGGAACATGAAAAAAAATAAGAACAAGGAAATGAGCATACAGGACATGTGGGACATCATATATGGACAAAACATTCAAATTATAGGCATAGATGAGAGAAGAATCCCAACTCATTGACATATATCAGATCTTCAACAAGATCATAGAAGAAAACTTTTCAGAGCTAAAAGAAAACATGCCCATATAGATACAGGAAGCACATAGAACACCAAATAAATAAGCCTAGAAAAGAAAATCACCATGGCATACCCTAGCTAAAACACTATATATACAGAAGAAAGAGAGCTAATTGCTACAAGAGACTAAAATACAAGTCTGTAGGTGCTGTTTTTTATCTTTATTTTATTTGGTTCCTAAAGCCTTTACCTCCCTTCCAACCACCCAGTCCTAGGTAGGAGAGAAAGATAGTTAGAAGGGAAAGGGGACATGCACATCTTTACTTCTTCTGGCTGGTTGGGGTTGTTGGTTTTCGGGTTCTTTTTGGGGTAATACCAATATGAATTTTCAGGCTATCTAGCAGTCTATCAACAGGAAAGGACAAATGCAGCAGTGGAACAAACAAGCAGTCTTCTTTCTCCTCCATCTGTCTCCTCAAAAACCTGCTCTCTGGACTCTTATAACTATACTCTCCCAGAGTTCTTAGAATTCCACTCTGGCTGGCAAAGATCATGTTCCTCTCTAACTCACACGAAGCTGTTACCAGCTGGCAAAGACCATGGCCCACAGAAGGCAATTATCAGCTTTAGACAAACAGCAACTCCAAATCCCACACTTAGGAGTAAAACAAGAAGCTGTTTACATAAATTTAGTTTTTACAGAAACCAAAACATACACTACACAAGTCAAATGTAATGGAAATTCCAACAGTATAATAGTTGATTTCTCTGTTAGAAATGAGCAAAGAGATACCTTGTTGGTAGTGTTGTTCTTGGTGGTGGTGTGGTCAGGAGTAGAGAAGATTTCAGTAATTTGTTCATTCTAGCATGATTCCTGACTTGGTGCCTAAAGCTGTATTTTGCCTAGGTCTCATAAAAAATCAAATCTAGGTAGTACAGTGTAGAAGGATGAAGACAGAGACCTGCCTTGCCACACACTGCACAGGCAGGCATAGACACACTCTTGATGTGGGATTATCACCCAGATTCCCTCCAGCCACATAGCCACCCTGTATCCAGAGACACCACAATGTCCTAGTATCTAGCGGTCAAATGTGAGGGAAAGAGAGGTGGAACAGCTTGAGCATTATGAATAGAGGTAGAAGTGGAGACTGGAGGGTGGTGAAAAGTAGTCTGTGTTGAGTGGCCAGGCCTGGCACCTGGGTCTATGGTGAGGTCTCAGCATGAGCTGCCACTGAGGACCATGTCTGAGTCCATGAATACTAATATGCAGAGACAGAGGTCAGTAGCTCATATCACCACTAGAGAACATGGGGATGTCCCTGGTTGGGTCATCCATCATGGACCATGTAGATGCCCAGGAGTTATGCGTTACTAGCCCAGTTCCTCACTGAATTCAGCTCTACGGAGATCTGGTCCCACTCTTACTGGCAGTAGCATTTGGAGAGTGGGTCCTGCACCTTGCCTGGGCAGCACGTTGTGCTTACCCTCATAGAGGGTTCAAGGATGAGCCAGACCTGATGACAAGAGTATAGGAAAGCTGTCCCTGATGCTTATCTTATATGAGGTGGCATGAATATTAGGGGTGATTCCTTCCCCAACACCCAGACCGTTACCACCTGTGGCAGTCAGGCAATATGGACCATGGGGTCATGAGTGCAGGTGAATTGGCCCTGTCCCTTGCCAGCTGCTGCACTCAGGAAAGCAGACACTGCACTCTACCTGGGAAGCACAGTAGAGCTGGCTCTGGTGGAGACAGCACAGGTAAGTCAACCCCTGAAGGTAAGAATAGGAGAGCAGGCCCTGCCATTAATCTGATCTGAGGTAGCATAGATGTCAGGGTGATTCTTTCCCTCTTTCTTCCTTGTAACCTGAAGTAGCTGGGAGAGAGGGCTTTGGAGTCATGAGAGTTGGAGAGCTATTCCTGCCCCTTACTAGCTATAGCACTTAAGTGGGTCCTGCACCCTGCCTGGACCACACAGTAGAACTGGCCCAATGGAAAAGGCATGGATGATCCAGCCCCAAGGGCTTAAGAGATAGAGAGTTGTTCCAGCCTCTCACAGGCTACAGCACTTGGTAGACTGGGCCTTACACCTTGATTGGGCAGTACAGTGGAGCTGGCTCTGGAGATATAGGTGCAGGTGATCTGGCCCTGGAGGCATGACAGCAGGAGAGCTTGCTTTGTCTCCTGCTGATGGTGACATCCAGTGGACTAGATAGGACAGTTTTGGGAAACTTGCCCTGATGGTATGGATAAGGGAGAACTGGAAGGCTTAAGGGCTTAGCTACCACCCAGACCCAGATCTAGTGCCCATATCGCCAAACCTGTATCTTCTGTGAATGGTTGGGATATATGAACAGGCCGGTCCTGCTGATCCAAAGCTGCAGGATCTCCATGACACAGGACAACAACAGGATAACTGAGAGGAATCCCTATGAGGATTCAATATTGATGGTTTCACAGAAGCCAAATATCTGAAACAAAACCAATGACTCATTGCAATGAACATTTATAAGTGAAGATTTGTGTACAGAGGGATATACTGAGGGACACACTGTGACATACAGCTTCCATGATGAGATGTTTCTTATGCTTTGTTTTTGTTGTTATTATTGCATATTTGTTTGTCTCTGTGTGGGGAAGATTGCAATGGCAAAGGGTAAATATGAGGGGATGGGGAGACAAGTGGGTCTGGGGTGAATGATGTGAGACTCACCGAGGATCAGTAGAAAGATTTTTTTAATTCTTTATTAATTGCACTTTATTCACTTTGTATCCTCCCCCCCGCCAGTGGTTCCTTCCCTCCTCCTGTCCCAATCCCTCCCTTCCTCCATCCTTTGCATGCATGCCTCTCCCCAAGTCCACTGATAGGGGAGGTCTTCTTTTGCTTTCTTCTGATCCTAGTCAATTAGGTCTCATCAGGAATGGCTGCTTTGTCTTCTTCTGTGGCCTGATAATGATGCTTCCCTTCTGGAGGAGGTAATTAAAGAGCAGGCCAATCAGTTCATGTCAGAGACAGTCTGTCTTCCTATTACAATGGAACCCACTTGGATACTGAACTGCAATGGGCTACATCAGTGCAGGGGTCTTAGGTTATCTCCATGCATGGTCTTGGTTGGAGTATCAGTCTCAGGAAAGACCCCTGTGCTCAGATTTTTTGGTTCTGTTGCTCTCCTTGTGGAGGTCCTGTCCTCTCCAGGCTCTAAGAGCAACAATCAATAAATGGGACCTCAACTTCTGTAAAGCAAAGGACACTGTCATCAGAACAAAATGACTGGACTGCCTACAGATTGGGAAAAGATCTTCACCAACCCTATATCTGACAGAGGACTAATATCCAGTATGTATAAAGAACTCAAGAAGTTAAACAGCAACAAATCCAGTAATACAACTAAAAAATGGAGTACAGAGTTAAACAGAGAATTCTCAATAGAGGAATATCAAATGGCAGAGAAACACTTAAAGAAATGTTCAACATCCTTAGTCATAAGGGAAATGCAAATCAAAACAACCCTAAGATTTCACCTTACACCCATCAGAATGGCTAAGATCAAAAACTCAAGTGACAACACATGCTGGAAAGGTGTTGGAGAAAGGGGAACTCTCCTGCACTGCTGGTGGGAATGTAAACTTTTTTTAAGGTGGTTTGTCAATAGAAACTTTGAAAGCCACAAGAGCCTGTTGCAATGCATTACAAATCCTAAAAGAAAGAATTTTTCTCAGCTGTACATCTGACGAAGGATTAAAGTTGAGAATATATAAAGGGCACAAAAAAAAAACATAGCTAAAATGAAAAGAAAAGAAAAACACAATCAACTCATACAAGATCATCCTGAGTGAGGTATTCCAGGAGCAGAAAGACACACACAGTACATACTCACTTATAAGTGTATATTAGACATATAATATAGGATAAACATACTAAAATCTGTACACCTAAAGAAGCTAAACAAGAAGGAGGACCCTGGGTAAGATGATCAATCCTCACTTAGAAAGACAAATGGGATTGACATTGGAAGCAGGAGAAAACAAGTAACAGGACAGGAGCCTACCATAGAGGGCCTCTGAAAGACTCTACCTAGCAGTGTATCAAAGCAGATGCTGAGACTCATAACCAAACCTTCAGCAGAGGGCAGGGAATCATATGAAAAAGGGGGAGTTAATATGACTTGGAGAGGACAGGAGCTCCACAAGGACCAAATATATCATGGCACAGGGGTCTTCTATGAGACTGTTTCTCCAACCAAGGACCATATATGGATATAACCTAAAACTCATGTTCAGATGTAGCCCATGGTAGCTCAGTATCCAAGTGGGTACTCTAGTAAGGGGAAAAGGGACTATTTCTGACATGAACTCAACGGCTGGCTCTTTGACCCTCCCCCCAAGAGAGGAACAGCCTTGCTAGGCCACAGAGGAGGATATTAAATCCATTCCTGAAGATACCTGATAAGCTAGGGTCAGATGGAAGGGGGAAGGACCTTCCCTATCAGTGGACTTGCAAAGAGGCATGGAGGAAATGAGAGAGGGTGAAATTGGTAGGGAGGGTGAAATTGGTAGGGAGGGTGGAATTGGGAGGGAATGAGGGAGAGGGCTATGGCTGGGATGCAAAGTAAATAACCGGTGATTAATTTAAAAAAAATAAAAATTATTTAAAAAATCAACCCATACAATAATGGAACTTAAAGAGAGAGTTACAAAAGAAGAAAAAATGGCTGAGAAATATCTTCAAAAAATTGTTCATTGTTCCTCCCAATTAGAAAATGCAAATTAAAACATCCTTGAGGTTTATTTTTTTAGTTTTATATTTTTATTTATTACAGTTTATTCACTTTGTATCCTAACTGTACCTGACTCTCTTGTCCTCTCACAATCCTGTCTTCCCTCCCTCTTCTCCCATTCCCCCCCCCCTTGTCCACTGATAGGCAAGAGGCAAGATCCTCCTCCCCTTCCATCTGACCCTAACCTATCAGGTCTTCTCAGGACTGGCTGCACTGTCTTCCTCTGTGGCCTGGTAAGACTGCCCCGCCCCTCAGGGGAAGGTGATCAAATAGCCAGTCACTGAGTTCATGTCAGAGACAGCTACTGTTCCCTTTACTATGATACCCATTTGGACACTGAAATGCCATGGGCTACATCTGTGCAGGGGTTCTAGTTTATCTCCATAAATGGTTCTTGGTTGGAGTATCAGTCTCAGAAAAGACCTCAGCTCCCAGATATTTTGGTTTATTCTTATCCCAGTAATGATGCCTAAGAGCAACAAAACAGTCAACAAGTTTTAACTGTTAAACTGCTCTGGTTGGTTGCACTCTGAAAATCAGTGTGGAGAACTGTCAAAAAGCTAAAATAAATCTATCATATGAGCTGGGTATACTACTCATTGACATATGCACAGAAGATTAGACAGCTTATACCATGAATGCTTGCTCAGTCATAGTCTCTGCTGTTATATTCATAATAGCTAAGGAAAGTAACAGGATTTCCTTATCTAAAAGTCCTTCAATTGTAAAATTAAAAGGATTTCCTTACCTAAACATCCTTCAACTGAAAAATGGATAAAGTGCGGTACATATATACCATGTAATAATATTCAGCTTTAAAAAGAATGAAATCACGAAATGTGAAGGTAAATAGATAAATCTATGGAAGAATGGCAAATCCAGCTTGCTCCTTGGGTCCATTTGCTTGGAAAATCTGTTTTCTAGCCCTTTATTCTCAGGTACTGTCTATCTTTGTGGCTGGGTTGTGTTTCTTGTATGCTTAGGTATCTCTTAAGATTGGGAAAAATTTTTTTCTGTGATTTTTCTTGAAAATATTTTCTGGTTCTTGGAGATGGGGAATTTTCTCTTTCTTCTATTTCTATTATTCTTAAGTTTCTTCTTTTCATGGTGTCCTTTATTTCATACAAGAGTATGTTTTGTGTTAGACCTTTTTTGAATTTAATATTTTCATTGATGGATGCATTGATTTCTTCCACTGTGTCTTTACCTGAGATTCTTTCCTCCATCTCTTGTATTCTGTTGGCGATGCTTACCTTTGTAATTCCTGTTTTCTTCCCTAAGTTCTCCCTAACCAGGATTTCTTATCTTTATGCATTCTTTAATGTTTCTATTTCCATCTTCAGATCTTGAAACATTTTGTCGATTTCCTTTAACTGTTTGTATTTTCCTAACTTTCTTTAAATGGTTTTTTCAATTCCTTCACCTGTTTGTTTGAAATTTCCTGTATTTCTTTGAGTGATTTATTTCCTCTCTAAAGACCTCAATCTGTTTGACTCTATCTTTCTGTATGTTTTTCAGATTTTATTTGTTTTCTCTGTTATCATCTTCATCAGCATAGATTTAAGGTCTTTTTCTTGTGTTTCACCTGGGTTCAGGTATCTAGGGCTGCCTGCCTTTGGATAACTGGGTTCTGGAGAGGCCATATTGCATTGGCTTTTGTTGATTTTGTTTTTATGCCCATCTTTAGCCATCTTGTTTTCTCTGGTGTAGGCTGTTAGGTCTTTTTGCCTACTAGACTTCCTGAGGATTCTAGAAGAGCCCTCGGCAAGGAGCTGGTTGTTCCTGCAAGTGCCCTTTTCAGAATGGTGGGAAATAATCTCAGATTGGTGGGTGGTTCTCAGGGAATTGCCTATAGATCTCCTCAGATGTTTGATACCAGGGACTAGGTGCATTCCTCAGGAGCTAAGGGATCCTCCTTTCATAGTGAAAAGTCTTAGAGTCAGCTGCCCTGCCACTGGCTTTCTTGATCCAATATTGAGCCTTGGATTAGTATCTGGGTTTGCCTGCCAATACCAGAAAGGTATCCACAGATTGTGGGCTTGGGCAGGTGACCTAAAGTTGTAGTTATTCAGGGTGGGAGCCCATCAAGGGAAGTTTTCTCAGTATTTACAGAGTGGCCTGCTGATGGACCCTTGTGTTTCCTCTTGTGTTCTCCTCTTGCCTGAGAAACACAGATGTCTGAATTTTGGGGAGTACAGTAAGGCCTGCTAGACACTTTGCTCTCACTGCTAATGTACTGTTAAGGTATGCTTTGCAGTTGCAGCCATCTTGGGGTTCATCTTAATGATGGGCCCTGCATTGTTTGGATATTCCCACAATCTCTGCTTTATCTGTTATGTCTTTGTCCCTGCAGGTCTTATAGGCAGGGTAAGTTTTGTACTGAGGTTTTGTGGATGGGATGTTGTTCTCATCTGTCCACTAGGAGTCTTGTCTAGTTAGAATGTTTCTTCTTCATTCTCCATGGCCCCTGATACTAGGAGTCTTAGCTCTGCTATACTTGCAAACAGGAGCCTATCAGAGATGTCCTCTGAGAAGTTCCACTCAACAATCAAAACAGATACTGAGAGTCACAGCCAAACACTAGACAAAGCATAGTTTGTCTAGCAGAAAAGAGGGAGGAAGAATAAATGGACCTAGGGGTAACAAGAGCTCTAAAAGTAGATCAGCAGAGCTAACTAACCATTAACCATGGCCCAGAGAGGCCTATGGAGTCTGAAGCACCAACCAAGGACCATGGATTGGACCTAGGTCCTCTGTGGAGCTGATCAGAAGATCAAGCTTCATGTGGGGCTTTTAGAATGGGTGGTATATCTGACTTGGACTATGTTGCTTTTCTTTTTTCATCTCTTTCTGATGAGACTGCCCTACCACTCCACAGGGGAAGAAGATAAATTCTGTCTTTCTGTGACTATATGAGCTACAGTGCATGGGTAGGGGGGCTCACTTATTCTGAGGAATAAGGGAAGAAGTATGCAGGAGGGAGGATGGGCCTGAGAGGAGAGGAGAAAGAGACCTATGAACAAGGTATAAATTGAATAAACAAATTAATAAGAAATTTTGATTGAGCATGTTAATTAGGGAACCAAAAGGTCACTTTTGATTGCTGGACTTTAATATTTTGATAGATGGAGCTTGCCAGTCCACCTCAAGATGAGGAATTGTCCAAATAAAGGAATAGAAATTGGTGGCTAGCTCTGAGACTGTCTGCAATCTAGTAGTTTAGCAAGGAGAGGAAAAATACAGGAGAATGGCAAGGCCTAGCAGAGCCATGTTTGCTCTGGTTGGATCTACTAGAATCCTCCAAAGATCCTCTCATATTTTTGTCAAGACATGTAACTTCTTCACTCTCATAGATAATGAAAACTGATGAATTTCCTGCTCCAAATCTAAAGGTTACTTTCAATGTGGCTATATCTAGTGTCACCTACAAGAGGCACCTCTAGTTATTTCTCTGTTGGTGTTTGCAAATTGAAATAGGAAGATATGTTCCTAAATTTGAGTGTCCTCATTGCAGGGGCTTCTGTTTATGGCTTTAAAAAAATTGAGAGATAAGCACCAGCATTTATCTCTTCCTGCTTTTTGATTGTTAATACATGTTTCTGCTGCCATAACATCTACAGCAAGATAAAGTTTTTCCTCATACTGTGACCCAAAATGAATCTTTCTTTGGTTTGCTTTTGTAGGGCATTTTTCCCATCAAAGGGAAACAATATATTGGATTACTGGCTATACCTGTTGATTGAAATAATGGGAAGAACTAATGGCATGACAAAGTTACATATAAATAAATGCAGGTTTATTGGAAGCAGCTCTCAGCAACCATGCAGGAGAGGGGAAAGACAGAGTGAGAAAAGCTCCTACAGAGAGAGTAGAGAAAGAGAGAGGGAAGAGAAGAGGAGAGATACAGAAAGAGAGAAGATAGCAGGGGAGGGGGAATCCAAAATATCTGGATTATATTGAGAGGGCTTCTGGGACAAAGAAAATGCTGCCCCGAGGGCTAGGGAATTCAGGGTAGAGAACAGGCTTTGCAAGACATGCCCTGAAGCAGGTAGGGTCTCCAGGGATGCCTAAAACCTGTGGTACCTAAGTTTCTCAACCATAGATAGCTATTCATCTACAAATGGCTTGTGATTCAGACTCCAAAATCTGGCCTTCAAATTACTCTTTTTTTTTTTTTTCAAATCATTCTTACTCTGTGACCAAATAGTTGTAATCACTTTTGTTCATTTGTGTCGAACTGTTGAGTATTTACTGAGTTGTCATATCCCATTCCTTATTTAAACCCTTTAACTTGAAGGTAGCCAAGGAGAAGCCAAGAGGGAGCACTTCTATTTCACCTTTTTTTTATGCTGTGAATTACAAAGGGAGTTGGTTGTCTGTAACTAGGAGGAATTCAGTGTTATTTATTGTATAAGAAAAAATGTAAGATTTGAGCCTTAGGTATTTATTACTCTCATTTATGTCTTATTAAGCTGTTCACAGTTGTATTCACATATATTCTCCAAACTATTAAAAACATAACAGTGAATGATTGTGTTGGTGTGTGTTATACAGTTATTTGCATGTATATATGTATGTATATGTTATGAATGTATGTATGTATGTATGTATGATGTATATATGTACATATGTATAAGTTCACTCTTGCGTGCATATGTAGAACCACATGAGTGGTCAACAATGAGTATCTTCCTTTATTGCTTTCCACCTTAATGTTTCTTGGAACAAGGTCTCTCATTATGTCTGAAGCTCAGAGACTACATGTCCTACTCAGACAGCAATTACTAGGATCATGTTGTCCCCACCCATGTTGTTATAGCTATAGACTAGCATCACATCTAGCTTCTTTGTGAGTGCTAGTGATACAATCTAGGATCCCATGCCTGTACAGAAAGCATGTTTATGACTGAGCTACTGCCTAAGACCCAGAAATATGGAGCTGTTTTATTGGTGCTTGTTTTATTTTGTTTTAAAATAAAGCAGAAAAATCAAGGAACAGAATGCAAAACTCCCATATAATACACAACATATTTGCCAGGAATGTCTCTGGTTGGGCCTTATACAATGAGGGTTATTCCTGACCTACATCTTAAGACTCTTCATATTGCATAGATAGATTTCTGTCCACACCACAGTGTGGGGTGCTTTGATCTGAGGCAATGTTGACATTTCAAAGCATTTCAATTTCTGTGTCAGCAACTGCAGAAAACTCACCATATAAAGTGTAGATATTACTAGTGCCCTAATTGTTTCAGTTCTTAATTGCTAATTATACACTCTGTTGCTGGAGATGTGACTTTTTCAGTTCTGCAAATGTCTTTGCAGCTGCTTTTGCATTCAAATTAAAGCCCAAATGCAGCTGTCCCAGAGGCAGTTTTATGTGATTCCTTGGAAGGACAACTTTCCTTTTGAATATTTCCTGGAAGTTTCTCTGTGAATTGCATAGAAGTCTGTTTCTTTCTGAATGTTTAATTCCCGTGCAGCATGCCTTCGAATCCTCTCAAAAGAGAGAAGTAACCACTCTGCTATTCATTCCTCACTTAAATCTAAGGTACATGGTTTTTTATTATTCTTCAAATCTCTCACAAGGCATATTTTTTAAAAGCTAAATTTTTCTCCATAGTAGGTGCAGAGAAAAACATATTTGCCTCTATGTAGTGCATTGTCCATATAAAACCACAATTTCTTTTCTTGAAATGAACTTATTCATTAACAGTATACAAATTAAGACTATTCAATGATTTGCATAATACTGAAATATGGAATACTTGTTACACTGTGGAGCACTAACACTTTCTAATGAGTTTTCTCCACTGATGAAATAAACCAATTTGAGGGAAATTAAAAGGAAAATGATTAGGCAAGAAACTCCATAGCAGAGACAGCCCCTATTCCACTTGCTAGGGCACCCACATGAAAACTAAGCTGTCCATCAGTTACATATGTGAAGGGGGCCTAAGTCTAGCTAATGCATGTTCTGTGGTTGGTGCTTCAGTTTCTGTAAATTCCTCATGTTCCTAGGTTAGGTGACTCTGTTGATCTTCTTGGGGAGTTCTTATTCCCTCTTTGTCCTTCTATCCTTCTCCCCAAACTTACACAAAAATTCCTGAGAGCTCCACCTGCAAGTATCATCATCTGTTTTGATCCACTGCTGAGTGAAGCCTCTCAGAGGAGAATTATGCTAGTCTTCTGTCTTCAAGCATAGCAGAGTATCATTAATAGTATCAGGAGTTGGCTTTATCCCATGGGGCTGGTCTCAGGTTGGACCAGTCATTGGTTGGACATTCCCTCAATCTCTGCTCCATCTTTATCCCTGCACTTCTAGTAGGCAGGGTAAATTTTGGGTCAATGAGTTTTGTGAATGATTCCCTCATTCCACTAGAAATGTTGCCTGGCTAGAAGGTGCTCAGTTCAGTTTTCATATCCAGTACTTTCTAGGAGTCTCAGCTAGAGTTATCCCATATCCTTTCAGAAACTTACCCTGTAACAGGTCTCAAGCTTGTCTCAGAGATGTACCATTTCAGTATCTCTCTTCTCTCTCTCTTTCTTTTTCTGTCTGTCTCTCTCTGTCTCTGTCTTTGTCTCTCTCTCCTCACAGCTCCTGCCTCCACTCTCACCACACCTTGATCACTTAGCCCTAGCAGGGCTGCCTTGTCTGGCCACAGTTAGAAGAGGACAAGTTCAGTCCTGATGTGATTTGATGTGTTTGGATGGGTTGATATGGTGGAAGACTCCCCATTTCTGAGAAGAAGAAGAGAGAGGAAAGGGGGAAGAAGGTGGAGAGTGGGACCAGGAAGAGTGAAGTGTGGAGCTATGTTCAGTCTGTAAAGTGAATATATAAATAAACTTTTTTAAAAATTTAAAAAGAAGAAGGTTTATTGGGAATGGGCTCCCTGGCAAGTTCACCTTTCTCAGGGTACAAGACTAGAAAAAGTCAGTTATGCACAGACTAAGGCAGGGAAGTTTCTTATGGATTACAAGCAAAGGAGAATGTTCTGTCTGCCCATGGTATTATGGTCATCTAGGGCACACACTTGGGTATCTGGAGCCTTCAGAGGAGGAGATTTGGGACAGCTGTCAGGAATGTAAGGAATGTGGAACTGAGGTTTTCTAATTTTTGTTTGTTTGTTTGTTTGAAGACTTTCAAGCAGGCAGCTTGGAGAAAGAGGAAGAGGAGAGTGAAACTTACCAGACAATGGGAGAAAGGCAAGCTCTCCCCACATCTGTTCCTCATCCTCATTTTCCTTAGTACTCCTTTTATCCTGTTCTGTCTCCTCAGCCACTTCCATCATATATACTATTCTCCCTTCTTAGTGAGATTCAAACATCCTCTCTTGGGCCCTCCTTGTTACTTATCTTCTTCAGATCTATGAATTGTATTATGTTTATGTCAAAGACTAACTTCCACATTCAGCTGGAGGCAAACTGATTCAGGGTATAGATTCAAGGCTGCTGCCGGGCTGATGTCCCAGTAGACTTTTTCTGAAGTTAATTTTCTTGGGCCAGGACTGATGGTTACTGTTCATGGCTTTCACTGATAATGGCAAACAGAGGATCCAGAACTAGATTGTTGACATTGGCCAGTACTGGTAGCTTCCTGATGTGGGCTTATACCAATAATGGTAAGCATTGGCTAGGGATGTTGGCCTTAGTATTTGCTTTCTACTAGATGGCAAGAAATATTTGGAGAGAAAAAGACCACAGGAACACAAGCATACACACACACACACACACACAATTACACTTGATGAAGTAAGACAGGCTCCAGCAGGTTTATTCCAACAATCTTCTTTCAAGCTTCTCTTACTTTAAACATATGCATATACACCTTCATTCATTCATTCATACATACATACATACACAGTCACTTACATTCACGTATGAGTGCATTGATTCCAACCTCACCAGCAATTGCACGTATGCACATAGATACATATTTACAGTTGACAGATGGAACAAACCCAGGAGAGTGAGCTCCAAAACACCTTTGTATTCTTTTTCCCACAGTTTATATATCCAAGCAAAATCTTGCAAGCAGTACAAAAATCACAGTGTGGTTACATTTTATTTCTTTAAGTGAATGATTACAATGAGTATACATAAGAAAAACATGTTCTCCAATATTGTCACATATCAAATGTTTTATGTATTATGGGTGGAAAACTGAATGACCAAAGAGTTAAAAATTAGATTTTTTTGGGGGGGGGTTATTGAATTAAAGTTTAAAACACAAGCCTGAGAGAAGGTCAGCCAGGTGGAGACATGTCCAGTCTCCTGCAGGGAGGAACTAGCTTTACTGAATTCTTTTCCTGCCAGCTAAAGATGCAGTTGCTAGGAAACTGCCCCAGATGATCTGGCTGGAACCATGGAACCATGGAACCATGTAAAGAGATACTGTCTCCTGGTAACCCACCCAGATGGCCAGGGCAGATTCATTTATAGACTTGGTTCCTAAAGTAATCCAATCATTTCAAAAGTCAATTTCCCTTACCAATCATGTAACACCAAGGCTTGGAGCCTCCCCCCTCTGCCTGCTTGTGGTTTTGTCTTTTAAAAACCTTGTCCCCCTAGACCTCCCTGGCAGCACTACTCCTCTGCAACAGGAAGGTTTCTGCGACCTGGGCACAAGCTTGTATTAAATAAAATCTCACGTGTTTGCAGCAGAGTTGATTTCTGGTGATCTTTAGGAGTCTGACAAGCTGGGCATAACAAAATAAATATGAAAAATAAGTTATTTCCAGGAACCCATATATGTTTGTAATTAAGCAATGTGTTTATATATTAACAGACTGTGAGAAAGCAAGTTCATTTCTCAGCCAGCTTTTCTTTACTGGCAGGCTGCAGTTTGTGGTTACAAAGAAAGAATCAATTATCTTGAAATGTAATCTTATAAAAGTCTTAAAAGAACCACAAACCTAAACTTTTATGTAAAAAACAATCAACCATCTCTACTTTATGTCTTTAAGGTATGTATATACTCATTAATACTTTTATTAAATAATAACAGGAAGCTGAAGGCCAAAAGTAGTAAAAGGAATTAATCATCTTGAAGCCTAGCTTCAGTGAGAGAGTCATGTCAGCTAGTGCTAATTAAGATATTGTTCTTGTTCACTAACCTCAACAAGGCCCTGGCTTTACTATTAATTGTATACTTTTCTGAACTTCAAGTTATTCCCTCAAATTTTTTATATCAGAGCCACTAGTAAAAAGATCTTTAACTAACCTTGCAAAACAATCTATTTCCCGATTCTTTCTAAGGGTAGTGGTTATTGCTAACAATTTACATTTGTATGTTCTTTTCAGGGGTTGGGGTTAAATCATTAATCTGCTCTAGAAACCATGCCTGAAAGAGATCCATCATTGTTAATTGTAAAGTGCCATATATACTGCCCAGTTAGGAGCTGGAAGATGCCTTAGAGTTTTCACACAGTTCATATATTAGAAGGATTATGAGGCCCACAAGAATAATAAGAAAAGTTATGCTCCATAACAGCCTGAAGGACTCAGGACATATAGTTCTCAAAATTGTGCCATGCTGAGACACACTTATAATGGCTTTGCTAACCACTGAGCCACATTCCATGCATACTAGGGCTGTTTGCTGTTGCTCCTGCATGGCTCTGGACATATCTATCCTGTACTATATGGCTAAAATCAGCTTATAAGTGAATACATACCATATGTGTCCTTCTGGGTATGAGTTACCTCACTCAGGATAATCTATTTTTGTTTCATCCATTTGCCTGCAAATTTTATAATTTCCTTCTTTGTAATAGCTGAGTAGTATTTCATTATGTAAAGGTACCACAAGTTTTTTTTTTTTTTTTTTTTTTTTTTTATTATTATTCGTTATTCAGTTGATGGACATCGGGGTTGTTTCTGGCTATTATGAATAAAGCTGTTATAAACATAGTTGAGTAAATGACCTTATTCTATGGTGAAGCATCTTTTGGTTATTTGTCCAGGAATAGTGTAGCTGAGTCTTGAGAATTATTATCAGTTTTCTGAGAAAGCACAATATTGATTTCCAAAATGGTTGTACAATTTGCACTCCAAACAGCAAAGGAGGAATATGCCTCTTCTCCACATCCTTGCCAGCTTGCGCACACTTGAATTTTTATTTTATTTATTTATTATTGATTATAATTTATTAACATTGTATCCCAGCTGTAGCCCACTCCCTCATCTCCTCCCAGTCCCCTTCACCCTCCTTCTTCTCCTCATATGCTCCACTACTCCACTGATAAGGGAGAATCGCCTCCCCTTCTATCTGACCCTAGCCTATCACATCTCATCAGGCAGGACTGGTTGAATAATCTTTCTCTGTAGCCTGGCAAGGCTGTACTCAGTGGCCAGCTACTTTTCACTTGAATTTTTGACTTTACCCATTCTGAAGGGTGTACAATAGAATCTCAGAGTTGTTTTGATTTGCATTTTCCTGAGGATTAAGGACATTGAGCATTTCATTTTTATTAATTATAATTTATTTATTTTGTATCCCAGCTAAAGCCCCCTCATTCTTCCATTCCCAATCCCACCCTACCTCCTTCATCTCTTCCCATGTACTTCCCCTAGTCCACTGAATGACCTCCCCTGCCATCTTATCCTAGTCAATCAGGTCTTATCAGGAATGGGTGCAATGTCTTCCTCTGTGGCCTGGTAAGGCTGAATCCCCCTCAGGGGAAAGTGATCAAAGAGCCAGCCACTGAGTTCATGTCAGAGAGAGTCCCTGTTCACATTACCAGGGAACACCTATGGAGACTGGGCTACATCTGTGCAGGGGTTCTAGTTTATCTCTGAACTCCTCAGATATTTGATATTCCTCTGTTAAGAAATATTTGTTTAGCTTTGTAGCCCAGTTCCTACCTGGATTATTTTGTTTATTGTTGTTTAATTTCTTGAGTTCTTTATATGTTTTTAATATTAGTCCATTGTCAGATGGAGGGTTGGTGAAGATTTTTTCCTAATCTGTAGATTGTCATTTTGTTCTGTTAACAGTGTCCTTTGCATTATAGAACCTTTGCAGATTCATGAGGTCCCATTTTTTTTCTTTTGTTAGTTTTATTTTTTATACTAATTACAGTTCATTCATTTTGTGTCCCAGCTGTAGTCTCTCCCTCATTCTCTCCTAATCCTCCCTCTCTCCTTCATCTCTTTCTATGCCCTTTTCCAAGTCCACTGATAGGAGAAGTCCTCCTCCCTTTCTATCTGATACTAGCCTGAGGTCCCATTTATTAATTATTGCTCTTAGTACCTGGGTGGCTAGTATTTTGTTCATTATGTTATCTCCTGTGCCAATGAGTTCAAGGCTGATTCTCACTGTCTCTTCAAGAAGGTTCAGTGTTGCTGATTTTATGTTGAGGTCTTTGATCCACTTGGAGTTGAGTTTTGTACAGGGTGATAAATATGAATCTATATGCATTTTTCTACATTTAGACATTCAGATAGACCATCACAGATTGTTGCAGATGATTTATTTTTTCCGTTGTATGGTTTTGGCTTCTTGGTTAAAAAAAAAAAAAAGTGTTCTTAGATGTATGGGTTTATTTCTGGGGCTTCATTTTAATTCCTTTGATCAACCTGTCTGTTTCTATTCCAATATCATGATGTTTTTGTTACTATTACTCCATAGTACAGCTTGAAGACAGAAATGGACATAACTCCAGTAGTTCTTTTATTTTATTACTATTTTGGCTCTTTTTTAGTTTTTCAATATGAAGCTGAGTATCGTTCTTTCAAGGTTTTCAAAGAATTGTGTCTTGATGGGAATTGCATTGAATCTGCAGATTGCTTTTGGTAAGATGGGCCTTTATACTGTTAATACTATTTGATCATGGGAGATCTTTCCATCTTCTGATATCTTCTTCCATTTCTTTCTTCACAGACTTGACGTTCTTTCCATACAAGTCTTTCATTTGCTTGGTTAGAGTTACTCCAAGATACTTTATTCTATTTGTGGCTATTCTGAAAGGATTTTTCTTCTCTAATTTCTTTTTCAGCCATTTGTCATTTGTGTATAGGTAGTCTATGGATTTTTTCAGTTAACTCTGCGTACAGCCACTTTGCCAAAGGTGTTTGTCAGCTTTAGGAGTTCTCTGGTAGAACTTAGAGGGTCACTTATGTATACTATCATGTCATCTGCAAAAAGGGATAATTTCACTTTTTCCTTTCCAATTTGTATCCATTGATCTCCATCAGTTGTCTTAATGCTATAGCTAGTACTTCAAGTACCATATGAAAGAGATATGGAGACACTGAGCAGCTTCAACTTATCTCTGATTTTAGTGAGATTGCTTTGAGTTTCTCTTCATTTGATTTGATGTTGTCTGTCAGCTTGTTGTATATTGCCTTTATTATGCTTAGGTACGGGCCTTGTATCCTTGATCTCTCCAAGACTTATATAATGAAGGTGTGTTGAATTTTGTCAGAGGTTTTTCTGCATCTAATGAGATGATCACGTGATGTTTTTTTCTTATTAATTTGTTTATATAATGATTACATCGATGGATTTTCATATGTTTAGCCATCACTACATCCCTGGGATACTGCCTAAATGATCATGGTAGATGATATGTTTGATATGTTCTTGAATTTCTTTTATGAGTATTTTTATTACGTATTTTTGCATCAATGATCGTAAGTAAATTGGTCTGAAATTATGTTTCTATGTTGGGTCTTTGTGTGGTGTGACTGTACTTTCCTAGAATGAGATTGTCGTTATTCCCTCTGTTTCTATTTTGTGGAATAGGTTGAAGGGTATTGGTGTTAGCTCTTCTTAGAAAGTGGAACAATTCTACAATAAAAACATCTTGCCCTCTGTTTTGTTTGTTTGTTTGTGAAGGATTCTTTTAATGACTGATTCTATTTCCTTATGGGCTATTTAAACTTTTAAAACTGCTTGATCTTGATTCTATTTTGGTAAGTAATATTCCAATTTTCTAGAATACAGGCTTATTATTATTATTTTATCTTTCTTATTAGTTACATTTTGTTAACTCTGTATCCCAGCTGTATCCTGCTCCCTCATTCCCTCCTGAATCCCACCCTCCCTTCCTCATCTCATGCCTGCCACTTTCCAAATCAACTGATAGGGGAGGACCTCCTTCCCTTTCATCTGACCCTGTTTTATCAAGTATCTTCAGGACTGGCTGCAATATCCTTCTCTGTTGCCTAACAGTACTGCTCCTCCCTTGATGAATGGGGAGGTTAAAGAGACTGCCATTGAGTTCCTGTTAGAAAGAGTCCTTGTTACACTTACTATGGGAAACCAATTGGTTACTGAGCTACCACGGGCTACATCTGAGCAGAGGTTCTAGGATATATCCATTCATGGTCTTTGGTTGAGTGTCGGTCTCAGAAAAGAACCTGTGCCCAGATATATTGGTCCTTGTGGAACTCCTATCCTTCCCACATCATACTAACGCCCCTTCTTTCTTATGATTCCCTGTACTCTGCTGAAGATTTGGTTATGAGTCTTAGCATCTGCTTTGAAACACTGCTAGGTGGAGTCTTTCAGATGCATTCTGCAGTAGACTGCTGTCATACATTCAATGCACATCCCATTTGTCTTTCTAAATGAGGATTGATCATATTAGCCCGTGTCTGCTTTATTCATTATCTTCTTTAGGTGTACAGATTTCATTATGTTTCTCATATCTTATAGGTCTATATAAGCAAGTATATACCATGTTTGTCTTTCTCCTTCTGGGATAATTCACTCAGAATGATCTTTTCTAGATCCCACCATTTGTCTTCAAATTTCATAATTTCCTCATTTTTGATTGCTGAGTAGTATTCCATTGTGTAGAAATATCACAATTTTTGTATCCGTTCCTCCATTGATGGACATCTGGGTTGCTTCCAGGTTCTAGCTATTACAAATAAAGCTGCTACAAACATGGATGAGCAAATGTCCTTGTTGTGTACTTGAGCAAATTTTGGGTATAGACCTAGCAGTGGTATAGCTGGGTCTTGAGGTAGCACTGTTCCTAATTGTCTGAGAAAGCACCAGAATGACTTCCAAAGTGGTTGTACCAGTTTACATTCCCACCAGCAATGGAGAAGTGTTCCCCTTTCTCCACAACCTCTCCAGCATGTGTAGTCACTTGAATTTTTCACCTTGGCCATTGATGGGTGTAAGGTGAAATCTCAGGGTTGTTTTGATTTGCATTTCCCTAATGGTTAATGAGGTTGAGCATTTCTTTAAGTGTTTCTCTGCCATTCGATATTCCTCTATCGAGAATTCTCTGTTTAGCTCTGCTCCCCATTTTTTAATTGGATTACTTGGTTTGTTGCTTTTCAGCTACTTTAGTTCTTTATATATACTAGATATTAGCCCTCTGTCAGATAAACGGTTGGTGAAGATTCTTTCCCAATCTGTAGGCAGTCGTTTTGTTTTGATGACAGTGTTCTTTGTTTTACAGAAGCTTTTCAGTTTCATGAGGTACCATTTATTGATTGTTGCTCTTAGAGCCTGTGCTGTTTTTGTTCTTTTCAGGAACTTGTCTCCTGTGCCAATGAGTTCTAGGCTGTTCCCTACTTTTTCTTCTAACTGATTTAGCATATCTGGTTTGATGTTGAGGTCTTTGATCCACTTGGACTTTAGTTTTGTATAGGGTGATGAATATGGATCTATTTTCATTTTTCTGCAAGTAGACATCCATTCGACCAGCACAATTTGTTGAAGATGCTGTCATTTTTCCATTCAATGGTTTTGGCTTCTTTGTCAAAAATCCAGTATTCATAGGTGTGTGGGTTTATTTCTGGGTCTTTTCTTCGATTCCATTGATCCTTCTTTCTGTTCCTTTGCCAATAGCATGCAGTTTTTATTACTATTGCTCTGTAGTACAGCTTGAGATTTGGGATGAAGATAGCTCCAGATGATCTGTTGTTGTCGAGGATTGTTTTGGAGATTCTGGATTTTTTGTTTTGCCATATGAAGCTGAGAATCTTTTTTTCAAGGTCTGTAAAGAATTTAGTTTGGATTTTGATGGGAATTGTGTTGAATCTGTAGATTGCTTTTGGCAGGATGGCCATTTTCACAATGTTAATCCTACCAATCCATGAGCACGGGAGATCTTATCATCTTCTGATAACTTCTTCAATTTTGTTCTTCAGAGACTTGAAGTTTTTCTCAAACAGATATTTCACTTGCTTGGTTAGTGTCACCCCAAGATACTTTATGTTATTAGTGGATATTGTGAAGGGTGTTGTATCCCTAATTTCTTTCTTGGCTCTTTTGTCTTTGGTATACAGGAGGGCTTCTTATTTTTTTGAGTTGATTTTCTATCCAGCTACTTTGCTGAAGTTGTTTATCAGTTGAAGGAGTTCTCTGGTTGAATTTTTGGGGTCACTCATATATACTATCATAGCATCTGCAAATAGTGACACTTTGACCTCTTCCTTTCCGATTTGTATCCCCTTGATCATTTTTAGTTATCTTATTGCCCTAGCTAGGACTTCAAGTACTATGTTGAGTAGATATGGAGACAGTGGGCAGCCTTGTCTTGTCCCTGATTTCAGTGGGATTGATTTAAGTTTCTCTCCATTGAGTTTGATGTTGGCAATAGGCTTGCTGTATATTGCCTTTACTATATTTAAGTATGTGCCTTGTATCCATGATCTCTCCAAGACTTTAAACATGAATGGGTGTTGGACTTTGTCAAATGCTTTTTCAGCATCTAAGGAGATGATCATGTGGTTTTTGTCCTTCAGTTTGTTTATGTGGTGGATTACATTGATGGATTTCCATATGTGGAATCTCCCTTGCATGCCTAGGTTGAAGCCTACTTGAATGATATCTTTGATGTGTCCTTGGATTTGGTATGCAAGTATTTTATTGAGTATTTTTGCGTCAATGTTTATAAGAGAGATAGATCTGAAGTTCTCTTTTTTTGTTGGGTCTTTGTCTGGTTTAGGTATCAAGGTGACTATGGCTTCATAGAATGAGTTTGATAATGTTCCTTCTGTTTCTATTTTGTGGAATAGTTTGAGAAGAATTGGTGTTAGTACTTCTTTGAAGGTCTGGTAGATTTCTGCCCTGAAACCATCTGGCCCAGGGCTGTTTTTGGAGGAGAGACTGTGAATGACTGCTTCAATTTCCTTGGGGGATATAGGGCTATTCAGTCTTTCTACCTGATCTTGACTTAATTTTGGTAGATGGAATCTATCAAGAAAATTGTCCATTTCAATTAGGTATTCAAATTTTTTGGCACATAGGCTTTTGTAGTATGACCTAATGATTGTTTGGATTTCCTCTGTGTCTGTGGTTATGTCACCCTTTTCATTTCTGATTTTGCTGATTTGGATAGATTCTCTCTGCTTTTTAGTTAGTTTGGCTAAGAGTTTGTCTATCTTGTTGATTTTCTCAAAGAACCAGCTTTTTGTTTCATTGATTCTTTGAATAGTTTTATTTGTTTCTAATTGATTGATTTCAGCCCTGAGTTTGATTATTTCCAGCTGTCTGCTCCTCTTGGGTGCATTTGCTTCTTTTTTTCTAGGGTTTTCATTTGGGCCATTAAGTTACTTGTATGTGATATTACAAATTTCTTCTTGCAGGCACTTAGTGCTATAAATTTTCCTCTGAGCACTGTTTTCAATGTGTCCCATTAATTTGGATATGTTGTGCCTTCATTTTCATTGAATTCTTGGAAGTCTTTATTTTTTTCTTTATTTCTTCCTTGAGCCAGCTGTCATTGAGTCGTAAGTTGTTCAGTTTCCAAGTGCATGTTGGCTTTTTGTTTTTTCCGTTGTTGTTGATGTCCAGCTTTAGTCCAAGGTGGTCTGTTAGAATACAAGGGATTATTTCAATCTTTTTGTATCTGTTGAGGCTTGCTTTGTGACCAGCTACATGGTCTATTTTGGAGAAGGTTCCTTGCAGTACTGAAAGAAGGTATACTCTTTTGAGTTTGGGGGGAAAGATCTGTAGATGTCTATTAGATCCATTTGATTTAGGGACTCTGTAAGTGCTTTTATTTCCCTATTTGGTTTCTGTCTAGTTGATTTGTCCCTTGGTGATAGTGGGGTGTTGAAGTCTCCCACTATTAAGCTATTAGGATCAATGTGTGATTTAATCTTTAATAATGTTTCATTTACGAATGTAGGAATGTAGGTGCTCTTGTGTTTGGGGCATAGATGTTCAGAATTGTGATGTCTTCTTGGTGGATTTTTCTTTGATGAGAATGTAGTGCCCCTCCTCATCTTTTTTGATTAGTTTGGTTGAAAATATATTTATTTAGCTATTAGGATAGTTACTCATGTTTGTTTTTTGGGTCCATTTGCTTGAAAAACTGTTTTCTAGCCTTTTACTCTGAGGTGGTGTTTATCTTTGTTATATAGGTGTGTTTCTTGGATGCAGCGGAATGTTGGATCCTGTTTCCACTTCCATTCTCTTAGTCTGTGTCTTGTTATAGGAGAGTTGAGTCCATTGATGTTGATAGGTAGTAATGACCATTGAATGTTATTTTCTATTATTGTGGAGTTGGCAATGTTACTGTGATTCATTGCTTGTTTTATTTTGATTTTTGTTGGAAATTATCTTTAACCTATGTTTTCTAAGATGTAGTTTTTTTCGTTGGATTGAAATTTTCCTTCTCGTATCTTCTTTAGGGTTGGTTTGCTGTTCAAATATTGCCTAAATTTAGTTTTGTTTTGGAATATTTTGTTTTCTCTATCTATGTTGATTGAAAGCTTTGCTGGGTATAGTAGTCTACATTGGCATTTGTGGTCCCTTAGAGCCTCCATGATACCTCCCCAGGCCCTTCTGGCTTTCATAGTTTCAGATGAGAAGTCTGGTGTGATTCTGATAGGTCTACCTTTAAATGTTACTTGGCCTTTTTTCCTTCCTGTTTTTAGTATCTTTTCTTTGTTCTGCTGATTAAGTGTTTTGACTATGATGTGGTCTGAGGAGTTACTTTTCTGGTCTAGTCTATTTGACTTTCTGTAGGCCTCTTGTATGTTTGTGGACATCTCTTTCTTTATATTGGGGCAATTTTCTTCTATGATTTTCTTGAAAATATTTTCTGGACCTTGGAGCCTGGAATCCTCCTTTGTCAATTCCTATTATTTTTATATTTTTGCCTTTTCATGGAGTCCTTGATTTCTTGGATGGTTTGTGTTTGGGATTTTTCCAATTTTATTTTTGCTTTGAGAGAAGTAACAATTTCTGCGAGTGTATCTTCAGCACCCGAGATTCTTTCTTCCATCTCTTGTATTCTATTAGTGATGTTTACCTTTTGGTACCTTCTCTTTTCTCTATGTTCTTCAATTCCAGGGTTTTCTCATCTCATGTTTTTTTTTTTGTTTTTGTTTTTGTTTTTGTTTTTTTTTTGTTGTTGTTGTTGATTCTTATTCTGTTTTCATGTCTTGCAACAATTCCTTCATCTGTTTGAATGTGGATTCCTGTGCCTCCAAGATGGTCTCTATTTTTTTTTTTTTTTTTTTTTTGTTATTTTCCTCTCTTAGTGCCACTACTTCTGCCTCCATGTGTTTGGCTATATTTGCCTGTGTTTCTTTAAGAGCTTCGTACACTTCGTTTTTCTTTGCTTCCATTTGGGAGGCCAAATCTTTGAGTGATTTATTTGTTCCCTCTTTAACTTTTTGAATCTGTATGACTATTTCTCTGAGAGATTTGTTGGTTTCCTCTTTATGTGCCTCAAATAATCATAGCTTTAAAATCATTTTCTTGTCTTTCTGATGTGTTGGAGTGTCCAATAATTTTTGGGGTTGCTGGTGAAGCCATGATATCTTGATTTATGCTTGTTGTGTTCTTTTGCCAACCCCTGGCCATTTGGTTATCCTTCGTGTTTACTGTCTGTTCCTGGATTCTGCAGATCAGGCTGGTCTTTCTCTGGTGTCTGGAGAATTCTTCAGGAAAATGGGGGAGGTCTACTGGTTTCAGTGTGTGCGTTGTTGATTCTGCTATACCTGTAGAAGGAAAGTTCATAGGCTCAGAAGGGCAAATGTGGGGTAGCGTGTGTTTGAGCGTGTGCTTCTGGGTGTGTCCTAAGGGACAGGATGTTGGAGAATGAAGAGACCTTCAGTGTGTGAGAGGGGTGCTTTGCAGGCACTGAAGGTATTGCAGGCCCTTAAGGGATCGCAAGCACTGTTGAAGATTGTGGGCACTATTGTTTTTGCAGGTCTGCGGGACTTTGTTGGCTATTCAGCTGGTTTTCTGCCACTGAGAAGTTGGATGGCCCATAAAATCACGGGCTGGGCCCCAATGTGTAGTCAGTGCTGCCACTTGCAGACTTGGGATCTTGGAAGGATCTTGGTGGATCTGAGTCTCTGTGGCTAGCAGTCTTTGGGCCTGCACTCTGGCGAGGTGGAGTTTCCAAGGGTGAGTGCACTCCGGCGGGACCAGGTGGTGATGGTGGTGGGGGGGCTGTGCTCTGAGGGTCCAGAGCTTGGCGAGAGGGCACTAGGTGGGGGGTGGGCTCCTCAAACATGTGTTCCAAGCGCTGCTGTTCAGCAGGCAGTCACAGCTCTCCACTGAGGCTGCAGGGTCTGGAGTCCTGCCTCCACTGTCTTGGGTCCCAGGCACTGAGCTTTGCTGCTTTGGGATCCAGGAAGGATTGTATTTCGGGACTGAGTCTCTGTGGTTGGCACTCTGTGGTTGGGCCTGCGCTCTGGGGCTGGCAGTGGGTACACTCCTCTGGTGTGTCAGTTTCAGGAGGTATGTGCTCTCTGGCGGCTTGGGATATGAGCTCTGCTGCGCAGCAGTATCCCGTAAGTTGGATGGTGGGGGGGGGATGCTCCATGGGTCCGGAGCTCTGCAGAGGGCCCTGGACAGGGCTGGAGTGGGATGTGTGTCCGAGGGGTGGTGTTCAGTGGGTGGTTACAGCTGTCCGCTGCGTTAAGGGGCCTGGAGCTCTGTCTCTGCTGTCTTAATCCCCAGACTGTGAACGTTGCACTCAGCTGCCTGGTGCTTTGTGCAGGTTTCCCCATGCAGGAGGCCCGGACAAAGCAAGCGCCTTACTTCCTTCCCACAGAAGTTGGCGCCCAATCTATCTCTACTAGCATTTCATGCTTCTGTGGTGTCCCCTCTCTTTTAGAAATCCCAAAAGTCCAAATTCTAGTTTCGATTGTCTCTCCACTCACCAATTCTGGAGATTCATGTCCTCTACCTCTCCAAAACAGTGCACTCTGCTCGCCGCCATCTTGGAACTCCCCCTATTTATTTATTTATAACTTATTCACTTCGTATCTCAGTTGGAGCCCCCTCCCTCATCTTCTCCCAGTCCTACAGTCCCTCCTTTTTGCTCTCCTATCTGTCTTCGCTAGACCACTGATAGGGAAAGTCCTCCTGTCCCCTCAGGTGTCTTGTATATCCCTCTTCTTCCATAAGACTCCCTCTGCTCTGTCCAGAGTTTGGTTGTAAGTCTCTGCATCTGCTTTGACCCCTGCTGGTTGAAGTTTTTTAGAGGACATCTTTGGTAGGCTCCAGTCTTGTTTCCTCTCTTCTACCACTTCCAGTGTCTATCCTGTTTTCCCTTCTAATAAGAAATTAAGCATCTTCCCTAGCATCCTCTTTGTCATTTATCTTTTTTAGGTCTGTAGATGTAAGTATGTTTATCCAATATAATATGGTTACTATCCACTTATAAGTGAATATATAGAATGCATGTCTCTCTGCTTCTGGAATACCTCAATCAGGATGATCTTTTGTAGTTTCATCCATTTATCTGCAAATTTCATGATATTTAAAAAATACCTGAGTAGTATTCCGCTGTGTAATTGTACCACAATTTTTGTACCCATTCATAGGTTGAGGGACATCTAGGTTGTTTATAGATTCTGACTATTATCAAAAAAGCTTCTATGAACATATTTAAGCAAATGTCCTTGTTGTATGCTTGGATATCTTTTGGGTATATGTCCAGGAGTGATATAGCTGGGTCTTAATGTAGCAATGTTCCTAATTGTCTGAGAAAGTGCCAGATTGATTTCCAAAGTGGTTGTACAAATTTACATTCCAGCCAGAAATTGAAGAGCATTTTCCTTTCTCCACAGCCTCTCCAGCATGTGTTGTCACTTGAGTTTTTGATCTTAGTCAAACTGATGGGTGGGTTAATCCCAGCATTTGGGAGGCAGAAGCATGCGTATATCTGTGAGTTTGAGGCCAGCCTGGTCTACAGAGTGAGTTCCAGGACAGCTAGGAATACACAAAGAAACCCTCTCTCAAAACAAAAATAAAATAAATAAAAACAAAACAAAACAAAACAAAAAAACGGAACACAGGCTTTTGAATTAAGACCCATGATTCTTTGGATTTCCTCAGCATCTGTTGTTATGTGCCCCTTTTCATTTCTATTTTTTTATCTCTGCCTTTTAGTTAGTTTGGCTAGAGGTTTGTCTATCTTGTTGATTTTCTCGAGGAAACAGCTCTTGCTTTTGTTGATTCATTGTATTGTTCTCTTTGTTTCTAAGATATTGATTTCAGCCCTGAGTCTGATTATTCTTGGGATGTTTGCTTCTTTTTGTCATAGACCTTTTTACCTGTGCTTTTAAATTGCTAATATGAGTATTCTCCAATTTCTTTATGAAGACACTTAGTCCTATGCCCTTTTAACCAGAGCATTATTTTCCTGGTGTCCCATAAGTTTTGATATATTTTGCATTCATTTTCATTAAATTCCTGAAAATCCTTTAAATTTTTTTTTTAATTTCTTTTCCAACTAAGTGTTTATTCTGTAGGGAGTTGTTCAGTTTCCATGAGTTTGTATGTTTTCTCTTGTTTCTGTTTTTGTTGAAATCTGTCCTTAATCCATGGTGGTCTGATAAGATACAAGTGGTAATTTTGATTTTCTTGTATCTGTTGAGGTTTGCTTTGTGACCAAGTATATTATCAATTTTGGAGAAGGTTCCATGAGGTGCTCAGAAGAGTGTATATTCTTTTGTGTTTGGGTGAAATGTTCTGTTATATCTGTTAGGTTCATTTGATTTATGATGTCTGTTATTTTCATAATTTCCTTGTTTAGTTTTTGTCTGTATGACATGTGGTAGTGAGAGTGAGAGTGGGATATTGAAGTCTCCCACTATTAATGTGTGGGGTTCGATGTGTGATTTAAGCTTTAGCAATGTTTCTTTTATGAATATGTGTTGTAGGATATATGATCCCATTGTAAACCCAAAATTTCTGAACTGTAAAACTCTGACTCTTGTTTGGTGTGGTTGAGCCCTATCATATACCTTTAATCAAAGAATGTTTTATTGTGAACAGGTGATTATGGTGTGGTTCACCCAGCCCTAGCACACCCCTTTAATCCATAATCTTTTTGTACACAGGATATAATAAAGTTAACCCTAGGTCAAGAGGTGGAGCAAGAAACCAGAAGACAGGGATTATGGAGAAGGAAGGACTTTGAGTTGAGGAGTATTTAAAACAGCATGGAGAAGGAAGTGCATTTAGCTTAAGCTCTGGCTTTAGGTTAGGCTTCAGTTCCCTGGCTTTTGGAACTTTAAGCTAGTAAGCCTTTGGCACTGGGTTTTTTGACCTTTTCCTCCTGGGTTGTCAGCTGAGCTAGTGAGCCTTTGGGCCTTTGGGGTTTTCTCCATGGAGACCTGAGCTGAGAAGGAAGGTTAGCTGGGTACTTGCTCTGCCTCTCTGAGCTAGCTGGTTTTCAAACCAGCACCTGGCTCCTGAGTCTTTATGGATAAAATAAAAAAAAGTTGGGATTTACATTTTTTAAAAAAAGTAGGTGTCCTTGAATTAGAGTTATAGGTGTTCAAACTTGAGACACCATCTTTGTGGATTTTTCCTTTGATGAGTATAAAGTATTCTTCCCCATCTCTTCAATTAATTTTGGTTGAAAGTCTATTTATTACATACTAGAGTGGTTATTCCAGCTTAGTTTTTGCGTCCATTTGCTTGGCAAATTGTTTTCCAGCTCTTCACTCTGAGATAATGTCTTTTTTTTTTTTTCCTGAGGTGTGTTTGTTGAATGCAGCAAAATGATGGATCCTGTTTACCTATTCATTTTGTTAGCCTGTGTCTTTTTGTTGGGGGCATTGAGACCACTGATGTTGAGAGATATTAATGACAATTGATTACTAGTTCCTGTTATTTTTATCTTGGTGATTATAGTGTGTTTGTGTGCACTTCTCTTATTTTGATTTTGCTATAGTGGAGCTATTTATTTCTCAAGTTTTCTTGGATGTAGTTAATCTCCTTTGGCTGTAGTGTTCCAGTATCTTCTGTAAGGTTGGGTTTGTTCAAGATATTGTTTACATTTGGTTCTGTTATGGAATATTTTGTTTTCTCCATCTATGTGTATTGAAAGTTTTGCTGGGTATAGTAGTCTTGGCTGACATCTGTGGTCAGCCATCAAGGTTGGCAAGACGTCTGCCAAGGCCCTTCTAGCTTTCAGAGCCTCTGTTGAAAAGTCATTTGTGATTCTGAGAGGTTTTCTTTTCTATGTGATTTGGCCTTTTCCCCTTACATCGTTTAATTTTTTTTTCTTTGCTTTGAACATTTAGTGTTTGGAATGTTATATGGCAGGGGATAATTTCTTTTCTGGTCTAATCTATTTGGTGTTCTATAGGCCTCTTGTATGTTGATATAGCATCACTTTCTTCAGATTGGGAAAATTTTCTTCTTTAATTTTCTTAAAAGTATTTTCTGGGTCTTGAAGCTCAGAATCTTTTCTTTCTTCTATTTGTATTATCCTTAAGTTTTGTCTTTTAAGGGTGGAGCCAAGATGGCGACTAGCACACACAGTTTCCGAGCTGTGGAAAAGATAAAGTTCTGAGTTGATGAGTGGAAGAACTTCTGAAGCCAGGGAAACAACAGAGAGACTTTCTAAACAACAGGGAACATCGCAGGAGGTGAAAACCTTGGTCTCGGGTCACCTAGGGACTTGTTTGGGGACGGTGAGAAACAATCCTTTGATCTCTCGGCACTTCCCTCCCCCAGACCTCCCTCCTCCTCGGAACAGCGGACTCGCCTTTCTCAGAGCAGACCTAACTGCCTGGGGCCTGCAGCCACTGAGGCAGAACCCCAAGCCCTTTATCGGCAAAGGCCAGCAGTACTGGGTATCAGAGCCCCAGATTCGCCCCGCGGCTGCACCATCCTCCCAGGACGTGAGTCTGCTAGACGCCATACTAGCTCCTCAGGAGCGCCATCACTGACAGTACGGCCCGCCCAATCCCACAGTGACAGAGAATACGCTATATACTCATCAAAACCAGACAGAAACGCCATACAAGCTAGACACACCAGGCGCTGGGCCTCCGAAGCTTGGAGAGCACAGTGAAGAGACCCCAGGACTTCCCAGAAAGCATCTGGACTAGCAACCCAGTCTCCAGTTACAGCGGGACTTTCTAACCTGGTGGCAGAGCAGCACTGAGCTGGTGGGGCACATCAGCCCTCCAGTTTAAGACTAACCAGGGCCAAACCAGAGAACAGAAAGCCTGGTTACCCCAATTCCTACTGACGTGACCACCCTGAAATCTCCAGCTGCAGCAAGACCTCATAACCTGGCAATGACAGCAGGACGAAGCTGGCGGAGCACATCAAAGAAGCAGGGCCAAACCAGAGAGCAGAGAGCCCAAATACCCCGATCTCTGCCAAGTGACGTGCCTGTAAGTGAGTGCACCCTTGAGAATCTGCAGCTCTCCTGATCCTGGGTCCTTCTAAAACAGAAGCCAGGCATCGAACCCCCTCCCACCCATATACCCACTTTGGGAAACAGAGGGGCACTTGGAACATTGAAGTTCCTGCTCTGTGGGTCTAATTGAGGAGTTAAGGCAGATAATGCCACAAATTGCACTGCGATCATCACTAGCACCTGCAACATATACATTGCAGAGCCCCTCCCACACACTCAAGGGTTCAACATTAGCCATCACTCTGTCCCTCGAGACACACGCCTATGACCACTTGCACACACACACACACACACACACACACACGCTTGCATTTGCCTCTGTTTGCGCCTGCGTACTTTCCTCCCACAGGTACAGCTAGTCCTCAGCACAGGCTAAGGACACGGGACCTCTCTCAACTTCCTGAAGAATTCTCCAGACTCGAGAGGGAGACAGTACCAGTCTGATCGGCAGAATCCAAAAACAAACAGGGAAGGTCTCAAATAAGCCAATGGCCAGAAGTAGGCGAAAGAACACTTCCAACATAAATCAGGACATCATGACTTCACCAGCAAACCCCAAAATCGATGGATACTCAAATTCATCAGAAGCACAGAAAAATGACCTTAAAGCCATGCTTGCTCAATTATTTGAGGCTCATAAGGAGGAAATGAACAAATCTTTCAAAGAGTTGGCCAGTCAATTTGAGGTAAAGAAAGAAGAAATAGACAAAACTCTTAAAGAAACACAGGCAAACATAGCCAAACAAATAGAGGCACAAGTAGAGAAAAAATTAGTGGCATACAAAAAGGAAATGAACAAAGAAATAGAGTCCATCGTAGAGAGACAGGAATCCAAATTCAAACACATGAAAGAAATGGTGCAAGGCATGAAAACAGAATTAGAATCAATAAAGAAAACACAAAATGAGAAAACTCTTGAGCTGGAGAACTTGGAGAAAAGATCAGGAACCACAAAAGTAAGCATCACCAACAGAATACAAGAGATGGAAGAGAGAATCTCTGGAGCTGAAGACACACTTGCAGAAATTGATACTTCTCTCAAAGAAAAAGTAAAATCAGAAAAGTTCCAATCACAAAATATCCAAAAAATCAAGGATGCTATGAAAAGACAAAATCTAAGAATAATAGGAATTGATGAAAAAGAAGACTCCAGGCTCCAAGGTCCAGAAAATATTTTCAAGAAAATCATAGAAGAAAATTTTCCCAACTTAAAGAAAGAGATGTCCATAAATATACAAGAGGCCTACAGAACACCAAATAGACTAGACCAGAAAAGAAATACATCATGTCACATCATAGTCAAAACACTAAATCTACAGAACAAAGAAAAGATATTAAAAGCAGCAAGGGAAAAAGGCCAAGTAACATATGAAGGTAGACCTATCAGAATCACACCAGATTTCTCATCAGAAACTACGAAAGCCAGAAGGGTCTGGGCAAGCATCATGAAGACTCTAAGGGATCACAAATGTCAACCCAGACTACTATACCCTGCAAAGCTTTCAATCAACATAGATGGAGAAAACAAAATATTCCATGACAAAACTAAATTTACGCAAAATCTATACAGCAAACCAACCCTACAGAAGATACTAGAAGGAAAACTCCAATCCAACAAAAACGAATTCACCCAAGAAAACAGGGCATACAGGTAATATCCCAACAAAAATGAAAAGAAAATAAGCAATGAAACAGGGTAAGATCATTGACTCCATTACAAAAGGAACTAACATGCATTGGTCAATATTATCTATCAATATTAATGGACTCAACTCACCAATAAAAAGAGACAGGCTAACAGAATGGTTACAGAAACAGGACCCAACATTCTGTTGCATCCAAGAAACGAACCTATGCAACAAAGATAAACACTACCTCAAAGTAAAGGGCTGGAAAAATGTTTTTCAAGCAAATGGTTCCAGAAAACAAGCTGGAGTAGCCATCCTAATATCTAATAAAATAGACTTTCATCCGAAGTTAATCAAAAAAGATAAGGAGGGCCACTATATTCTCATCAAAGGAAAAAATCCAACAAGAGAACATCACAATTTTGAATATCTATGCCCCAAATACAAGAGCACCTACATTCTTAAATGAAACAATATTAAAGCTTAAATCATACATTGAACCTAATACCTTAATAGTGGGAGACTTCAACACCCCACTCTCATCAAGGGACAGATGAACCAGACAGACACCAAATAGGGAAATAAAAGCACTCACAGAATCCCTAAATCAAATGGACCTAATAGACGTCTACAGATCTTTTCACCCAAACTCAAAAGAGTACACCTTCTTTTCAGCACCACATGGAACCTTCTCCAAAATAGACCATATAGTTGGTCACAAAGCAAGCCTCAACAGATACAAAAGGATTGAAATAATCCCTTGTATACTATCTGACCACCATGGACTAAAGCTGGACATCAACAACAACAGAAACAACAAAAAGCCTACACACACATGAAAACTGAACAACTTACTACTCAATGACAGCTGGGTCAAGGAAGAAATAAAGAAATTAAAGACTTTCTAGAATTCAATGAAAATGAAGGCACAACATACCTAAATTTATGGGACACATTGAAAGCATTGCTCAGAGGAAAATTTATAGCACTAAGTGCCTGCAAGAAGAAATTCGTAACATCACATACAAACAACTTAATGGCCCAACTGAAAAACCTAGAAAAAAAAGAAGCAGATACACCCAAGAGGAACAGACGGCTGGAAATAATCAAACTAAGGGCAGGAATCAATCAATTAGAAACAAATAAAATTATCCAAAGAATCAATGAAACAAAAAGCTGGTTCTTTGAGAAAATCAACAAGATAGACAAACCCTTAGCCAAACTAACTAAAAAGCAGAGAGAAATTATCCAAATCAGCAAAATCAGAAAGGAAAATGGGGACATAACTACAGACACTGAGGAAATCCAAACGATTATTAGGTCATACTACAAAAGCCTATATGGCACAAAATTTGAAAATCTAAATGAAATGGATAACTTTCTTGACAGAGTCCATCCACCAAAATTAAGCCAAGATCAGATAAAAAGACTGAATAGCCCTATATCTCCCAAGAAAATTGAAGCAGTCAATAACAGTCTCCCCTCCAAAAAAAGCCCTGGACCAGATGGCTTCAGCACAGAATTCTACAAGACCTTCAAAGAAGTGCTAATACCAATTCTCCTCAAACTATTCCACAAAATAGAAATAGAAGGAACACTACCAAACTCATTCTATGAAGCCATAGTCACCTTGATACCTAAACCAGACAAAGACCCAACAAAAAAAGAGAACTTCAGACCTATCTCTCTTATGAACATTGATGCAAAAATACTTAATAAAATACTTGCGAACCGAATCCAAGAACACATCAAAGATATCATCCACCATGACCAAGTAGGCTTCATCCCAGGAATGCAAGGGTGGTTCAACATACGGAAATCCATCAATGTAATCCACCACATAAACAAAATGAAGGAGAAAAACCACATGATCATCTCCTTAGATGCTGAAAAAGCATTTGACAAAGTCCATCACCCATTCATGTTTAAAGTCTTGGAGAGATCAGGGATACAAGGCACATACCTAAAGATATTAAAGGCAATATACAGCAATCCTATAGCCAACATCAAACTCAATGGAGAGAAACTTAAATCAATCCCACTGAATTCAGGGACAAGACAAGGCTGCCCACTCTCTCCATATCTCTTCAACACAGTACTTGAAGTCCTAGCCAGAGCAATAAGACAACTAAAGGAGATCAAGGGGATACAAATCGGAAAGGAAGAGGTCAAAGTGTCACTATTTGCAGATGATATGATAGTATACATGAGCAACCCCAAAGATTCAACCAGAGAACTTCTTCAGCTGATAAACACCTTCACCAAAGTGGCAGGATACAAAGTCAACTGAAAAAAATCAGAAGCCCTCTTGTATACCAAAGACAAAAAGGCTGAGAAAGAAATTAGGGAAACAACACCCTTCACATTAGCCACTAATAACATAAAGTATCTTGGTGTGACTCTAACCAAGCAAGTGAAAGACCTGTTTGAGAAAAACTTCAAGTCTTTGAAGAAAGAAATTGAAGAAGATCTCAGAAGATGGAAAGATCTCCCGTGCTCATGGATTGGTAGGATTAACATTGTGAAAATGGCCATCCTGCCAAAAGCAATCTACAGATTCAATGCAATTCCCATCAAAATACCAACTCAATTCTTTACAGACCTTGAAAAAAAGATTCTCCGCTTCATATGAGAAACAAAAAACCCACAATCTCCAAAACGATCCTGTACAACAACAGATCATCTGGAGGTATCTCTATTCCCAATCTCAAGCTGTACCACAGGGTAACAGTAATAAAAACTGCATGGTATTGGCATAGAAATAGAAAGGAGGATCAATGGAACTGCATAGAAGACCCAGAAATAAACCCACACACCTATGAATACTCAATATTTGACAAAGAAGCCAAATCCATTCAATGGAAAAAAGACAGCATCTTCAACAAATGGTGCTGGACCAACTGGATGTCTACATGCAGAAAAATGAAAATAGATCCATATCTATCACCCTGCACAAAACTAAAGTCCAAGTGGATCAAGGACCTCAACATAAAACCAGATACTCTAAATCAGTTGGACAAAAAAAGTAGGGAACAGCCTAGAACTCATTGGCACAGGAGACAACTTCCTGAACAGAACACCAACAGCACAGGCTCTAAGAGCAACAATCAATAAATGGGACCTCATGAAACTGAAAAGCTTCTGTAAAGCAAAAGACACTGTCATCAAAACAAATAGACAGCTTACAGATTGGGAAAGAATCTTCACCAACCCTTTATCTGACAGAGGGCTAATATCCAGTATATATATAATGAACTAAAGAAGCAGAAAAGCAACAAACCAAGTAATCCAATTAAAAAATGGAGAACAGAGCTAAACAGAGAATTCTTGAAAGAGGAACATCGAATGGTAGAGAAACACTTTTTAAATGGTAGAGGAACACTTAAAGAAATGCTCAACCTCATTAGCCATTAGGGAAATGCAAATCAAAATGACCCTGAGATTTCACCTTATAGCCATCAGAATGGCCAAGATCAAAAACTCAAGTGATAGCACATGCTGGAGAGGTTGTGGAGAAAAGGGAACCCTCCTCCATTGCTGGTGGGAATGTAAACTGGTTCAATCACTTTGGAAGTCAATCTGGCGCTTTCTCAGAAAACTAGGAGTAGTGCTACCTCAAGACCCAGCTATACCACTCCTAGGTATATACCCAAAATTTGCTCAAGTACACAACAAGTACATTTGTTCAACCATGTTCATATCAGAGTTATTTGTAATAGCCAGAACGTGGAAACAACCCAGATGTCCATCAACGGAGGAATGGATACAGAAATTGTGGTATTTTTACACAATGGAATACTACTCAGCAATCAAAAAGGAGGAAATCATGAAATTTGCAGGCAAGTGGTGGGATCTAGAAAAGATCATTCTGAGTGAAGTATCCCAGAAGGAGAAAGACAAACTTGGTATATACTCGCTTATATAGACCTACAAGATACGAGAAACATAATGAAATCTACACACCTAAAGAAGATAATCAAGAAAGTGGACGCAGTTGAAGGTGATTAATCCTCATTTAGAAAGACAAATGGGATGTGCATTGAACGTATGACAGGAGTCTACCACAAAAGGTATCTGAAAGACTCTACCTAGCAGTGTTTCAAAGCAGACACTAAGACTCATAACCAAACCCTTGGCAGAGTGCAGGGAATCATATGAAAGAAGGGGAGTTAGTATGATATGGAAAGGATAGGAGCTCTACAAGGACCAAATATATCTGGGCACAGGGTCTTTTCTGAGACTGGCACTCAACCAAGGACCATCTATGGGTATAACCTAGAACTTCTGCTCGGATGTGGCCCGTGGTAGCTCAGTAACCAAGTAGTTCTCCAAAGTAAGGGGATCACGGACTATTTCTAACAGGATCTCAAGGGCAGGCTGTTTGACCACCCCTCTCAGGGGTGGAGCAGTCTGTTAGGCCACAGAGGAGGACTTTGCAGCCAGCCCTGAAGATACCTGATAAAACAGGGTCAAATGAAAGGGAGGAGGTCCTCCCCTATCAGTGGACTTGGAAAGGGGCGGGGAGGAGACCAGGGAGGGAGGGTGGGGTTGGGGAGGGAATGAGGGAGCAGGATACACCTGGGACACAGAGTTAACAAAATGTAACTAAAAAGAAAAATCAAATTAAAAAATAAAATAAAATAAAGTTTTGTCTTTTCATGGTGTACTTGAATGTTTCGATATTTTGTGTCAGGAATTTTTAGATTTAACATTTTCTTTGACAGGTTTATCGATTTCTTCCATTGTATCTTCTACACCTGAGTTTCTTTTGTCCATCTCTTATATTCTGTTGGTGATGCTTGTGTTTGTAGTTCCTGTTCTCTTCCCTAGTTTTTCCTTCTCTAGGATTGCCTCAGATTGTGTTTTCTTTATTGCCTCTATTTTGAGTTTATTTGTATTTTCCTACATTTCATTAAGTGATTTATTGTTTTCCATCATCTGTTTGATTGAATTTTCTTATATTTCTTTAAGAGATTTATTCCTATCTTCTTTTATAGCTTTCATCATCATTATAAATTTAGATTTAAGGTCATCTTCTTTTATTCTGGCTCTGTCAAGTTGTTCTGCATTTGCTGCAGTAGGATAACTGGGTTCTGGTGATGAAATATTGCCCTGGCTCTTGCTTATTATGTTTTTGTTTGTTTGTTTCTTTGTTTTTCTGGTATTTAGCCATCTGGTTGTCCCTGGTGTTGACCTGATATTCCTGATGCTGACAGGACTCCTCAAAGAGGCAGACAAACCCTTAGGCCTGTTAATGGAGCACAGGAAATAACATACTGCTAAATTCTGATGGCTAGGTGTTCCTGATGACCCTCAGGCCTAGATGTTCCTTTACTGAATGTTTCCCAGGTGGGCAGAAGAAAGGCTGGGCTGGCTGTAACCTGGCTGCTCCTGTGGTTCCATCAGCCTGGATGACCCTGAGGCTGGAAAGCTTCTTCCTAAGGGAAGGTTATGTTTCTCCTCAGGCTGTGTCCCTGGGCTTACAGGAGAAAGTCTGTACAGGCTCTACCGCGTCTCATTCTGGGTGGGGCCAGCATGCCTCCTCCAGAGGGGAGGTTATGTATCTCTGCAGGCTGTCATGAATGGGTATTTTTTAATTAAATTTTTATTTTTTATATTAATTGCAGTTTATTTACTTTGTATCCCAGCTGTAGCCCCTCCCTCATGCCCTGTCAATCCCACTTTACTTCCTTCATCTCCTCCCTGCCCATCTCTAATTCCACTAATAAGGGAGATACTCTTCCCCTTCCATCTGACCCTAGATTATCAGATCTCATCAGAAATGGCTGCAATGTCCTCCTCTGTGGTCTAGCTAGGCTTCTCTTCCCAGCAGGGGTGGGGGGAGCCAGTCACTGAGTTCATGTCAGAGATATTTCCTCTTCCCCTTACTAGGGAACCCACTTGGATATTGAGTTACCATGGGCTACACCTGAGCAGGGGTTCTAAGTGGAGGATCCAGAGTAAGATGATCAATCCTCATTTAGAAAGACAAATGGGATGGCAATTGGAAGTAGGAAAAAACAAAAAACAAAAAACAAAACAAAACAAAACAAAAAAAACAGGACAGGAGCCTAACATAGAGAGCCTCTGAAAGACTCTACCTAGCAGTATATCAAAACAGATGCTGAGACACATAACCAAACCTTTGGCAGAGTATAGGGAATCATATGAAAGAAGGGGGAGTTAGTATGATCTGGAGAGGACAGGAGCTACACAAGGACCAAATATATCTGAGGATAGGGGTCTTTTCTGAGACTGATTCTCCAACCAAGGACCATGCATGGATGAATGGGTATTTTTTACATAAGCTGGCCATGTTAAAGATCCTAAAGCCTTGGATCCACTGAGGAATGCCAAATTCTCCCCATGGGCTGAGAATTAGAGGCATGGCAAAACCTTTCTAGAGTACCAAGTGTGATTTCTAGAGTACCAAGTGTGAGTATGGACAGTGTGAAGAATATGTCCACAATACCCTTTTCCCTCCTGGATATTTATGACCTGAAGACTGTTCCCCTATAGAAACTGATCCCATTGAAGGCTAAACCTGCCTTCTTCATCCTGCTGAAAACCAAGCCCTACCATCATGCTTATTTGAATGTAATAACCATGCCTTCTGTCTAGCTCTATGCAGCAGTCCCATTGTCCTGTTCAATTCTATGTGATAATCACACTGAGCTTCTGTGATATGGTTGTTCCCCAACCAAGAGCCTAAACCACCAGATCCCAACTTTCTGTCTGCCTAGCTGTCTGCAAATGTCTTTTCTTCATTGCCTTACTACCCAAAACAGGTCTATCTGGCAAAAAATAAAATAAAATAAAATAAAATACATAATTATATGATTATGGTCATGACTGATTTGTTCTTTTGAGACTTTTATACATGGCTACTGGATTTACATCATTTTCACCCATCTTTGAATATGTTCCCTACTCCCTCACAAATTCTTGTATTTTTCTATAATTATTAGTTTTGCATGTCTTTGTGCAGACATATTTTAAATTATTTCATACAATAGTGAAAAATGTTCAGAAACTGACTCAGATTAAAAATTTGTTCTCAACACCTCTCTAAACATGATATTGGGTTTCTTTCTATTAAAGAGAGTCAGTTCTATGTGTATTAGCATGAGGGTGTCAGATCTTTTGGAATCAGAGCCCCCTACACATATGCAGTGGATGCAGTTGGTCTTCATATAGTTCACCAACAACTGGAGTGAAGACACTCTCTGACTCTGATGTCTGCCCTTGAATCCTGTTCCCTTAACTGGGATGCTCTGTTTCACCTCAGTGGAAGAGGATGCACCTAGTTCTGCAATGACTCAATGTGCCAGGGTGGGTTAGTACCCATGAGTGTCCTCCCTCTTCTATGAGGAGAAGACTGGGGGAAGGAGTGTGTGGGAAGAGACTAGGAGGACGAGGGTAGGGTTGCAGTTGGGATGTAAAGTGAATAAATAATTAACAGAGCAAAAAAGAAAGAAAAAAGTTGAAAGAAATAAAACCCACAAAAAGTACAATAAATAAAAATAAAAACAAATATATGCATTTCTTTCCTCTATCACAAACAAGATTTTATCTGATTTTAACCAAAATTATTAGGTTTTCTAGGGTATATGGAAGTCTGGTGACTTTCTAATCAGTTCCTAACACTAAAGCATGTTAACTACATTTCTACTCAAGACTAAATTAATATTTGTACTTTATAAACATGCAAAAACATCAGTATGATTTATTTTGTAAATATAAGTCATAAGTTCTAATGGGATGTTTATAAGTTCTAAATGGGATGCATTTCATATTTCATCTTAACTGCAATTAAAAAATAATAGCTATCAATTCCTATGTCTCCAAAAGGGATTTATAATACATTATTACACAATATACATATCAGTTCAACTATATCCTACAATATTAATGCAATCTTAAAATTAAAGAAACACCCCTTTACATATTTAGAAATGATAACTAGTATTTTACTTAAAGCTGTTTTTATCAGTTCAAAAGTCTAAATTGCTAAGCTATTTGTTATATTTGCCATTACTTCAAAGAGGTTATTTCTGTAGTATCTTCTTTATGAAAAAAATTTTCAAATTATTGTCTTTGGACCCTATGTCAATTAACTAGCATAATTTACTTTTCGGTAATCTAAAGAAACAGATTGCTTCAAGTAAAACTGTAACCTCTTTGCATTAATTGTTGTGGCATCAGAAATAGAATTTTATAGTCAGTTTTTGACTGGAAAATAAAATAGGTTCCATTTATATGGGCATGTAATGTTTCACAAAGTATTGCAATATATTATGATATTTAATATGATTATGAACAACATACTGGTAATACATTGGACATGGATTTGAATCAATAATTAAAATAAAGCCTAGGTGTTTAAACCTTCTTAACTATTGTCATAATATGCATTACTTTGTTTTCTATTCATATATTACAGTATTTGAAACTGGAAAATATAAAAATAGGTTTATCATTGTTCATCAGTTGGTGTGGTGGTTTGGAAGACATGGCCTTCATAGGCTCATATATTCCAATATTTGGTTGTTACTTGGTTGAACTCTCTATGAAGGATTAAGAAGTGTTGCTTTGTTGGAGATGGCATGGATCTAAAGGTGAGTTTCAAGGTTTCAAAAGCCCACATCAGGACCAATCTCACTCTCTTTTTGCCTCCGACAGGAGGATCAAGATGATACATTCACAGAAACTGCCAAAGTCCCATGAAGGACTGCTTGCATGCTGTCGTGCTTATCTTCATGATAATAACTGACTAATCCTCCCATAGTGTAAGCAACCCCTCCAATTAAAAATTTTTTTTCATAAGTTGCTTCGATCATGGTGTTTCTTCACAGTCATAAAACACTAAGGTAAAAACAAAATCAATTTTCACTGTCCATTCATCCATTTATCAGAATGTAGACTGATTCAAATTCATTGCTATAGTAAACAAAACAGCAGTGAACACAGAAGTGTAAATAGCTCTGTGGGGTGGAAGGGAGGAAGACTCTAAAAGGCCTGCTTGTCCTGTGTCCCCCGGCAGAGGGGACCACTATGATATGGAAGTATGTGAGAGAGAAATGGGAGATATAAAGAAGAAGAGTTTGAGAGCTGTGAAAAATTGCAGAACTGGAGACTTGAGTGTAGAGAGGAATAATCTGATGTGAGTAGCCTACCCTGCCATGGTGAAGACCCAACCCATGTTGCCACTGAGAGCCACGTGTGTGTCCATGTTTGTGAAGCAGCAGGGGTCTTTGTTGATGTCCATGGCTCATATTATTACAAAAGGCCATGTAGGCATCTATCGTATGGGTTGCTGCCTGGGTCCTTGTTAAAATCCAAAGACTGCAGAACTAGCCTCACCACTCACCAGCTGCAACAAGAAGGAGAACAGGCCCTGTACCTCATTTGCATAACACAGTAGGGCTGGCCATGGTGGTATAGGGACAAGTGAGCCCTGAGGTATGAGAGCCAAGCTGCAGGGGAGAACCTGCCTCTGACTGGCTGCAGGGAGGCAGTGCTATGTGAGCTAGCTAGGACAGTGATGGAAAGGTCTCCCTGGTGGTATAGGTGCCCAACAGCTAGGTGGATGCCTGACCAATTCAGCTACCACCCAAGACCAGATCCAGAGCTATGAGTTGGCCCACCCGTATCTTACCTCATCTATGAAATGCTGGAGTACATGGCAGGGAACAACAGGATATTTGAGAGGAGTCCCAGTAAGGATCCAGTATTGATAGTAGTAGAAGCCCAAAGCCTCAAACCAGATCAATGACTCATTGCATTTGATGTTTGCTAGTGAAATTATATAGAGAAAAGGATACGTTGTGTGACACACCATGACACACTACAGCTTTGATGATGACATTTTGATTTGTCTTAAATTTAACTTTTTGTTGTTTTCGTACTAGGTGGAGATTGCAGGGGTGAAGGGCAGATGTGACTGAGTGGGGAGATGAGCGGGACTAGGTTACATGATTTTAAATTCACCAAAAAAATAGACTTATGGTAAAATATGTTTTTCTCTGTATATATGCCCAGGAATGAAATTTCTGACACATATGGGAGTTCTACATTTAAATTTTTAAGAAATTTCCAGCTTCTTTAGTTCTTTATTTATACTGGATATTATCCCTCTGTCAGATAAAGGGTTGGTGAAGATTCTTTCCCAATCTGTAGGCAGTCGTTTTGTTTTGATGACAGTGTCCTTTGCTTTACAGAAGCTTTTCAGTTTCATGAGGTCCCATTTATTGATTGTTGCTCTTAGAGCCTGTGCTGTTCCTGTTCTCTTCAGGAAGTTGTCTCCTGTACCAATGAGTTCTAGGGTACTCCCCAATTTTCTTCTAACCGATTTATTGTGTGTGGTTTTATGTTAGGTCTTTGATCCACTTGAACTTTAGTTTTGTGCAGGGTGATAAGTATGGATCTATTAGCATTTTTCTACATGTAGACATCCAGTTAGACCTGCACCATATTTGAAGATACTATCTTACTTCCATTGTATGGTTTTGCAATCTTTGTCAAAGATCAGGAATCTATAAGTGTGTGGGTTTATTTCTGGGGCTTCTGTTCAGTTCCATTAAGCCACCATTCTGTTTCTATGCCAGTACCATGCACTTTTTATTACTGTTGCTCTATAGTACAGCTTAAGATCAGGGATGGAGCTATCTCCAGAAGATCTTTTATTGTAGAGGATTGTTTTAGCAATTCTGGGTTTCTTGTCATTCCGTATGAAATTGAGAATTTTTCTTTCCAGGTCTGTAAGAATTGTGTTGGTAATTTGATGGGAATTGCATTGAATCTGTAGATTGTTTTTGGTAAGATGGCCATTTTTACTATGTTAATCCTGCTAAGCCATGAGCATGGGAGATCTTTCCATCTTCTGATATCTATTTCTACTTCTTTCTTCAGAGACTTGAAATTTTTTTCATACAAGTCTTTGACTTCCTTGGATAAGGTTACACCAAGGTACTTTATGTCATTTGTGGCTATTGTGAAGGGTGTTGTTTACCTAATTTCTTTCTCAGCCCTTTTATCTTTTGTATACAGGAGGGCTACTGATTTTTTTGAGTTAATTTTGTATCTGGCCAGTATGCTGAAGGTGTTTATCAGCTATAGGAGTTCCCTAGTAGAGTTCTTGGGGTCACTCACATATACTATCATATCATCTGCAAATAGTGATACTTTGACTTCTTTCTTTCCAATTTTTATCCCCTTGATCTCTTTCAATTGTCTTATTGCACTAGCAAGGACTTCCAGAACTATGTTAAAGAGATATGGAGAGAGTGGGCAGCCTTCTCTTGTCCCTGATTTCAGTGGGATTGTTTTAAGTTTCTGTCCATTCAGTTTGATGTTGGCTATAGGCTTGCTGTATATTGCCTTTACTATGTTTAGTTATGTGCCTTATATCCCTGATCTCTCAAAGACTTTAAACATAAATGGATGTTGGATTTTATCAAATGCTTTTTCAGCATCTAGGGAGATTATCATGTTTTTTTTTTCTTTCAGTTTGTTAATATGTTGGATCACATTGATGGATTTCCATATATTGAACCACCCCTGCATGCCTGGGATGAAGCCTACTTGGTCATAGTGGATGATATCTTTAATGTGCTCTTGGATTCGGTTTGCAAGTATTTTGTTGAGTATTTTCACATCAATGTTCATAAGGAAGATTGGCCTGAAATTCTCTTTCTTTGTTGGGTCTTTATGAGGTTTAGGTACCAAGGTGACTGTGTCCTCATAGAATGAGTTTGGTAATGTTCCTTCTGTTTCTATTTTATGGAATAGTTTGAAGAGAATTGGAGTTAGCACATTTTTAAGGTCTGGTAGAATTCTGCACTGAAAACATCTGGTCCTGGGTTTTTGTTTTTTTTTTTTGTTTTTTTTTTTTTTTTTTTTTGTTTTTTTTTTTTTTGATGGGAGACTTTCGATGACCACTTCTATTTCCTTGGAGGATATAAGACTAATTGATTTACTTGGTCCTGATTCAGCTTCGGTAAGTCAAATCGATCAAAAAAAATGTCCACTTCACTTAGATTTTCAAATTTTGTGGCATATAGAGTTTTGAAGTAAGTCTTAATGATTGTTTGGATTTCCTCAGTGTCTCTAGTTATGTTACCCTTTTCACTCTGATTTTGTTGATTTGGATGGTGTCTCTCTGCTTTTTAGTTAACTTGGCTAAGGGTTTGTCTATCTTGTTGATATTCTCAAAGAACCAGCTCTTGATTTCACTGATTCTTTAAATTGTTTTATTTGTTTCTAATTGATTGATTTCAGCCCTGAGTTTTATTATTTCCAGCTGTCTACTCCTTTTTTGTGTGCTGAAAAGCAGCAAACCAAGTAATCCAATTAAAAAATGGGGAACAGAGCTAAACAGAGAACTCTCTGTAGAAGAATATTGAATGGAAGAGAAACACTTAAAGAAATGCTCAACCTCATTAGCCCTTAGGGAAATGCAAATCAAAACGACCCTGAGATTTCACCTTACAACCATCAGAATAGCCAAGATGAAAAATTCAAGTGCCAACACATGCTAGTGGGTATGCAAACTTGGACAACCACTCTGGAAATCAATCTGGCACTTCCTCAGATAACTAGGAATATCTTTCCCTCAAGATCCTGCCATACCACTCCTAGGCATATATCTAAAAGAGGCTCAGATACACAATAAGGACATTTGCTCAACCATGTTTGTAGCAGCTTTATTTGTAATAGCCAGAAGCTGGAAACAGCTCAGATGACCCTCAACTGAAGAATGGATGCAGAAATTGTGGTACATCTACACAATGGTGTATTACTTTGCAGCAAAAAATAAGGAAATCATGAAATTTGCAGGTAAATGGTGGGACCTGGAAAGGATCATCCTGAGTGAGCTGTCCCAGAAGCAGAAAGACACACATGGCATAAACTCATTAATATAGACATATAACATTGGATAAACCTACTAAAATCTGTACATCTAAAGAAACTAATCAAGAGAGAGGACCCTGACTAAAACACTCAATCCCCATCACAAAAGGCAAACAGGATGGACATCAGAAGAAGAAAACAGGAAACTACCTAGGAACCTGCGACAAAGAGCCTCTGAAAGGCTCTGCCCTGCAGACTATCAAAGCAGATGCTGAGACTTATGGTCAACTGTTGGGCAGAGTGCATGTAATCTTATGTAAGAAGTGGGAAATCGTAAGAGCTGGAGAGGTTCTGTTGCTCTCCTTTTGGGGTTCACAGGGGTCTTCCCAGAGACTCATACTTCAACCAAGTACCACACATGGAGATAACCTAGAACCTCTGCACAGATATAGCCCATGGTAGCCCATGGTAGTTTAGTGTCCAAGTGGGTTACACAGTAACAATGCAGCCACTCCTGATGTGATCTGATAGACTAAGATCAGAAGGAAGGAGAAGAGGACCTCCCTTATCAGTGGTCTTAGAGAGGGGCATTCGTGAATAAGGAGGAGGGAGGGTGGAGCCAGGAGGGGAGGAGGGAGGAGCTTGTGGGGGGATACAAAGTGAATAAAGTATAATCAATAAAATAAAATTAAATATAAAATGTAATAAAAAAAAGCTGGAGAGGACAGGAACTCCACAAGGAGAACAATAGAATCAGAAAGTTTGAACACAGGGGTCCTCCCAGAGACTCATACTCCAACCAAGTACCACACATGGAGATAACCTAGAACCCCTGCCCAGATATAGCCCATGGCATTTTAATGTCCAAGTGGGTTACATAGTAATGGGAAGAGGGACTGCCTCTGACATAATCTGACTGGCTTGTTCTTTGATCACCTCCCCCTGAGAGGGGAGGAGTCTTACCAGGCCACAGAAGATGACAATGCAGCCACTCCTGATGTGATCTGATAGACTAAGATCAGAAGGAAGGAGAGGAGGACCTCCCCTATTAGTGGACTTGGGGAGGGGGATGCATGAAGAAAGGGAAGGGAGGATGGAATCAAGAGGGAAGAGGGAGGAGCTTATGGGGGGATACAAAGTGAATAAAGTGTAATTAATAAAATAATATAAAAAAAGAAAAAAAAACAAAAAAATCATCAAGAGTAGTTGCATTGGGTTTGGGAAGGGAGGAGGGAAGGAGCTACAGGTGGGATACAAAGTGAATAAACTGTAATTAATTAAAAAAATAAAAAAGAATTGCACACTGAAAAAAAAATTCCAAAGTGATTTTTCATTTTTCTATTCTAACTTTAGGTTGAAACAAGAATAAAAATTCATAATCATGATGTCAAACTGCCTTAAAACATTTGTGTTTATATCCATGGGATAGTGATGCATCCCGCTTTCACCAGGGAAACATTAGCACAGCAAGCATTATTTAATACAGAAACCCATCATTGGCCTAAAGTTCCAACCATACATGAGAGTAGAGTAATTGTTTATAAATGAGACATTTGTATCACCATCTCCAAAGGCTTGTGGAACTTCAAAGAAGGGAGTGTGGAGAGTATAATTGCCAAAAGATGCAAAAGAACTTCTAGACACAAAAAAGCTATTGCAGTCATGAACACACTGCAGTTTTAGCTATTTTCACAAGACATGCACAAGACTGGGAAAGTCCATATTTCATCCTGGGATTTTGAGATGTACATATATCTCGTTTCTCTCTCTGAGGTAATATTGGCCTTAATGGTTGTTGCTGAGAAACCAAAGATTTAAAAATCAGTGCCTATTATTTTAAAGTTTAAAGCACAAGCCTGAACTAAGGCCAGCCAAGTGGAGATATGTCCAGCCACCTTCAGGGAAGAACTAGTCTTAATGCCCTAAGGGGAAGAATCAGCCTTACTGCATTCTTTTCTGCCCACTAGAGATAGAGTTGCTAGGAAACCAGCCCATTCCCCCTAGGAAGGGAAGCCAGACTATTAATGGTTTGGAGGCCTTCTTATAGCCAATCAATTCAAAATGCAACATCCCCTTTTGTGTTTTGACCAATAGATGCTTGCCAGGCAGAAAACCCCTGCTTTGGGCATGCTGGGAGGAACCAAAATCTTTAAATCACCCCACTAATCTAAGCATAGGGCACTTGGCTCTCACTTTGGCATTGAGGGTATGTGAGTCCAAGCTGTAGCTTGTAATAAAAAGATCCTCATGTGTATTGCAATAGACGTGACTCCTGGTGGTGGTTTTTTGGGGTCTCACAAATAGGGCGCAACAATTGCAAGAAGTGATGTAATTTTTTTCTTAGTAGCATAGAAGCTGAAGTAAATAACTCTCTACCAATATGTAGCATGTGCATGTGTGTGCGAAAACACACACACAAACACACACACACACACACACACACACACACACACACATATATATATTCAGTGGGTCACAGACTCAACAAAAACCTTATGACAATAGTAGGGAGAAGGGGTCCAGCCAGAGAGAGAGGAGTAAGAAAGAAGAGAATGATGGTTGGAGCAACTAGAATTCATTCCAAACATTTATGAAACTTTAAAGATTGTGTTTCCATTGCATTCAAGGAACAATTTTAGAAATGAAAAATCACCGTTTACATAGATGAAGAATGCAACTTAAGCCATGAAAGAATAAGGACTAAAATATTTAATATTAGAACAAATTTAGTTTTGGATCTCCAGAAATTATGAAATTTTAAGAAACTCAAGAAAATATCCATTTTATTTGTCATATTGTTTCATAATAGAGTTTCACAAACTTAGGTATATAAAACAACACCCATATATAATCTCAGATTTCTGTATATGGCTAGTTTAACCAGAGAAGAGCTGATGTCAGCTTATATGATGATTAGGCTATCAAGATCCTGAAATCAAAGTTTCTAGAAAGATATTTTTTATCTGTCCCTTCAAGAAAAGAATCTGTATCCATTCTTTTGTTGAGGGACATATAGGTTGTTTGCAGGTTTTGGCTATTATGAATAAAGCTGTTATGAACACGGTTGAGCAAATATCCTTCTTGTATGATGGAACATCCTTTGGGTATATGCCCAGGAGTAGAATAGCTGAGTCTAGAGGGAGAACTATTCCCAATTTTTTGAGAAAGTGCCAGAGATATTGTAAAAGATTGGACTTCCACCAGCAATTGAAGAGTGTTCCCCATTCTCTATATACTTGTCAGCATGTGTTGTTGTGACTGGTGTAAGATGGAATCTTAGAGTGGTTTTGATTTGCATTTCTCTGATGGCCAAGGACATTGAGCATTTTTTAAAAGTACTTCTAAGTCATTCTAGATTCCTCTGTTGTGAATTCTTTGTTTAGCTCCATACCCCATGTTTAGATTGGATTATTTGATTTATTGGTGCTTAATTTGATAAGATTTTTATATGTGGTCTGATGTAGGGTTAGTGAAAATCTTGTCCAAATGTGTAGGCTATCATTTTGTTCTATTGATAGTGTACTTTTTTTAAATTTTATTTTTCTTATTAGTTACATTTTGTTAACTCTGTGTCCCAGCTGTATCCTGCTCCCTCATTCCCTCCCCAACCCCACACTTCCTCCCTGGTCTCCTCCCTGCCCCTTTCCATGTCCACTGATAGGTGAGGACCTCCTCCCCTTTCATTTGACCCTGTTTTATCAGGTATCTTCAGGGCTGGCTGCAAAGTCCTCCTCTGTGGCCTAACAGGACTGCTCCTCCCTTGGAGTGGTGGGGAGGTCAAAGAGCCTGCCATTGAGATCCTGTTAGAAATAGTCCTTGTTCCCCTTACTTTGAAAAACTACTTGGTTACTGAGCTACCACAGGCCACGTCCGGAAGTTCTAGGTTATATCCATAGATGGTTCTTGGTTGAGTGTCAGTCACAGAAAAGAACCTGTGCCCAGATATATTGGTCCTTGTAAAGCTCCTATCTTTTCCACATCATACTAACACCCCTTCTTTCATATGATTCCCTGCACTCTACCGAGGGTTTGGTTATGAGTCTTAGTGTCTGCTTTGAAACACTGCTAGGTAGAGTCTTTCAGATGCCTTCTGCGGTAGACTCCTGTAATACATTCAATGCACATCCCATTTGTCTTTCTAAATGAGGATTGACCATCTTCGCCCGAGTCTGCTTTCTTGATTATCTTCTTTAGGTGTATAGATTTCATTATGTTTCTCGTATCTTGTAGGTCTATATAAGCGAGTATATACCAAGTTTGTCTTTCTCCTTCTGGGATACTTCACTCAGAATGATCTTTTCTAGATCCCACCATTTGCCTGCAAATTTCATAATTTCCTCCTTTTTGATTGCTGAATAGTATTCAATTTTGTAAAAATACCACAATTTCTGTATCCATTCCTCCATTGATGGACATCTGGATTGTTTCCAGGTTCTGGCTATTACAAATAAAGCTGCTACAAACATGGTTGAACAAATGTTCTTTTTGTGTGCTTGGGAGTGGTATGGCTGTATCTTGAGGAAGCTCTATTCCTAGTTGTCTGAGAAAGTGCCAGATTGATTTCCAGAGTGGCTGTACCAGTTTACATTCCCACCAGCAGTAGAGAAGGGTTCCCCTTTCTCCACAACCTCTCCAGCATGTGTTGTCTCTTGAGTTTTTCATCTTGGCCATTCTGATGGGTGTAAGGTGAAATCTCAGGGTCGTTTTGCTTTGCATTTCCCTAATGGCTACTGAGGTTGAACATTTCTTTAAGTGTTTCTCTGCCATTCAATGTTCCTCTATCGAGAATTCTCTATTTAGCAAAGATAAGTCTCTCAAGTGACTGCATATGCTAGTTTGATTGTAGAGAAAGGATAACACTCTTCCTTTGTTGGTGGGAGTAAAAAAAATTTTCAGTCACTCTGGGAATCAATCTGGCACTAGCTCAGAAAATTGGGAACAGATCCATCTGAATGTGCAGCTACGCTACTGCAGGGCATAAACCCAAAAGATGCTCCATCATACTTCAAGCATATTGTTGACGATTTTTGTTGGATAATGAACAGAACAACAAAATTTTTTAGTATGTAGATACTCAAGCTCCCTGATGCAAAATATTTTTATACCAATCAGAAAAACATATCAGAAAAAAATATCCCTTATTATACATAAACTATTGTTAGCATGAGCCTAGACTGTCAAGTTATTTACAACACAGAAAGAGCAAAATCATATATTTCTGCTTAAAATAGCAAATTTCCACTTACATGGCTCTACTACATTACTCATTTTAAAGCTCTTTTCATCGTTGGCATCCTTGCTTTCTGTATGGGCAATGTTATAAGCTACAGTCAGTGTCTTTCATAGGCAACAACACAAACAACATTTGTCAGTGTTATACAATTTAGTACTGCTGATAAAAGGAGAAAAAGTGATCAGACCTGCTAAATAAAAATGGCAATTTCCACACAGACCAAAAATGTTCTAGAGCCCAGTGTACCACTACAGGAGTTGCCTGGGTCTACATAGGTACCACCAGCCTTCCCAGTCTTTGTGCAACATATGCCTGATAATGATGGTGGTAAGGGTTATAATGAGATGACATGCTGTCCAATAGAAATGCTGGTTCTAAAGCATTTTAAAGAGTCTATTGAATGGTATGGAATAGATCCATCATTCATTAAACACTTGTTAATTAGCTGGGCTAAACAAAAGGTACTTATTCCCCAAGATTAGAAGGGACTGGAGTCAGCTGTGTTAGAAACTTGTCAAGAGTTACAGTAATTATCAAGGTCTAGGAATGCAACCACTAAAATAGAACAATGGAATACGGGGGCGGGGGGGTAATAAATGTTAAAGATCAATTGCTTGGTGAATTGCATTATGATTACTTGCAAGAACAAATTCAATCTGATCTGAGGATGCCATAATTGAACAATGTCTTGTTGCAGATTTAAGCTGGTGATATGGTTGAGGAGTCTGGAAAAACATCAAGCTCATTTACTAAGGTAATGCAAAGTCCTTGAGAAAATTTCATTTGACTTTTTACAGAGACTGGTTCCATCTGTAAACAGATCTATATCACACCCTGAGACCAGACAGGTATTAATACAGAACTTGGCATATGATGATGCAAATACTCAATGTAACAGAGTACTTAGACTAAAGGCATGAAGAGCTCTCCCATAGATGAATAGATAAGAGAGACAACTGATACTGGATCTCAGGAGCATCATGCCAGTATCAGGAAAAACCATAGCTATAAGTCTCAGAAAATAAAATGCCAGGTACTTTAATTGTGATTAATTTGGCCACTTCCAAAGAAACTGTAAGGTAAAAAGCTTCAGCGATCAAAATGCTAATGTGAAAAAATATGATGAATTCACTTGAGTCCTCAAACAAGGTGCTTCTGGCCACAGTAGAATTCCCAGATTCCTTGGTATTTGTAGGTGTTGTAAGAAGGAAAAGCACTGGAGTAAGGACTGTATATCTAAATGGGATTTAAAATATCTAAATCTATTTATACCTAAATGGAATTTGCCACTGTTAAAAGAATGGAAGAGCCTGTCAGCTCGTGGCCCCACAAGAAATGTAAGCCATTTTCCTTTAGTCAGCTAGGAGGTGACAAGCAGTCAGGAATATCAAAACTAAATATTGTTGATCTCATCCAGGCTCCAGAAGGCAAGGGGCCTTTTGATCTTGCCACATATGCATCTCTTACACTATCCCAGAAAGCTAACTGTTACAAATTAACCACTAGTATTTATGGTCCTTTGCCTTCAGAGACAGTAGGTATGATCTTGAAAAAAAGTGGACCAACTTTTGAAGGATTTATTGTGCATTCAGATATTGTAGATGGGGATTGCAAAGAAGAAATTAAAATGTGGCATATGTTAAAAAAGAAATGCAAATTGATGCAGAGAATAGAATTGCTCAGCTGTTGCTGTTTCCTCATATCAAAGACAAAACTACTCTACAAGAAAGAACAGTGGCATTTGGAAATATTGGAGAATGTGTTCTGACAAAGAGTGGTTAATGATCTGAGACCCAAGGTAATGGTACAAATGAATGGTGTTGAAATAGAATATTTGGTCAATACAGAAGCTGGAGTTAGTATCCTCTCACAAAAGTCTTACAATACAGAATGGCCACTTCAGAATATTTATACACAGTTAATAGGAATTGGTAAATTATAATCAAATAAGATAAAGTGTATGATGGATTAAATGTGTGGGACCACAAGGGCAAATAGGGAAGTTTAGACTTTATGTGCCTGGCATGTACATATAAAGTTATGGGGAAGGGATCTTTTATAACAATAGGGTATTTAAATTAATGTTCCTGCAGTCCAATGTTGAAACTAGGGATGAAATGGTGATGCTTCTGGGGAAGCTTTTGATACATGTAATCAAGAACAATCTCAAGCTGTGCCCATTTTTCAAGCACAGGATATCACAGGGAATGAGTCTGTAAATTTATAAGAGGGGCCGCTGCTGAAATACCAACAGCCCCACCCCTAAAAAGGCTATCAAGCAGACCTGTGTGGCAAAAGCAGTGGGCTATAACAAAAGAAAAATGGCAGGCACTTGTGAAACTTGTTCAAGATCATCTGGAGGCTCAAGAAGAGTCTACCAGCCCATGGAATTCCCCGTGGTTGTTGTAAAAATGAAATCAGGAAAATGGAAGATTATAATGGAATTAAGAACAATGAATAGAGTAATTCAACCAATGGGTCCTTTACAGCCTGGTATTCCTTTGCCTTCTCTGTCATCTAGGTCATGGTCTATAATAGTTAATTGATTTTTTCCCCCCACAATGCAAGGTAGGGAAAGGTTTGCTTTCTCAATAACTATTTTTAACAATTGTGATCCAATAAAAAGATACCATTGGAGGGTGTTTCGACAGGAAATTTTAATTGTCCAACTTTATGTCAACATTTTGTGCAATAATCACTAGAAATAATTCATAGGAAATTTCCTCAATCTATTATTTATCATTACATGGATGATAGTTTTGTTGGCTGTTTCTGATGAAGATACTATAGAAAAAAATGTTTAAGGAAATACAATAAATTCTGCCATGCTGGGGGCTACAGATTACTCCAGAAAAAAAAAATACAGAGATTTTATTAGCCATCTGGGTTAAAAAGTAAATAAAAAATTGACCACAGTACAATCCACAAACCTAAAGGAGATAAATAACAAAGATGACCATAGGGAAGATGCTTAAGTTTGATTCAGAAGGGCAAATAGAATAGACACTGGAAGCAACTGAAGAGTGGAAACTGAGAGGGAGCCTACCGGAAAGACTCTGCCTAGCAAGGGATTTAAGTAAATGCTAAGACACAAAGGCAAACTGTGAGCAGAGCTCAGGGATTCTTAGAAAAGAGTGGGGGAATAGAAGGACACAGATTAGACAGGAGATCCATAACAAGACCAATCAACAAGTCTGGGCCAATGGGGGAATGCAGAGACTTATGCAATATCTAATGACCATGCATGAAGAGGACCTAGACCCCTGCTCAGATGTAGCTCACAGGCAGCATAGTCTCCACATTGAGACTGAGTAAGGGGATCAGGGGCTATCTCTGAAATGACTCTGTTGCTTGCTCTTTGATCACTTCCTGCAAGTGTGGAGGGGCTGATATGTTGAATACTTGAGCATATTTTGGATATATGCCTAGGAGTGGTATAGATAGATCTTGAGGTACCACATTCCCTAATTTTCTGAGAAAGCACCAGACTGATTTCTCAAGTGGTTGTACAAGGATACATTCCCACCAGCAATGGAGGAGGGTTCCCTTTTTCCACATCCTCTCCAGCACTTATTGTCACTTGAGTTTTTGATCTTAGCCATTCTGATGGGTGTAAGGTTAAATCTCAGGGTTATTTTGATTTGCATTTCCTTTCATGTTTCTCTGGCATTCAATATTCCTCAATTGAGAATTCTGTTTAGATCTGCACCACATTTTTTAACTGGAATACTTGATTTGTTGCGTTTTAACCTATTGCGTTTTTTATATATATGGGATGTTAGCACTCTGTCAGATATAGGGTTGGTGAAGATGCTTTTCCAGTCTGTAGGCTATTTTTTTTTCTAATAGCAGTGTCTTTTGCTTTACAGAAGCTTTTCAGTTTCATGAGGTCCCATTTATTGATTGTTGCTCTTAGAGCCTGTGCTGGTGGTGGTCTGTTCAGGATGTTGTCTCTTATGCCAATGAGTTCCAGGCTCCTCCCCACTTTTTCTTCTAACAGATTTATTGCGTATGGTTTTATGTTGAGGTCTTTGATCCATTTCGACTTTAATTTTGTACAGGGTAATAAATATAAATCTATTTGTATTTTTCTACACATAGACATCTAGTTAGACCAGCACCATTTGTTGAAGATGCTGTTTTTTTTTTTTTTCCATTAAATGGTTTTGGGTTCTTTGTCAAACATCAATTATCTATAGATATGTGGGTTTACTTTTGGGGGGGTCTTCTATTTGATTCCATAGATTCACCACCATGTTTCTATGCCAGTACCATGCAGTTTTTATTATTATTGCTCTGTAGTACAGCTTGAGATCAGGGATGGAGATACCTCCAGACAATATGTTGTTGTACTGTATTGTTTTAGCAATTCTGGGTTTTCTGTTTTTCATTATGAAATTGAGAATTGTTCTTTCTAGTTCTACAAAGAATTGTGTTGGTATTTCGATGTGAATTGCATTCAATCTGTATATTTTTTTGGCAGGATAGACATTTTCACTAAGTTAATCCTACAAATTCATGAGCACGGGTGATATTTCCATCTTCTGATATCTTATTCAATTTCTTTTTGCTGAGACTTGAAGTTTTTTTCAAACAGGTCTTTCACTTGTTTGGTTAAAGTCACACCAAGGTACTTTATGTTATTAGTACTATTGTGGTGGGTGTAGTTTCCCTAATTTCTCTCTTAGCCTTTTTGTCTTTTGTATACAGGATGGCTACTGATAATTTTTTAGTTAATTTTGTATTCAGCCACTTTGCTGAAGGTGTTTATCAGGTGAAGGAGTTCTCTGGTTGAATTTTTGCGGTCACTCATGTATACTATCATATTATCTGCAAAGAGTGATACTTTGATATCTTCCTTTCTGAACTGAATCCCCTTGATCTCCTTTAATTGTTTTATTGATCTAGCTGGGACTTCAAGTACTATGTTGAGGAGCTATGGAGAGAAGCAGTCTTACCTTCTCCCTGAATTCAGTGGAATTGATTTAAGTTCCTCTCCATTTAGTTTGATGTTGGGTATAAGCTTGCTCTATATTGCCTTTACTATGTTTAGGTATGTACCTTGTATCACTGATCTCTCCAAGACTTTAAACATGAATGGGTGTTGGATTTTGTCAAATGCTTTTTCAACATTTTTTTATGTGGTGGATTACATTGATGGATTTTCATATGTCGAACCACCCCTGTATGCCCAGGATAAAGCCTGTTTATTCATGGTGGATGATATCTTTTATGTGTTCTTGGATTCAGTTAACAAGTATTTTATTGAGTAGTTTCCATAAATGTTCATAAAAGATATATGTCTGAAGTTCTCTTTTTTGTTGGGTCTTTGTGTGGTTTAGGTGTTAAGGTGACTTTGGACACAGAATGAGTTTGGTAATGTTTCTTCTATTTCTATTTTGTGGAATAATTTGAAGAAAATTGGAATTAGCTCTTCTTTGATGGGCTGTTTGAATTTTGCACTGAATCCATCTGGCCTTGGGCCTTTTTTTTAGAAGGGAGACATTTGATGACTATTTCTATTTTTGGGGAATATGGGATAGTTAAACTTATTTACCAGTTCTTGATTTAATTTGGCAAATGGAATCTGTCAAGAAAATTGTCAATTTCCTTTAGATTTCAAATTTTGTGGCATATAGGCCTTCGTAGTAAGACCTAATAATTGTTTGGATTTTCTCAGTGTCTGTCATTATGTCCTCCTTTTTATTTATGATTTTACTGATTTGGATAGTTTCTCTCTTCCTTTTAGTTAGTTTGGCTAAGAGTTTGTCTATCTCATTGATTTTCTCAAAGAACCACCTCTTGTTCTCATTGATTCTTATAATTGTTTTCTTTGTTTCTAATTCATTGATTTTAGCTCTGAATTTAATTATTTCCAGTCATTCACTACTCTTGGGCATCTCTACTTCTTCCCCCCCCCCCAGGGCTATTAGTTGTGCCATTAAGTTATTTGTATGGGATGTCTCAAACTTCTTTCTAGAGGCCCTCAGTGCTATGAATTTTTCTCTAACCACTGTGACCCATAAGTTTGGGTAAGTTGTGCCTTCATTTTCCTTGCATTTTATGAAGTCTCTAATTTCTTTTTTATTTCTTCCCTGAACTATCTATCAGTGAATAGAGAGTTGTTTACTTTCCATGTGTGTGTAGGCTTTTTTTTTTTAAATTTCTGTTGTTGTTGAGATTTAGTTTTAGGCCATGGTGGTGCATAAGGATACAAGGGATTATTTCAATCTTCTTGTATCTCTTGAGGCTTGCTTTGTGCCTGACTATGTGTTCAGTTTTTGGGAATGTTTCATGAGGTGCTGAAAAGAAGATGAACTTTTGAGTTTGGGTGACAAGTTCTGTAGTAATCTACTAAGTTCATTTGATTTAGGACCTCTGTCAATGCCATTATTTCCCTGTTTAGCTTCTGTCTACATGATGAGAGTAGAATGTTGAAGTCTCCCACTATTAAGGTGTTGGGATTGATGTGTGATTTCAGCTTTAATAACGTTTTATTTACAAATGCAGGTGCTCTTGTGTTTGGGGCATAGATATTCAGGATTGTGATGTCCTCCTGGTTGATTTTTCCTTTGATGAGAACGAAGTGTCCCTTTTCATCTTTTTTGACTAATTTTTGTTAAAACTCTATTTTACTATAAATTAGGATAGCTACTCCAGCTTGTTTTCTGGGTCCATTTGCTTGAAAAACATTTTTCCTGCCCTTTACACTGAGGTAGTGTTTATCTTTGTTGTAAAGGTGTGTTTCTTGGATGCAGCAGAATGTTGGATCCTGTTGCTGCACCCATTCTGTTAGTCTGTGTCTTTTTTTTTTGGAGAGTTGAGTCCATTGTTGTTGATAGATAAGTGTGACTAATGAATGTTTGCTCCTTTTATTGTGGAGTTGGTGGAGTTTATGTGCTTCAATGCTTTTTTCTTTTCTTTTCTTTTCTTTTTTGTTGTTGTCCTGAAGTTATCTACATCCTGTGTTTTCTTGGGTATAGTTGTACTCATTGACTTGGAGTTTTCCTTCTATTATCTTCTGTAGGGGTGGGTTGTTGTGTAGATATTGTTTAAGTTTAGTTTTGTAGTGGAATACTTTGTTTTTTTCATCTATGTTGATTGAAAACTTTTCTGGGTATAGTTGTCTGGGTTGGCATATTTCATCTGTTAGAGTTTTCATGACATCTCCCCAGGCCCTTCTGGCTTTCATAGTTTCTGTTGAGAAGTCTGGTGTGATTCTGATAGGTCTACCTTTATATGTTACTTGTCCTTTTTTTCCTTGCTGTTTTTATTATTATTATTATTATTATTATTATTATTATTATTATTATTATT
>NW_026585894.1:6797004-6808695 GCF_907164565.1 Psammomys obesus | reverse complement strand
TTATTATTATTATTATTATTATTATTATTATTATTATTATTATTATTATTCTGTAGATTTAGTGTTTTGACTATTATGTGAAGTGAGGAGTTTCTTTTCTGGTCTACTCTACTTGGTATTCTGTAGGCCTCTTGTATGTTAATGGACATCTCTTTCAGTTGGGAAAATTTTCTTCTATGATTTTCTTGAAAATATTTTCTTGACCTTGGAGACTGGAATCTTCTTTTTTATCTATTCCTAATGTTCTTAGAGTTTGCCCTTTCATAACATCCTTGATTTCATGGATGTTTTGTGTTTGGAAATTTTCTGATTTTACTTTTACTTTGAGAGATGTAACAGATTCTGAAATTGTATCTTCATCTCCTGAGATTCTCTTTCTCATCTCTTGCTTTCTGTTGGTGATGCTTACTTTTGTGGTTCCTGATCTCTTCTCTAACTTCTGCTCTAGGGTTTCTCTGTGTTTTCTTTATTGATTCTAACTCTTTGTTCATATCTTGTATCATTTACTTCAACTTTTTGAATGTGTAGTTCTGTCTTTCCATGGTCTCTAATATTTTTTTTTCATTTCCGCTTTATGTGCCTCTATTTGTGTGGCTATATTTGCCTCTAAATCTTTGAGAACTTTGTTTGCTCTTTCTTTGCCTCTATTTGTGTGGCTATTTCTTTGAGAGATTTGTTCGTTTCTTTTTTATGTGCCTCTAATAACTTCATAAGCATAGCTTTAAAATAATTTTCCTGTGTTTCCCATGAATTAAAATATCCATTGATTTGATTTTTAGGTTACTGGTGAAGCCGTGATATCCTAATGGCTGTGTTCTTATGCCAACCTCTAGTCTTCTGCTTATTAGAAAACTTTACTGTTTTTTCCTGGAATATGTACTTCAGACTGGGTTTATCTGTCTCTGGTGTCTGGAGTATTCAGGAAGATGTGGGAGGTCCATCAGCTTGAGAATGAATGTTGGTGTTTGTGCTGTAGCTAAGGGATGACGGTTGCTAGCACATGTGCACAAGTAGAGGTATGTCTGCTTCGAAGTGTGCCTTGTGGGACAAGGTGCTAGAGCATGTAGATGCCTGGAAGGGTGGAACTTAAGCACAAGAGCGGATGCTGGCACTGTTTGAGGGAGCACTTGTGTAGGTACCCTGAATACCTCAGTGACCTATATGCCTGCCTTACTTTACTCTTAGTATTCAGATCTGTCTGGTCTCCAGAAATTATTTGCCTTGACACTACTGGTAGACCCACAGAACAGGACCTTCAGTGATGAGATCACTGTCTGAAAGATTCCTGTGTTGCTCACATTGGGCTATGGGTGGGAGGGATCCGATGTTTGGCTGCTAGCATAGAGGGTCCCTCCGTATGCGCCTCTGCATGCACTCTTAGATCTCATAGGAAAACACAGGCATTTCTCCTGTTCTCTACTCTCAGATTTGGGCCTGCAGTAGCAAAAGAGAGTGTCATAGATCCATCAGCTTAGTGGTGTCCACTGCTGGGAAGGGAGACCTGTACTTGGGACAGCTACCTCTGCTGGTGTTGTCCCTGAGCACGGAGGCTCCTGCTTGGACTAGCAACAGTGGAAGACCTGAGAAGCCCATACAACTGCCTGCTGCAGCACAGACCTAGGATGCCCGTATAGCCACCTGCAGCAGTGCAGATCTGGAATGCCAGTACAGCTGCCTGAAACAGCACTGACCTGGGAGGCCCTTAATGCAGCCATTTATGCTGTCTCAGTCACCAAGGCTCCTGCTTGGAGTAACAAGTGCCACCTCAGCTGAGCTGGGAGTCCTGTGTTTGGTACAAGGAAAAGTGCAGGACAGTTGAATATTTGCCACTCTTAGGCCCTGGAGATGGCCATTGGTGATCTGGATCCAAACTGTCCCAGCTCGTGGGTTCTGTCCCCTCTAGCTCATAAAGCCTCAATGTCGATGTTCTAGTTTTAGCTGCCACTTCACTCACCAATTTTGGTGCTTTGGATCCTATGCCCCTAAGCTATGGTGCACTCTGGTAGCTGCCAGCTTGGACTCCCCAATTGCAAACTCTCAATGATTTTTAAAAATTAATGAGAGATATTAACTGGCCAAGCCCTACAATTAGATTAACTACTTATGAGTTAAACATTTCTTTCAAACATTACAAGGAAATTTAGACTTAAACAGCCCAAGATGTTTAACAGCTGAAGGAGAAAAATAGTTAAGCCAGGTAGAAAAATGATTGCAAGATACATATAGATTGAATAGAGGCTAAACTTAATGGTATTTTGGCATTTTGCCTTAAACTCAATCTCCTACTGGATTCATTATGCAAAGATAAGATAGTGTTATGGAGTGTATTTTCTTAGCACATAAACAAAGCAAAAAATTGTAGGCAAATATAGAAAAGTTTTCTGAATTAATTCTGAAATATAGAATAAGACTGTCAATTTTCAGGAAGAGACCCAGATGAAATTGTAGTATATCTTTTTAATACTGAGATCATGTCATTGTGTGTGATCAATGAAGATTGGCAAAGAGCTTGCAGCAACTACTTGGGAGAAACTGGTAAAAAAACAAACAAACAAACAAACAAAAAAACCTTAAAAACAAATGTATACAGTTTATAGAAAGAACTAATTGGATTCTTCCATGTAAATGGAACACAAATTCCAGAGACAGCAACAATTTATTGTGATGCAAACATGATGAAATGTCAGGTTAAAAATCAGAGAAAATAAGCAAGGTGACCCAAAGCCCATATTGTTCAGAAAATCAGAATTGTATGCAATACTTATGGTGTTATTAGATATTCCTGAATCTCTTAATATAATTACTGACTGTCAATATGCAAAAAGATTTGTTTTGCATGTAGTAAATGCTGAATATATTCCTGATAACTCAGAATTAACTGTTATTTATGCAACTGCAACAGGCTATCAGAAGTAGGAATTATCCCTTATGTATTACTCATATTCAGTCTCATACAGGTTTGGGAGGTCCATTGACACAAGAAAATAAGGAAATTGATCTATTATTAATAGAAAATGCATTAAAAATTCATATTGTAAACACGATTTTAACAGTAAAGGTTATTTTTTTTTCTATTACTTGGTAACAGTAATAAAAACTGCATGGTACAGGCATAGAAACAGAATGTGGATCAATGGAATAAGATAGAAGACCCAGAAATAAACACACACTTTTGGACACCTGATTTTTGACAAAGATGTCAAAACCATACAATGGAAAAGAGACGGCACTTCAACAAATGGTGCTAGTCTAACTGAATGTCTACATGTTGGAAAATGAAATAGATCCATAATTATCACCCTGAAGAAAACAAAAGTCGAAGTGGATCAAAGACCTTAATATAAAATCAGACACACAAGACCTGTTAGAAGAAAAAGTGAAGAAGAGCCTTGAACTCATTGGCACAGGAGACAACTTCCTGAACAGAACACCAACAGCACAGGCTCTAAGATCAACAATCAATAATTGGGACCTCATGAAACAGAAAAGCTTCTGTAAAGCAAAGGACACTGTCGTCAAAACAAAACTTCTGCCTACAGAATGAGAAAAGATCTTAACCAACCCTATATCTGACAGAGAGCTAATATCCAGAATATATAAAGAACTCAAGAAGTTAAACAGCAACAAATAAAGTAATCCAATTAAAAAATGGGATGCAGAGCTAAACAGAGAACTCTCTGTAGAGGAATAAAGAATGGCAGAGAAACACTTAAAAAATGTTCAAAACATCCTTAGTCATCAGGGAAACGCAAATCAAAACGACCCTGAGATTTCACCTTACACCCATCAGAATGGCTAAGATCAAAAACTCAAGTGACAACACACGCTGGAGAGGATATGGAGAAAAGGGAACCCTCTTCAATTGCTGGTGGATATGTAAACTTGTACAACCACTTTGGAAATCAATCTGGCGCTTTCTCAGACAGTTAGGAACAGTGCTTCCTCAAGATCCACCTATACCATTCCTAAGCGTAGGGAATCTTATGAAAGTGGGAGATAATAAAACCTGGAGAGGACAGGAGTTCACGAGGAGAGCAACAAATCCAAAAAGCCTGGGCACAGTTTTTTTTTTTTTTTTTTTTTTTTTTTTTTTTTTTTTTTTTTTTTTTCTGAGACTGATACTATAGCAAAGGACTACTCATGAAGATGGCCTGGTCACTTTGTAAATATTAATTTATTATTTGTTACAATTTATTCACTTTGTATCTAGGCAGTAGCCCCCTCTCATCTACTCCCAGTCCTACATACCCTCAATTTTACTCCCCCCTATGACACTAACCTAGTCCACTTATAGGGGAGATACTCCTCTTCTGCTATCTGACCTTAGCCTATCAGGTCTCATCAGGGCTGGCTGCATCATCTTCCTATGTAGCCTGGCAAGACTGTACCCCCCCCCCCAGGGAAAGGTGATCAGAGAGCGAGCCACTGAGTTAATGTTACAGACAACCCCTGCTCCCATTACTAGTGAACCCACCTGGAAACTGAGTAGCCTATGGGCTTCAACTGAGCAAGGAGTCCAGGTCCTCTAGATGCATAGCCTTTGGTTGATGTTTCTGTCTTTGCAAGCCCCATTGGGCCTAGGTTTTTAGGCTCTGTTTATCTCCTTTTGAGGTGCTGTCCCCTCCAGGACTTTATATCTACCAGTTCTTTCATTAGTTTCCCTGCACTCTTCCCAAAGCTTGGCTATGAGTCTCAGCATCTGCTTCAATACACTGATAACTAGTTTCTTTCAGAGGCCCCTTGTGGAAGGTTCCTTTCCTGTTCCCTGTCTTCTCCTACTTCCAGTATTTATCCTATATGCCCTTCTGAATAAGGATTAAATATCATCCCAAGGGTTTTTCTTGTTGTTTAGCTCATTTAGGACTATATATTTTAGTATGTTTATCCTATATTATATGGCTTATATCCACTTATAAGTGAGTATGTACCATATGTGTCTTTCTGTTTCCTCAGAATGATCTTTTCTAGTTCCATCCATTTGCCTACAAATTTCATACCTTTGTTTATAATTGCTGAGTAGTATTCCATTGTGTAAATGTAGCATAATTTCTGCATCCACTCTTCAGATGAGGGAAATCTAGTTATTACCAGATTCTGGTTATTATGAATAATACTATGTACATAGTTGGGAAAATGTCCTTGTTTTTACAGTTGAGCATCTTTCAGATATATGCTTAGGAGTGGTATAGCTGGATCTTGAGCTAGAATTATTCCTAATTTCCTGAGAAAGGGCCAGTTTGGTTTCTGAAATGTGTTGTACAAGTTTACATCCCCACCAGCAATGGAGGGGCTTTCCTCTTTCTACACAAACTCTCTAACATGTCTCATCCCTTGAGATTTTGTTCTTAGACATTCTGATGGACATGGGGTGGAATCTTCAGTTCGCTTTGGTTTGCATTTTCCTGATGACTAAGTATGTTGAACACTTCAAGTGTTTCACTGTCATTTGATATTCCTTTGTTGAAAATTCTCTGTTTACATGTCCAACAAAAGGCGCTGTTCTACCTGTATTTTTACATGTAGAAAAATGCAAATAGAGCCATATTTATTATTCTGCACAAAACTAAATTCCAAGTGGATCAAAGATCTCAACATAAAACTGGACACACTAAAGACGTTAGGAGAAAAATTGCAGAAGTGTCTTGTCCTGATCAGCACAGGAGACAATTTCTGGAAGAGAATACCGACAGCAGAGGCTCTAAGATCAACAATCAATAAATGGGACCTCATGAAACTGAAAAGCTTCTTTAAAGAAAAGGACACTGCTGCCAGAACAAAATGACAGCCTACAGCCTGGAAAGGATCCTCACCAACCTTATAACAGAAAGATGGCTAATATTCAGAATATATAAAGAACTCAAGAAGTTAAAAAGCAACAAATCAAATAATCCATTTAAAAAATGGGGAACAGAGCCAAACAGAGAATTCTCATTGAGGAATATCGAATGGCAGAGAAAGGTTAAAGAAATGCTCAACATCCTTAGTGATCAGGGAAATGCAAGTTAAAAGGACCCTGGGATTTCACTTTACATCCATCAGAGTGACTAAAATCAAAAACTCAAGTGACAATACATGCTGGAGAGGATTTGGAGAAAGGGGAACCCTCCTCCATTGCTGGTGGGAATGTAAACTTGTACAACCACTTTGGAAATCAATCTGGTATTTTCTCAGGAAATTAGGAATAGTACTATCTCAAGATCCAACTATACCACTTCTAGGCATATATCCAAAATATGCTCAAGTATATAACAAGGACATTTGCTCAACCATGTTCAAAGCAGCTTTCTTCTTAATAGCCAGAACCTGGAAACAACTCAACTATCCCTCAGTTGATCAGTGGATACGGAAATTGTGGTACATTTACACCATGAAATACAAACAAAACAAAACAAAGCAAAAAAAAAAATAAAAGATAAATTAAGAAAAACAAAACAAACAAAAAAAAAAAACAAGGAAATCATGAAATTTGCAGCCAATTGGTGGGAACTAAAAACAGTTTTCCTGAGTGAGGTATCCCAGAAGCAGAAAGACACACATGGTATATAGTCACTTATAAGTGGATATTAGACATATAATATAGGATAAACATATTAAAATCTGTATACCTGAAGAAGCTAAGCAAGAAGGAGTTCCCTGGGTAAGATGATCAATCTTTAGTCAGAAAGCCAAGTGGTTAAGATGTCAGATGAGGGAGAAAACAGGAAACAAGACAGGAGCCTACTACAGATATCCTCTTAAATACTGTACACAGCAGGGTATTGAAGCTGATGCTGAGACTCATAGCCAAATTTTGGGCATAATTCATGGAATTCTATGAATAAAAGGAAAGATGAAAGACCTGGATGGGGCAAGAGGCCCTCAAAGAGAGCAACAGAACCAAAAAATCTGGGCACCGTTTCTGAGACTGATACTCTAAACAATGATCATGTATCAAGATAACCTAGAACCCCTGCACAGATGCAGCCCATGGAATCTAAGTGTCCAAAAGATTTCCCTAGTAAGGGGAACAGGGGCTGTCTATGACATAAACTCAGTGGTGGGCTCTTTGATCCCCTAACCCTGAGGGGAGAACAGCCTTACCAGGCTACAGAGGAAGACTCAGTCCTGATGAGACCTGATAGGCTAGGGTATCTTGGAAGGGGACCATCCCTATTAGTGGACTGTGGGAGGGACAAGGGAGGATCATAGGAAAGGAGGATTTGATTGGCAGGAAATGAGAGAGGGGGCTATAGGTGGGCTACAAAGTGAATAAATTGTAATTAGTAAAAAAAGAAATTAAAAAAGAAAAAAAAGAGAAAATTCTCTGTTTACCTTTGTATCCCATTTTTAATTTGGTTACTTGGTTGGTTGGTGTTTAACTTCTTGATGTCTCTATGTATTCTTGACATTATCCCTCTGTCAAATGTACAGTTGTTGAAAATCTTTTCCCAGTGTGTAGTCTGGCATTTTATTCTGTTGACAGCATTTGTTGCTTTACAGAATCTTTTAACTTTCATGAGGTCCCATTTATTTTTTGTTGCTTAGAGCCTGTGCGGTTGACATTCTGTTCAGGAAGTTGTCTCCTGTGGCAATGAGGTCAAGGCTCTTCCCCGAATTTTTTCTAAGAGATTTATTGTGTCCAGTTTCATGTTGAGGTCATTGTTCCACTTGGACTTTCCTTTAGTACATGGTGATAAATATGGACCTATTTGCATTTTTCTACATGTAGGCATTCAGTTAGACCAACACAAGTTGTTGAAGAAGCTATTGTTTGTTTTGTTTTGTTTTGTTTTTTGTTTTTTTTTTTGTTTTTTTGTATTTTGTGGTTTTCACTTCATTGTCTAAAATCAGTTATTCATAGATGTGTGGGTTTATTTCTGGGTCTTTGATGTCATTCCATTGATTCACCAGTCTGTTTCTATGTCAATACCATTACTGTTACTCTATACTACAGCTTGAGATATGGGATAGAGATACCTCCAGATCTTTTATTGTATATAATTATTTCATGTAGTCTGGGTTTGTTTTGTTTTGTTTTTTTTTTTTTTCTATATGAAATTGAGAATTGTTTTCAAGGTTTATAAATATTTGTGTTGGTATTTTGATGAGAATTGCATTGAATATGTAGATTGCTTTTGGTAGGATGGCCATTTTCCTTAAGTTAATACTAGTGATCCATGAGCATGAGACATCTTTCCATCTTCTGATTTCGTCTTTAATTTCTTTCTTCAGAGACTTGAAGTTTTCTTCATAAAGGTCTTTCACTTGATGGCTTAGAGTCACACCAAGATACTTCATGTTATTTTTGAATATTGTGAAGGGTGTCTTTTTCTTAATTTCTTTCTCAGCCCATTTGTCCCTTATTTATTTACTTTATATTTAATCACAGGTCATTCACTTTGATTCCCAGCTGTAGTCTCCTTCCTCTTTCCCTCCCCATTTGTCTTTTTTTGTTTGTTTGTTTGTTTTTGTTTTTAAACATTTTTTTATTAATTACACTTTATTCACTTTGTATCCCCCCCATGGTTCCCTCCCTCCTCCCTCCCAATCCCTCCCTTCTTCCACCCTCTGCATGCATACCCCTCCCCAAGTCCACTGATAGGGGAGGACTTCTTTTCCTTCCTTCTAATCCTAGTCTATTAGGTCTCATCAGGAGTGGCTGAATTGTGTTCTTCTGTGGCCTTGTAATGCTGCTTCCCCCTCAGGGGGAGGTAATTAAAGAGCAGGCCAATCAGTTCATGTCAGAGACAGTCCCTGTTCCTATTACGATGGAACCCACTTGGATACTGAACTGCCATGGGCTACATCTGTGCAGGGGTCTTAGGTTATCTCCATGCATAGTCCTTGGTTGGAATAGCAGTCTCAGGAAAGACCCCTGTGCTCAGATTCTCTGGTTCTGTTGCTCTGCTTGTGGAGTTCCTGTCCTCTCCAGATCTTAACTCTTTCCCACTTTTTTCTAAGATTCCCTGCACTCTGCCCAAAGGTTACCCATAAGTCTTAGCATCTACATTGATAGTCTGCAGGGCAGAGTTTTTCAGAGGTCCTCTGTGTCAGGCTCCTGACTTGTTCCCTCCTTTCTCCTTCTTCTGATGTCCAGCTTCTTTGCCTTTCTGGATAGGAATTGAGCATTTTAGCAAGAGTCTCTTGATTAGTTTCTTTAGGTGTACAGATTTTAGTAGGTTTATCCTATATTATATGTCTATGTGAGTGAGTATATACCATGTGCATCTTTCTGCTTCTGGGATAGCTCACTCAGGATGATCTTTTCCAGATACCACCATTTACCTGCAAATTTCATGATTTCCTTGTTTTTTATTGCTGAGTAATATTCCATTATGTAGATATACCACAATTTGTGCATCCATTCCTCCACTGAGGGGCATCTGGGCTGTTTCCAGCTTCTGGCTATTACAAATAAGGCTGCTACATACATGGTTGAGCAAATGTCCTTATTGTGTACTTGAGAAACATTTGGATATATGCCTAGGAGTGGTATAGCTAGATCTAGGAAGCGCTATTCCTAGTTGTCTGAGAAAGTACCAGATTGCTTTCCAGCGTGGTTATACAAGTTTACATTCCCATCAGCAGTGGAGGAGGGTTCCCCTTTGTCCACAACCTCTCCAGCATGTGCTGTCTCTTGAGTTTTTGATCTTAGCCATTCTGATGTGTGTAAGGTGAAATCTTAGGGTCTTTTTGATTTGCATTTCCCTGATGGCTAATGAGGTTGAGCATTTCTTTAAGTGTTTCTCTGCCATTCGATATTCCTCTGCAAAGAATTCTCTGTTTATCTCTGTACCCCATTTTTTAATTGGATTACTTTGTTTTTTGTCTTTTGTATACAGAAGTAATTCTGAATTTTTTGAGCCTACAAACTAGAAAAAGTTCTTCACCAATCCTACATATGACAGAAGGCTAATATAAATATATGTAAAGAATTCAAGAAGTTAAACACCAGAAAATAAAAAAACACTAAGTAATGAAATTTTAAAACGGGATATAGGGCTCTAGATTCTTTTGAGTTAATTTTGTATCCTGCTACTTTGCTGAAGGCGTTTATCAGATAAAGGAATTCTCTGGTAAAGTCACTCATGTTTATTATCATATATGAAAATAGTGATAGTTTGACCTCTTCCATTCTGACTTGTATCCCCTTGATCTCTTTTAGTTGTCTTATTTGTCTAGCTAGGACTTCAAGTACTATGTTGAAGAGATAAGGAGAGAGTGGGCAGCCTTGCCTTGTCACTTATTTCAGTGGTACTGATTTATGTTTGTCTCCATTTAGTTTAATTTTGTCCATAGGCCTTATGTATATTGCTTTTACTATGTTTAGGTATGTGCTTTGTATCCCTGATCTCTCCAAAATTATAAACATAAGCAGGTGTTGGATTTTGTCAAATGCTTTTTTGGCATATGAAAAAAGGATTATAAGTTTTTTTTTTTTTTTCAGTTTGTGGATATGGTGGATTACATTGATGGATTTTCGTATATTGAACAACCCTGCATGCCTTGGTAATTTATTTCTACAGTTTACAGTTACTATATCCATTTTATACATCATAAATATTATTCACAGTGGTTATTTTTCTATTTCACTCATTTATCTGCTCTGTGCTGTCTATATAGCTTGAGTTGGACATATTGTTCCATTTTTCTATTTTGTTTTTTTTAATTTTTCTTATGGATTTAAATCATTATTAATTTCTTCTCATTTTTATTATTTCATACATAATTTTTGCTGTTTTCCCTTATGTAAACACAATTTATTTAGAAACTAATAGCATGTGTCTCTCTCAGTTATTATTTTCTTTTTTGGGTTCAGAGATATTTAATTTTTGTTATTCCATTTCTTGTAACAAAAAATAATTGCACCACTGTTCTATGAAACAGTATGGCAAAATGTCAGGTAATGTAATATAATGAGCTAAAAACTCATATTCTTTAATCTAATTAATGCATTTCAATTAACATAAATCCACATAATTACATTTACCATTCCATTTTTGTGCAAGTAAAAAATAAGAAATAAATGATTGTATATATATATATATATATATATATATATATATATATATATATGATAAAGGAATTATTATTTCTATTACAATATGTTTTCCTGTTGTTGTGACCCTTTAATAGTCACTAACATTGTGATTGTTAGGATCATACTAAAAGACCAAAGAAACTTTGTAATAAACTGTCATGATAGCATATTATTTGAAGGATCTGGCTATAAAATTTGTGATCATGTATGAATGTATCTAGGACTATATGTCAGGGAGGTATTTTTAAATTTACATATAAAATGTTTTACGTTTTATTTTTATGATTATATAGACACATAAAAATGATTTTAATTATTATAGTTTTTACAAGGTTATGATATACTTTAACCACATTTACTACCATTATCATCTTCTGTATTATCTGGTCCTTTCTCATATTCTCCTTCATTTTTCCAAGTAGTTTGTCTTGATTTACTGGCTATACTGTGTCTAGATTCTACATTTTTTTACATTTAAGAAAACATGATATTTGTCCTTCAGAGTGGCTTACTTTGCCTATCAGATGATCTCACTCCATGAGAGATTTCTTCAAATGTCATGATTTCCTTATTCTTAATAGCTGAATAAAATTGTGTGTGCATATACAAATATATATATATATATATATATATATATATATATATATATATATATATATATATATATATAT
>NW_026585894.1:6742864-6796994 GCF_907164565.1 Psammomys obesus | reverse complement strand
TATATATATATATATATATATATATATATATATATATATATATATATCACATTTTCTTTACTCAATCACATATTGATTAATATCTACACCGGTTTAGTTTTCTGGTTCCTGGATGCATGAGTATATCTGTGGTATGTTCATTTAGAGTTTGGTTTCCAAACTTTTGGCATACCACCCAAAAGATATACACCCAAATCAAATGGCGCTTTTATTTTAAGATTCTTTTTTTATTCTCTCTGTTGTTGATGAGTTGTTGTTTTTTTTATTTTATTTTTTTCTTATCAGTTACATTTTATTAACTCTGCATCCCAGCCGTGTCCCGAACCCTCATTCCCTCCCAGTCCCTCCCTCCCTCCCTCATCTCCACCATGCCCCTTGCCAAGTCCACTAATAGGGGGGACCTCCTCCCCATTCATCTGATCCTGTTTTATCAGGTATCTTCAGGACTGGCTGCAAAGCTCTCCTCTGTGGCCTAACAGGACTGCTCCTCTCTAGGGGGGTTGGGAGGCCAAAGAGCCAGTCATTGCGTTCCTGTTAGAAATAGTCCTTGTTCCCCTCACTATGGAAAACCAATTGGTTACTGAGCTACCACAGGCTATATCTGAGCAGAGGTTCTAGGTTACATTCATACATGGTCCTTGGTTGCATATTAGTCTCAGAAAAGACCCTGTGGCCAGATATATTTGGTCCTTGTGGAGCTCCTATACTTTCCTCATCAGAATAACTCCCCTTCTTTCTTATGATTCCCTGTACTCTGCCAAAGGTTTGGTCATGAGTCTTTGCTTTGAAAACACTGCTAGTTAGAGTCTTTCAAATGCGCTCAGTAGACTCCTGTCATATGTTCAATGCGCATCCAATCTGTCTTTCTAAACGAGGATTGATCATCTTACCCCATGTCCGCTCTCTTGATTATCTTTTTTAGGTGTATAGATTTCATTATGCTTATCATATCTTATAGGTCTATATAAGTGAGTATATACCATGTTTGTCTTTCTCCTTCTAGGATATTACACTCATGATGATCTTTTCTAGATCCCACCATTTGCCTACAAATTTCATGATTCCCTCCTTTTTGATTGCTGAGTAGTAATCCATTGTGTAAAAATACCACAATTTCTGTACCAATTCCTCCGTTGATGGACATATGGATTGTTTCCAGGTTCTGGCTATTACAAATAATGCTGCCATAAACCTGGTTGAGCAAATATCCCTTTTGTGTACTTGAGCAAACTTTGGGTATATAACTAGCAGTGGTATAGCTGGGTCTTGAGGAAGCACTATTCCTAGAAATGGTCTTAGAAAGCTCCAGATAGATTTCCAGAGTGGTTGTATCAGTTTACATTCACACCAGCAGTGGAGGAGGGTTCTCCTTTCACCACAACCTCTCCAGCATGTGTTGTCCCTTGAGTTTTTCATCTTGGCCATTCTGATGGGTGTAAGGTGATATCTCAGGGTTGTTTTGATTTGCATTTCCCTAATGGCTAAAGAGGTTGAGCATTTCTTTAAGTGTTTCTCTGCCATTCGATATTCCTCTGTCGAGAATTCTCTGTTTAGCTCGGTTCCCCACTTTTTAATTGGATTAATTGGTTTGCTGCTTTTCAGCTTCTTTAGTTCTTTGTATATACTCGATATTAGTCCTCTGTCAGATAAAGGGTTAGTGAAGATTCTTTCCCAATCTGTAGGCAGTCGTTTTGTTTTGATGACAGTGTCCTTTTCTTTATAGAAGCTTTTCAGTTTCATGAGGTCCCATTTATTGATTGTTGCTCTTAGAGCCTGTGCTGTTGGTATTCTGTTCAGGAAGTTGTCTCCTGTACCAATGAGTTCTAGGCTGTTCCCCAATTTTTCTTCTAACAGATTTAGAGTATCTGGTTTTATGTTGAGGTCTTTGATCCACTTGGACTTTAGTTTTGTGCAGGGTGATAAATATAGATCTATTTTCATTTTTCTGCATGTGGACATCCAGTTGGACCAGCACCATTTGTTGAAGATGCTGTCTTTTTTCCATTGAATGCTTTTGGCTTCTTTGTCAAAAATTGAGTATTCATAGGTGTGTAGGTTTATTTCTGGGTCTTCTATGTGGTTCCATTGATCCTCCTTTCTGTTTTTATGCCAATACCATGCAGTTTTTATTACTATTGCTCTGTAGTACAACTTGAGATCGAGGATAGAGATACCTCCAGATGATCTGTTGTTGTACAGGATTCTTTTGGAGATTCTGGGTTCTTTGTTTCGCCATATGAAGCTGAGAATCTTTTTTTCAAGGTATGTAAAGAGTTGAGTTGGTATTTTGATGGGAATTGCATTGAATCTGTAGATTGCTTTTGGCAGGATGGCCATTTTCACAATGTTAATCCTACCAATCCATGAGCACGGGAGATCTTTCCATCTTCTGAGATCTTCTTCAAATTCTTTCTTCAGAGACTTGAAGTTTTTCTCAAACAGGTCTTTCACTTGCTTGGTTAGTGTCACCCCAAGGTACTTTGTGTTATTAGTGGCTATTGTGAAGGGTTTTGTATCACTAATTTCTTTCTTGGCCCTTTTGTCTTTGGTATACAAGAGGGCTTTTGATTTTTTTTTTTTTTTGAGTTGATTTTGTATCCTGCCACTTTGCTGAAGGTGTTTATCAGCTGGAGGAGTTCTCTTGTTGAATTTTTGGGGTTGCTCATATATACTATCATAGCATTTGCGAATAGTCACACTTTGACCTCTTCCTTTCCGATGTGTATCCCCTTGATCTCCTTTAGTTGTCTTATTGCTCTGGCTAGGACTTCAAGTACTATGTTGAAGAGGTAGGGAGAGAGAGGGCAGCCTTGTCTTGTCTCTGATTTCAGTGGGATTGATTTAAGTTTCTCTCCATTGAGTTTGATGTTGGCTATAGGATTGCTGTATATTGCCTTTACTATGTTTAGATATGTGCCTTGCATTCCTGACCTCCCCAAGACTTTAAACATGAATGGGTGATGGACTTTGTCAAATGCTTTTTCAGCATCTTAGGAGATGATCATGTGGTTTTTCTCCTTCTGTTTGTTTATGTGGTGGATTACATTGATGAATTTCCGTATGTTGAACCACCTTTGCATGCCTGGAATGTAGCCTACTTGGTCGTGGTGGATGATATCTTTGATGTGTTCTTGGATTCAGTTTGCAAGTATTTTATTGAGTATTTACGCGTCAATGTCCATAAGAGAGATAGGTCTGAAGTTCTCTTTTTTTGTTGGATCTTTGTGTGGTTTAGGTATCAGGGTGACTGTTGCTTCATAGAATGAGTTTGGTAATGTACCTTCTGTTTCTATTTTGTGGAATAGTTTGAGGAGAATTGGTGTGAGCACTTCTTTGAAGGTCTGGTAGATTTCTGAGCTGAAACCATCTGGCCCAGGGCTTTTTTTGGAGGGGAGACTGTTAATGACTGCTTCAATTTCCTTGGGGGATATAGGGCTATTCAGTCTTTCTACCTGATCTTGACTTAATGTTGGAAGATGGAATCTATCAAGAAAATTATCCATTTCATTTAGGTTTTCAAATTTTGTGGCATATAGGCTTCTGTAGTATGACCTAAAGATTGTTTGAATTTCCTCTGTGTCTGTAGTTATGTCATCCTTTTCATCTCTGATTTTGTTGATTTGGATAGATTCTCTCTGCTTTTTAGTTAGTTTGGCTAAGGGTTTGTCTATCTTGTTGATTTTCTCAAAGAACCAGCTTTTTGTTTCATTGATTCTTTGAATTGTTTTATTTGTTTCTAATTGATTGATTTCAGCCCTGACTTTGATTATTTCAAGCCTTCTGCTCCTCTTGGGTGTATCTGCTTCTTTTTTTTCTAGGGTTTTCAGTTGAGCCATTAAGTTGTTTGTATGTGATCTTACGAATTTCTTCTTGAAGGCACTTAGTGCTATAAATTTTCCCCTGAGCACTGCTTTCAATGTGTCCCATAAATTTGGGTATGTTGTGCCTTCATTTTCATTGAATTCTAGGAAGTCTTTAATTTCTTTCTTTATTTCTTCCTTAACCCAGCTGTCATTGAGTAACAAGTTGTTCAGTTTCCATGCGTTACAAGCTGTTTGTTATTTCTGTTGTTGTTGAGGTCCAGCTTTAGTCCAAGGTGGTCAGATAGAATACAAGGGATTATTTCAATCTTTTTGTACCTGTTGAGGCTTGCTTTATGACCAACTATATGGTCTACTTTGGAGAAAGTTCCATGCGGTGCTGAAAAGAAGGTATACTCTTTTGAGTTTGGATGAAAAGATCTGTAGACGTCTATTAGGTCCATTTGATTTAGGGTCTCTGTAAGTGTTTTTATTTCCCTATTTGTTTTCTGTCTAGTTGATCTGTCCCTTGGTGAGAGTGGAGTGTTGAAGTCTCCCACTATTAGGGTTTTAGGGTCAATGTGTGATTTAAGCTTTAATATTGTTTCATTTACGAATGTAGGTGCTCTTGTATTTGGGGCATAGATATTCAAAATTGTGATGTCCTCTTGATGGATTTTTCCTTTGATGAGAATATAGTGGCCGTCCTTATCTTTTTTGATTAACTTGGGTTGAAAGTCTATTTTATTAGATATTAGGATGGCTCTCCCACTTGTTTTCTGGAACCATTTGCTTGAAAGATTTTTTCCAGTCCTTTACTCTGAGGTAGTGTTTATCTTTGTTGCATAGGTGTGTTTCTTGGATGCAACAGAATGATGGATCCTGTTTCCGCAACCATTCTGTTAGTCTGTGTCTTTTAATTGGGGAGTTGAGTCCATTGATGTTGATAGAAACTAGTGACCAACAATTGTTACTTACTTTAGATGTGGGGTTGGTGGTGTCACTGAGTTTCTTTGCGTGTCTTCTTTTGGTTTTTTTGTTGTGTAGTTATCTATTTCCTCTGTTTCTTTCGATGTATTTGTTTTCTTTAGTTTGGAGTTTCCTTTCTAGTAACTTCTGTAGAGCTGGGTTACTATGTAGATATTGTTTAAATTTGGTTTTGTCTTGGAATATCTTGAATTCTCCCTCTATGTTGATTGAAAGTTTTGCTGGGTATAGTAGTCTAGGTTGGAATCTGTGGTCCCTTAAGGACTGTATAATTTCTGTCCAGGCCCTTCTGGCTTTCACAGTTTCTGTTGAGAAATCTGGTGTGATTCTGATAGGTCTACCTTCATATGTTACTTGGCCTTTTTCCCTTGCTGCTTTTAGAATTTTTTCTTTGTTTTGTAAGTTCAGTGTTTTGACTATGATGTGACATGAAGAATTTATTTTCTGGTCTAGTCTGCTTGGTGTTCTGTAGGCCTCTTGTATGTTCATGGCCATCTCCTTCTTTAAGTTGGGAAAGTTTTCTTCTATAATTTTCTTGAAAATATTTTCTGGACCTTTGAGCCTGATGTCTTCTTTTTCTTCTACTCCTATTATTCTTAGGTTTTGTCTTTTCGTGGTGTCCTTGATTTCTTGGATGTTTTGTGTTTGGAACTTTTCTGATTTTATTTTTTCTTTGAGAGATGTGTTAATTTCCACAAGTGTATCTTCGGCTCCAGAGATTCTTTTTTCCATTTCTTATATTCTGTTGGTGATGCTTAGCTTTGTAGTTCCTGATCTTTTCTCTATGTTCTCCAGCTCCTGGTTTTTCTCTATTTGTGTTTTCTTTATTGATTCTAATTCTGTTTTCATGTCTTGCACCATTTCCTTCATCTGTTTGAATGTGGACTCCTGCTTTTCAATGATAGCTTCTATTTTTTTGTCCATTTCCTCTCTATGTATCACTAATTGTGCCTCTACATCTTAGGGTATAATTGCCTGTATTTCTATGAGAGCTTTGTTTATTTCTTCTTTATTTGCCTTCATTTGTGTGGACATTTCTTTGAGAGCTTTGTGCATTTCTTCTCTGTTTCCCTCAATTTTTGTGGTCATTTCTCTGAGAGCACAATTTGTTTCCTTTTGGTTAGTCTCAATTTCTTTGGTTATTTCTCTGAGCGCTTTGTTCATTTCATCTTTATGGGTCTCTAATACCTGGAGAAAGATAGTTTTGAGGTCGTTTTCTTGTGTATCTAGTGAATTGAAGTGTCCATTGTTTTGTGGGGTTGCTGGTGAAATCACTATGTCCTGATTTTTGTTGAGAGTGTTCTTAAGTCTGCCTCTAGCCATCTGGTTATTTATAATCCTCACTGATTGTTCCTCGAGGTTGTAGTTCGGGTTATGATTCTCTCTTTCTTTTTTCTGGACTGTTTTTTCAGGAAGATGAGAGAGGTTCACTGGTTTGGGAGTGTGCACTACGTTTTCAGTTTTGCCTAAGTAAGGAATGTGACGCTGGCGCTATTCACGTGCGCTTTTAGCGGGCGCAGTGTGCACGTGCGGATTCTCTAACTATTGCAGTGGCCTGCAGGCCACTATTACGCAGTTCTGACTGAGATCCATGGATTGTTTGCCTGGATTATCCTGGTGGACCCGCAAGGCAGAGGCTTCAATGTTGTGGTCGCTATCCCAAGAATCCCTATGATGCCCACACTAGGGGTGTGGGTGGCAGGGATCTTGTCTGTTTGCTTCTGTGGAGAGGCCCTGGGTCTGTGGCAATCTCTCCCTAGAAGGCTCACTCACTCTCTTGCAGGACCAGTTGGAATGCACAGGCGTTGCTCTTGCTCACTACTCTCTGTTTTGGTCCTGCTGCAGAAGTGCACGGTTAGGCTAACAGTCAGCTCTGTGATACTGTGGCTGCAGGACTCAGTGTCCACCTTTTCAGTGTGCTGCCTCTTTGTCCTTTCCCTCTGCCAGGAGGGGTTATGTTGACTGGTCCTTGGGTGGCGCGGTAAAGAGTTAGGATGAGTGTACTCAATCTGAGTTCCCGGGCCCAGATCTCTCTGCCAGAAGCAGCCTAGCAGTAGAATCTATGTTTGCTGATCCCAAGAGAGTACTGGGTAGGGTTGAATGTCCTCAGATCCAGAGCTTGAGTTTCTCTGCTAGGGGCAGCTGGGTGAACTGGAGAGAGGGTGCTTTGTCCTTGGCATGCTGCCTCTCTGTCCTTCCCCTCTGACCTTCTCCTCTTCTAGGGCAAGCTTATGGAGGTGCTCTCAGGGGAGTGCCAGCAGGGGTTGGGGCTTCTCAGTCGGATCCTGAGCCCTGAGCCGGCGTTTCTCTGCCAGGGGTCGGGGGGGGGACGCTGGTGATAGAACTTGCTGCTAGACCATATTGTGCTGGACCCGGGATAATCTCAGGACGTGTAGAATGACCACAGTCCCAGATCCCGAGCTGTAGGTTGTTTGCTAGTAGTGGCCGGCAGCACTGGAGTTCTGGCACTGTGAAGCTGCTGTGCGCCTCTTTATCCTTCTGTTCTGCTGCAGCAGGGTTATGGCGGCATTTGGGGTAGTGGCTGAAAGGATTGGGTTTTCTCAGCCCCGATCTCGGGTTGGGGTGCAGACAATGTGGTCTGTGGCAGATTCTGCTGGACACCTCCTGCCTCTTCCGAAGAGGGAGTAGGGATTTTGAGCTGGGAATGCAGCTGTAATCCGTGTGCGGAGGGAGCTCAGTTTTGATGGTGGCAGGTACCCGTGGTCGGAGAGACCTTCCAGGGAAAGACTGGGTGACCTGTGACCAGTCTGACAACTTTCCTTCCCCGTGGGTTTTTTTTTTTTTGCGACTGGGACTCTCAGCCTCAGGCACCCTTGTGCCCACCAATCAGCCTGGGAAAGTGATAGGGACAAGCAGGCTTGTGGCAACAGCCCGGAGACCCAAAGCCTGAGTTGGCCGGGTTCTCTTCCAGGTTCTGGCTAGGCAGGCGAGAGTGGACCCTAGGGATTCCCACGCCGTGGGAGCCTCCCCTCACCTGGGAAACATGATTGATCGCTGTTGTTTTAGGGCCCAGAGTTCAGTCTCCTGGTCGCTGCATGGAGTGTGTTGTCCCGCTTCTCAGACAAGGTGTTCTCCAGATGCCACCATCTTGGCCCCCCATCTTATTTTAAGATTCTTAAGGAATTTTTGTAGTGATTTCCACAGTAGATAAGCCAGTTTTTCATTCTAAGTAGTGGGGTGTAATGATTCTGTATTTCTTTGTCAGCAGGTGTTTTTTGTTTGTTTGTTTGTTTGTTTGTTTGTTGTATGTTTAGACATTCAGATTGTGGTAAGATAAAATCATGATATACTTTTATTTGCAAATTGCTTATACATTGTATAATTCATATTTTGGACAACTTAGATATCTGATTTGGAGAACAATTTATTCAGCTCATTTGTTGATTATTGATTGAGTTGTTCATAATTTTAAAATGTAATTTTTGTAATTCTTTTATCGATTCTGCATAATAATCTCCTATCAGACGCATAGCTAGTTAAGATCTTCTCCAATTCTATATAGTCTCACAATTTTTGTTGGTATTTTATCTCTTTCATCTATTTCCTTGAAAGTGCTAAAACATCCATTACATTATTGGGTATTATTAGGGGCTGTTGTGCTATGATGATGACTCTATCTCTCTTTCATGGTCTCTCTTTCTATGTCTTTCTATCTCTCTCTCTTTGTTTGTGTGTATAGGTGATTAAACTTTCTGATTCTTATATATATATATACAGTTGTTTTATTGTCATTTTCACTTCCCTTTCCATGGATATTTTTCTCCAACTACTAGAAAACATTCTTTCAAACACCACAAACAGAATATATTAACCTTTATTTGACAGAACATTTACTTGTGCTTTTATTCACTCTTTCTTGCTGTGTTCATTACGGTCTTCAATAATTTTGAATAACATTTCATTTTTATAGAAAATTTTATATGTTAGAACAAAATGAAGATTATGACAAAAGAGAAAACTGAAAAGTCACTCATATTAATGCATTAATCTTCATTCAGAAGGGCAAACACATTGAAAGCAGGAGAAGATGGGGAACGGGGCAGGAACTTCTCACAGAGGACCTCTTAAAGACTCCACCTAGCAGAGTATCAAAGCAGATGCTGACACTCATGACCAAACTTTGGACAGAGCACAGGGAATCTTACGGAAGAAGGGGAAGATAGAAAGACCTGGAGGGTACAGGAACTCCACAAAGAGACCAACAGAGTGAAAAAATATGGTCCAGAGAAAGATGTTTTCTTAACTTGATAAATTCAAGATATGACAGAGAATGATTTATGAACAAAAGTTTAGACTGACCTAAATAGGATAGATAGTATTTTCTTCAAGGTTGCCAAATACAAATACACTAAACATTTTAAATTTAACTATGGCTTGAATGTCCATATGATGTTCCTGATTGTTTCATAACTGTTCTTACTGTATATAGTTATATTATAAATAAATAACGTCCATTTCTATTTGAAAAAATACATTTTTAGATACAAATTAAATTGTAAATAATACAAATTAATCAGATATATTTATAGGGTACAAAATGATGTTATGACTTATGATTTCAATGTAGATTCACTAAATCAGACTAATTAACATATCCATTATTCAAAACATTTTTATGATGAGAACTTTTAATATTATTGTCTTACCAAGTGTGAAATATATGTTATTTACTGTGTTCATGTGCTTGTACTATATATTAAAAAATACAAAAAACAAAAAACAAAACAAAACCAAGACAAACAAAAAGATTCCTGACAACCAGTCAAAGGTGAGTTTCCTCTTCCAATATTGTAAATTTAAAGCAAGTATTAACCACTGTTCTCAATTTCTGTTCCAGTGATTTATATAAAGAATCATGTACTTTTTGATCACTTTTGTTAAAGAATTAAAGGAAAAATTATATATTGAAAGAAGGGCAACCTGATTTTAGCAGCTCAAGAAGAGATTAGAAAGTGACATTGAAGTTCAGAGACATTTTCCACAAAAAGAGAAAGTGACAAGAAGAAAAATCATTGCCAAAATACTCAAGACTTAGCTATCATTTGTCTTCAAAGACAACTGATGAAGCAGAAGATAATACATTACGATTATTAACAGTTATTTTTAAACCTTGTATAGAAATCTCCTCAGGTAAATAAAAAATAATTTACCAAATTAGTTTGCCACAAAATGTGTAGACCATAATTCAGACAGCTATGTCAGTGTATAAAATGGAATGTTTTTGGAATTGAGGATGGATCGATGTTCACTGCTCTTTTCTTATTATTTTAATCATAAATATTTATGGGATTCATTGTAATACTAGAATGCATGAATATGATGTGAATCGTACAGTCAAGATAGCTAACATTTCTGTCTTCTTAATATTTAAAAATATTTTATTCTTAATATTTAAATATTCTTAATATTTAAAAATGTTTTCAATATATAATTGCACATATCTATGAGTACAATTTTTCTGAGTTTATTTGTATATGTACTGATAAATAGATATGTGCTAATAAGTTCATAGGTAGTTCTTGATATCATGACTCTGATGAACTTATTGTTTTTTCCACATGAGATGCCACCAGAAGTACCTTTAATGTTCATGAAGATACCATCATTATTTTCATATAAATATATATGCAGTAAGATTGTAGACCTTTTTTCCTGTGGCATTTCTTTTATTCATACCACGAATTTTCTAGACTTTGACCCATAACATACTTCATATGGTTATTTTCTTTATCAGTTTGGCTCTGTCACTGCAGAGAAACAATTTGTATGCTTTAGTTTTCATCATTTTTCTCCCATTTAATCTTCATGATGCCTCTCTTCCTTCACCTGACGTGCATCTCTGAACTCTTTTTCAAGCAATCTCTGACCATACAAAGCATTTTCATAAATATTGTAGCTTGAGATGATAGCCATTTTCTTGCCTATGTTTAGATGAACCCTGCTGTGAAGTCGTGATACACAGTCTCCCATACCTTATTTTAGAGTATAATTATGTCTCTTCTTATTGAGGTGATGAATGTTTCACATAAAATTCCACTACTCCTGTATATATTTTCTAGAGCTACAAGAGCAAATGTCTAGATGACTTTAAAACTTGCAGAGAGAACATGAGGTTTAATGTCTTTCTGAGGCCAGGTTAATACACTGAATATAGATTGCTATTCTATCCATTTACTTTTAAAGTTCAGTTTTCATTAATGACATTAAAAATTTTAATGTTCAGTTCCAAATTGTTGACTTGACATTTGCTTCATTTTAACTGTAGTATTTTGTTCATTGTTTAAGATCTTCAGTTGCTTTACTAATAAAAAAGAAATTACAGATAATAATGTCTTTAAGAGACAGGGAATGCTAATATATGAAAATAAAATATTAAATCCATGTAGAAGTATTATATAATAAGTATATTTGCATATAAAAGAAATACCTTACAACAACAACACCAAAAAAACAAGAATAGCTAGAATTTCAGGTAATATCCATATTAGAATAATAATATTCAGACACATAAATAACCTCCTCTTTTCAGTGACACATAAAACTAAAAAATACATGATAAAGAAATGCAGAGGACCTCTGTATTTCCTGTCCTGTTCCCTGTCTTTTACTTCTGAGGAGCCTTCCACAAAAGGCCTCTTAAAGACTTTACCCAGCTGGGTATCAAAACATACGCTGAGGATCATTTCAATATATGCCTAGGAGTGGTATAGCTGGATCTTGAGGAAGCACTATTCCTAATAGTCTGAGAAAAGACCAGATTGATTTCCAAAGTGGTTGTACAAGTTTACATTCTCACCAGCAGTGGAGTAGGGTTCTCCTTTCTCCACATCCTCTCCAGCATGTGTTGTCACTTGAGTTTTCAAACTTAACCATTCTGATGGGTGTAAGGTGAAATCTGAGAGTCATTTTGATTTGCATTTCCCTGATGACTAAGGACATTGAGCATTTCTTTAAGTGTTTCTCTCCCATTCAATATTCCTCTATTGAGAATTCTCTCTTTAGCTCTGTACCCCATTTTTAATTCGATTAACTGATTTGTTGCTGGTTAACTTCTTGATTTCTTTATATATTGTGGATATTAGCATATTAGCCATGTTTGTAGCAGCTTTATTCGTAATAGCCAGAAGCTGGAAACAACCTACATGCCCCTCAGTTGAAGAATAGATACAGAAATTGTGGTACATCTACACAGTGGAACATTTCTCAGCAATAAAAAAAATAATAAATAAATTTTTAAAAAGGAAATAGAGAAATTTGCAGACAAATGGTGAGAACTGGAAAAGATCATCCTGAGTGAGATATCTCAGAAGCAGAAAGACACTCAGGGTATATTCTCACTCATAAGTGGATATTAGATAGGTAATATAGGATAAACATACTAAAATCTGTACACCTAAAGAAACTAAACAAGAAGGACTCTGGATAAGATGCTCAATCCCATTCAAAAAGGCAAAGAGGATGGACATCAGAAGAGGGAGAAAACAGGGAACAGGGCAGGAGTCTGCCACAGAGGACTTCTGAAAGGCTCTACCCTGCAGGCTATGAGAGCAGATGCTGAGACTTATAGCCAAACTTTGGGTGGAGTTCAGGGAATCTTATGAAAGAAGGGGGAGATAGTAAGACCTGGAGAAGACAGGAGCTCCACAAGGAAAACAACAGAGCCAAAAATTCTGGGCACAGGGGTGTTTTCTGAGACTGATACTCGAACCAAGGACCACTGATGGAGATAACCTAGAACCCCTGCACAGATATAGGCTATGGCAGTTCAGTGTCCAAGTGGATTCCATAGTAATGGAAACAGGGACTGTCTCTGACATGAACTGATCGGCCTGCTCTTTGATCGCTTCCCCCTGACAGTGAGCAGCCTTACAAGGACACAGAGGAAGACAATGCAGCCACTCCTGATGAAACCTGATAGACTAGGATCAGAAGGAAGGGGAGGAGGACCTCCCCCATCAGTGGATGTGGGGAAGGACATGGGTGGCAAAAGGGAGGGAGGGTAGGATTGGGAGGGGAGGAGAGAGGGAGCTACAGGGGGGATACAAAGTGAATAAACTGTAATTAATAAAAATTAAAAAGAAAAACATATGCTGAGACTCATAACCAAACTTTGGGCAGACTGCAGGGAATCTTTTGGAAAAAGGTGTAGATAGAAAAACATGGAGAGGACATAGGAGGACAACAGAGACAAAAATTCTGGGCTCATGGCATTCTGCAAAGACTGATGAATCAACCAAAGACTATGCATGGGGAGGACCTAGACCACCTACTCAGATGTAGCCCATGGGCAGCTAAGTCTCCATGTGGGTACCCTAGCAAGGGGAACAGGGGCAGTCACTGCCATGAACTCAGTTGCTTGTTCTTTTATCATCTCCCCCTTGCTAGGTGGCCTTAATAGGCCACAGAGCAAGAGTATGCAGACAGTCCTGATGAGCCCTGATTGGTTAGGGTCAGATGGTAAGGGAGGAGGACCTCTCCTTATCAGCGGTGTAAGGGAGAAATGGGGAGAGAGAGGAAGGGAGAGTGAGACTAGGAGGAGATGAAAGAAGGAGCTAAATCTGGAATACAAAGTGAATAAATAGTAATAAAAAGGGAATGTAAAACATATGTAACACTTTACCCTAAGAAAACCTAATTCCTATACAGAGTACACTATGCCCAACAAAAGAGTATAATTCTCAACTACTCATGTAGGAATTGTACTGAGTTATACTGTATAGTTCAACAGTTTTGAAAGAACAAAATTATGTAAATAATCATGTCCAATGACAGTGAAAGTGTTAGAGACTAGCAATATAAATATTTGAAAAAAAAGAAATATTTGAAATCAAATAAGCTAATGTTAAATAAGCAATACATTGAGAAAAAAAAAAACAAACTTTTTTTGAGAAAAATAAAAATGAATACCTACCATATAAAACTTATCTCACAAAGCAAATACAATCCTTAGAGGAAAACTAATAACTTACAAGTAATTATAATAGGGAATATATAATAAACGACTGAGTATTCCATACTAAAACACTAGAAATGTATGCTCAAATCAAAGTCACAATACAAGAATAAAATAACATGTATAAAAGAGATCTACCAGTTAGACCAGCAACAATTGTTGAAAATGCTATCTTTTTTCCATTGTATGGTTTTGGCATGTTTGTCAAAGATCAGGTGTTCATAAGTGTGTGGATTTATTTCAGGGTGTTCTGTTCGGTTCCACTGATCCACCATTCTGTTTCTATGCCAGTACCATGCAGTTTTTATAACTGTTGTTCTATAGTACAGCTTAATATCAGGGATGGAGATACCTCCAGAAGATCTTTTATTGTAGAGGATTGTTTTAGCAATTCTGGGTTTCTTGTTATACCATATGAAGTTGAGAATATTTCTTTCCAGGTCTGTAAAGAATTGTGTTGGTAATTTGATGGGAATTGCATTGAATCTGTAGATTGCTTTTGGTAAGATGGCCATTTTTACTATATTAATCTTGACAAGCCATGAGCATGGGAGATCTTTCCATCTTCTGATATCTATTTCTACTTCTTTCTTCAGAGACTTGAAATTTTTTTCATACAAGTCTTTGACTTGCTTGGTTATGGTTACACCAAGGTATCATATGTCATTTGTGGTTATAGTAAAGGGTGTTGTGTCCCTAATTTCTTTCTCAGTCTTTTTGTCTTTTGTATACAGGATGGCTACTGATTTTTTTTTTTTTTGTAGTTAATTTTGTATCCGGGCACTTTGCTGAAGGTACTTATCAGCTGTAGGAGAATAGTTCCATACTTATCACCCTGCACTAAACTAAAGTCCAAGTGGATCAAAGACCTTAACATAAAACCAGACACATTTAATCATTTAGAAGAAAAAGTGGGGAAACCCTAGAACTCATTGGTACAGGAGACAACTTCCTGAACAGAACACCTACAGCACAGGCTCTAAGAGCAACGATTAATAAATGGGACCTCATGAAACTGAAAAGCTTCTATAAAGCAAAGGACACCATCATCAAAACAAAACAAGTGCCAACAGATTGGGAAATAATCTTCACCAACCCTTTTTCTGACAGAGGGCTAATATCCAGTATATATAAAGAACTAAAGAAGCTGAAAAGCAGCAAACCAAGTAATCCAATTAAAAAATGGGGAACAGAGCTAAACAGAGAATTCTCGACAGAGGAGTATCGAATGGCAGAGAAACACTTAAAGAAATGCTCAATGTCATTAGCCATTAGGGAAATGCAAATCAAAATGACCCTGAGATTTCACCTTATACCCATCAAATTGGCCAAGATGAAAAACTGGAGTGACAACACATGCTGGAGAGGTTGTGGAGAAAGGGGAACCCTCTTCCACTGCTTTTAGAAATGTAAACTTGTACAACCACTGTGGAAATCAATCTGTAATTTTCTCAGACAACTAGGAGTAGTGCTTCCTCAATATCCAGCCATACCACTCCTAGGCCTATATCCAAAAAAGGCACAGGTACACAATAAGACATTTGCTCAACCATGTTTGTAGCAGCTTTCTTTGTAATAGCCAGAAGCTGGAAACAACCCAGATGCCACTCAACTGAAGAATGGATGCAGAAATTGTGGTACATCTACATAATGGAATAATATTCAGCAATGAAAAATAAGGAAATCATGAAATTTGCAGGTAAATGGTGGAACCTAGAATGGATCATCCTGAGTGAGCTGTCCCAGAAGCAGAAGTACACACACGGTATATACTCACTCATATAGAGATGTAATATACGATAAACCTACTAAAATCTGTACATCTAAAGAAACTAATCAAGAGAGAGGACCCTGACTAAAATACTCAATCCCCATCTGGAAAGGTGGCAAAGAGGAAGGACATCAGAAGAAGAAGAAAACAGGAAACAAGCTAGAAATCTACCATGGAGTGCCTCTGAAAAGCTCTGCCCTGCAGACTATCAAAGCAGATGCTGAGACTTATGGCCAACTGTTGGGCAATGTGCATGGAATCTTATGTAAGAAGTGGAAAATAGTAAGATCTGGTGAGGACAGGAACTCCACCAACAGAACCAGAAATTTGAACACAGGGGTCTTCCCAGAGACTCATATTCCAACGAAGTATCACCAAAGGAGATAACCTAGAACCCCTGCACAGATGTAGCCCATGGCAGTTTAGAGTCCAGTTGGGTTGCCTAGTAATGGGAAGAGGGACTGCCTCTGACATAATCTGATTGGCCTGCTCTTTGATCACCTCCCCCTCAGTGGGGAGTAGCCTTACCAGGCCACAGAAGATGACAATGCAGCCTCTCCTGATGGGTTTTGATAGACTAAGATTAGAAGGAAGGAGAGGAGGACCTCACCTCTCAGTGGACTTGGGGAGGGTCATGAGTAAAGAAGGGGGTGGGAGGGTGGGACCGGGAGGGGAGGAGGGCTTATGGCTTATGGGGGGATACAAAGTGAATAAAATGTAATTAATAAAAAAACAAAATTTTAAAAAGAGAGAGAGAGATATCTATCAAAGGGATAAAGATAAACCGTAAAGCAAACCAACAGCAAAAACTTGGGTCTTTTGTAAATATCATCAAAATTAACTAAACTTTGAGTGATAATGTGAAAGAGAGATAAGAAAAAAAATTAAAATTCAACCCAAACTTTAGATACTATTTCTACCTTTTAGAAATAAGATTTTCCAGTACTGTGAGACATTACATTAATAAGTATGATCAATGATTCTCAAATTGTGAATGATAGCCCTTTCATAAGGGTTGCCTAAGATCATCCTGAATATCAGATATTTATATTATGATTAATATCAATAGCAAAATTACAGTTATAAAGTTTCAAGAAAAATAATTTTATGAGGCTGACTATTCTGGTAACCCTCTCAAAAATCAGCCTATTTGCACAGTGGCCAGTAAACGAGAATAGAGAAATCCTACCCCTACTTGTTCACTATTAAATAAATCTTAGCTGGGTGAAGTGATTCCAGCACAGGGGAGGCAGAGGTAGGTGGATCTCTGTGCATTTGATGCCAATCTGGTCTACAGAATGAGTCCAGGACAGCCATGGTTATATTAAAAATAACAATAATAATTTTATGGTTGGTGGTCACTATACCATGAGAAACTGTGCAAAAGGTCATAGAATTAGGATGGTTGAGAACCACTGAGTTAGATCATTTTGAGGAGTTAGAAATGTTCTTGGAAACCCACAAAAACCTGACTAATGAAAAGTAAATTGTGAACAGGCATAGAATAAGAAAAGTGACTGAATCATGCAACAAAAACATCTTTAAAATTAAATAAAATTGCAGGACCATACCAGTGATAGAGGGTTAGTTACCTTATATTTAAATAATTAACAGTCTGTATTTCCAGAGTATTGCAAAAATAGAAAGCATTTTTCTGGGTAAATTCTGACACTATTAACAACTCTAAAGATGTGGCATTAAAATAGAAATACAGATCATTATGCCTAATAAATATACAGATTAAATTATATAAGAAAGTCTACCAAACTATTAACCGTGATGAAGCATTTTCAATCAGAAATAAAAGTGTTTTGATATTCAAAAGTTAACAAATATCAGCATAGTAAAATTAATTAGGGAAGTGATAATGGATTGTATCAATTAACATGGAAACAGTATTTGACAAAACTGAACCATCTGTCCTCATAAAAATACCAATTAGAATTAGAAAGAAACTTCCTTCATTTGAATCATAGTCTGGTCTTTTTCACATAACAAAATATTTTTACTGAATACTTTATGAACAACAGAAAATTATTCCTCCCAGTGCTGGAAGCTGGAAATTCTAAAACCAAGGTTTTATCAATTCATAGTATGTTGATAGAAAATAAACAAATAGCAAATGGTAACTCAGCAGAATAAAAAGCAACACAGTTTGACTCTAGTTATACTATAGCTCTTCCAGACTTTCTGTCTCCTCTTTGTTGATGGTTCCTGAGCCTTGGGAGGGTAGTGTGATATAGCTATCCCATTTGTGGCTAAGCATTCCACATTCTATAGTTTGACAAGTTGTGAGTTTCTGTGTTAACTACTACCCACTCAACTAAGCAGCATCTCTGAAGTAGTCTGAGAGTAAGTTACAGATATACAGAGAAGAATTTAGAAGGCATTTGACATGTCCATTTAACAAAATAATAGCAGTAGCTCAATCCCTTTGGTCTGTGAGCTCCCCCACAGTTGGATCTTCAGCAGAGTCATAGTACTAGTCAGATATTTCCTTCTAAGGAATGAGCTTCAAGTCCAATCAGAAAGCCATTGGTGACCACCAAAACATTTGTACCACTTTTGAGCCTGTGATCATGCCTTATTACATTGGTCTTTATTTGTTGGGGGTTGGTCTGATGCTTATTACTGGCCTTCAAGATCTGGTTACTACCTGGATAAAACTATTCTTGTTGTGCAACATGCCTAAGACATTATTCCTGATTGGTTGATTAAAGGCCTATACTTGAGCAGGACATAATGGGATAGGCATGGCTAAGGTTTTGTGGACAGGAGAATCACAGGAAAGACAGATGGACAGTAAGAAAGTAGGAAGGAGGATGCCACAATGGGTTAGCATGGAGAAGGAACCACGTAGACTAGAAGGAAGGATTTTAAGGTTGGAGTTGATGGAGAGAACAGCAAGTATCTTGAGATTATGGATAGAGGGTTGACCAAAATTGGATGGGGGTTGGGAGGGGAATGGTGAGGCTATAGAGACAGCATAGGTAAAAATATCTGTGTAGCACAAGGTAAATAAAGCAGTTATAAAATGTAACAGGTGCCTGTGACAGCAGATTAAATAATACCACCACAATAATTATAGGAAAAAATAATAAATAATACATAGCACAACACATTTGATTTACAGTACTTACTGATGCTCACATGGTTTATAGTTTCATAAAACAGTTATGAATTTTCTCTCTCAGCCTCCTTCATAACATCTTATAGTATGCTGAGAGGTAGCCAGTAGGGAGGAAACCTCCTACTCAGCACGACATTATTTTCTCCATTTTTCTTGACCAGTGTGTATAGAGTCTTAAAAAGTGGGGTGTTCCCGTCAATCAAGGGCAGTGGCAATAGTCTGCTTTGCTTTTGAGATGTCCTGGACACCTCCATGCAATGAGGGGATGTATCCCACACATACACTGGGCTTTTTATCTGAAACATATGTATTCTTGAATGAGTATATTTGTTTATATGAATGTGATAAAATAGTAGGTATCCATACTTTTTTTCAAACATCCTTTCAGTTAGTTATCCTTTTAGCAACTCCATCCTCTGTCCTATGCCCCCAACCTTCTTTCCACTAAAAGTTGCCCGTTCCTTTTACCCCTTTTCTCCTTAATATCATCTGTGGTTTTTCTACTGTCCCTATGTCACTTCTTCCATCTCTTAAAGACTAGAATTTGAAAAAGACCTAGTATATTTTTCAAATTATATTCTACTCTGGATACATGCACATAATTGCTTTATACTTTTATAGTTTATTCTCTAATAACCTGACATATATAAACGGCTTCAGAAACTGCTTCAAATGTTTCTTCTTGATTCAGTACCATTATACAAATTAACAGTCTACCCATTTTAAGGTTTTTCAAATATAAATGTTCTATGAGCAGGTGGGATTTAAAACATTTAAAAGAATCTGAAATAAACTACTAACTCTATTGCTACTTACAAATTGTTTGTCATTACAATAGCATAAGGTAAATGGTATTACAGCTTTGTCAAGCATTCTTTTAAGGTCATTTTTCTCCATCCCATTGTACTTACCACAAAACATCTGAAGTGGTTTTAAAGGTTTAAACTATTAAAACCAAATAATCAACACTTTAACTCTGATTTCAAGCTGTTACATGAACAATGAATCACTAAAGTTGCCTATTTTACATTAGGAGGTAAAAATGTTTCCTGTAATGAAGTTTATGTTCCTGGTGGTAGTCAATTTTTTATCTTATTTAGAAAGATTAATTTAATATCCAGCTGATTCATGTTACATTTATTTTAAAGTGTGCTTATCACATAGATACTGATTTAAATGCATTACATTTTTAATTGATTTTTTTTCTCTGAATTTCTTGATGCAAAACCAGGATGAATTATTTTACGCTTATTTTTATGTTTGTATTATACAAAATTAAATTTTTTTCAATCAACAAATGAGTTCTTAAGAATCATTTTGCCTGTATTCTAATATATAATAAAAGTTGTAAAATAATTTTAATCTAAGTCAACTTTATTAGTTTAAGGATAAACTTACTTTTTGTTTTGTGCTCTGTATATGTGCTGCAGATATTTACAAGACACTTTTTAGTTTGTTAGGAGCAGTGTGATAAAAGGACAACTAACACAACATAAATCCCTACAGTTCAAATAATGATGTGTATATTCTAAGACATGTAATATACAAGTGTCTACATTAAACTTTACTGTTACTGTGACAAAATACCTGCTCGAAACAAATTAAAGGAGAAAATTATTTTGGGTCATGGTACAGAAGTTTCAGTCTATCACAGAGCACAGCAGTAAATTAATAGAGTGAAAAGCAGGCTCCTTCAATTCATGGTACCCAGGAATAAAAGTGAAAAACATCACTGCATTCGCAGGCTCTCTTGGTTTCCTATGTTATCTCATCCATGTCCCCAGTCATTATTACACCACTCAAATTCAGGGTACAGCTTTCTTCATAAATTAGTCTTCTCTGGAAGTGTTCTCTAGTATGCACCAGAAGGAAATGCTTATATATCAATCAAATTGGCAATGATGATTAACTAAAACAACATGCATGCATTCTAAAATTCTTGATGTGTGAGCAAGAACATCTCAGTGGAATTTTCATAACTTGAATGATGACATAATGGTGAATTTTCATTGTTAACTTGACTATATTTATAATACATAGGACAGGGTATTTAAACTTCTTTTTTATTTGTGACAATTTTCTGCCTGAAAACTTTTACCTAACTCCAGGTGTATAGATACATAAAGGCGTCATAAAAATCAAACATTTAAAAATAATCAGAACAAAATGCATTTTGAAAGAATAGATTAAGAACAGAAGCATAGAGGGGGGGGCAAAATGGCAGCGCTGTGACGACTCTCATTCTGACCAGCAGCACAGCAGGATCGGCACAGTGACCAGCAATCAAAACTCGCGGCCATAAAACACAAATGATTGTGTTTCCCAAGTGAGAGGATAGCGCACGGTGGGGGATTCAATCAGCTATAACTCACCCAGCTAAACCGCTGAAGAGATCCCGGTTCACCAGGTGCTTGGTCGCCAGCCCAGAGCCACACACCAACGTACTCTGGTCACTGTCCCAGACTGAACTGTAGGCACCACAACATCACAGACTGAAATTTCCAGTAGGTGCAGGAAACGATTGGGACTGAGCTTAGGTCACCCAGACATCCTCTGTAAAAGACTCGGGTTCTGCAGGCATCCCAGGAGCCAGCCCAGAGCCAGAGCCAGGGACCCAGGCTCCAGCACAGAGCCCTGCCTGCATGCCTGATTCACTGCCTCAGATAGAACTGTGGACCCCAGGGCAACAGAGACTGAGTTTCACTGTCAGGTGCAAACCCACAGGGAGGGAAACAGCTGGTCTGATCTCAGAGCATTCAGCTGATACCACCACCGCGAAAAGGTCTCGGGAAAAATTACCCAGTTTAGGCAGACACCCAAGCTACCAAAGTCCAGAAAGGCAGAGCCACGCACGTCTGTCTGTGCCTGCGGGTTCTACTCGCCATCCCAGACAGAACGGTGGTCCCCAAAGCAAAGACTGGGTGTCTGTGACAGGAGGAAACCCCACAGTGGGATGGGAGGATCATCAGGTCTAACGCTCAGGATACCCAGCACCAAAAGACTTTCTGGATTCACGCAGACTCTAGGCTCTAGCCTTCTACTGCAGGCAGGAGCGCTGTGCTCACCCACCATTTTTGAGTACTACTAGGACACTGGGGCACACAGCTGCATCTTCAGACCTACAAAAGCCAAAGAGCCATTTCAGCAGCCCTCAGATACTGTGCCAAGGATCAACCAGTTATCCCTAGCTAGACTGACAAAACTGTGGGAATCTCTGGTCCTTCAAGAGGGCTGCACTCAAAAATTACACCTTAAAAGCAACATCTGCTGCTCACTAAATTCAGAGCAAGAAACCCAGCAGCAGGACAGCCATCACCAGGACCTCTCCTGAAGAGAGGAGAGCCTTCCTGAAAACCACAGTTACCATACAGGTCCATACACATGAAGTGAACTGTGACAATTCCTGAGAAGCACCACTATTGAGTTGACCATACTCAAAAAAGCAGAAGAGAACTTCAGAACCCTGCCAAGTGGATTCTCCCTTCCCCAGGACTCAGCAGGCACCACAAATTAACAGACAACACCTGAGACAGAGAGATGGGTAGAGGCCAGTGAAAAAGCACAACCAACAAAAGGCAAAACAACATGGCATCCCCAGGACCCAGTTATCCAGGGGCAAGTAGCCCTGGACACACTAACATAAGTGAAAATCAAGAAGATGACCTTACATCTATGCTAACAAAGAGGTTAATGGAAGAAATAAATAAAATGCTTAAAGAATTAGGGGAAGATATAATTAAACAGATTATGGTCATCCGTAAAGAAATACAGGAAGATGGAGCCAAACAGTCTGTGTCACTGAAAGAAATAAAAGAAACAGGAACATTCAAACAAACAGCTGAAGGAACTGAAGGAAAATATAGTCAGACAGGTGAAGGAAATCAACAGAACGGTTCAAGATCTGAAGATAGAATTGGAAGAACTAAAGAAAACACAAACGGAGGAAATCACGGGGAGGGAGAACCAAGGAAAGAAAACACGAATGACAAAGATAAGCATAACCAACAGACTACAAGAGATGGAAGAAAGAATCTCAGGTGTGGAAGATACAACGGAAGAAATCGATGTATCCATCAAAGAAAACAATAAATCTAAAAATTCCTGACACAAACCATCCAAGAAATCCAAGACAACATAAAAAGACAAAACCTAAGAATAATAGGAATAGAGGAAAAAGAAGAGTCCCTCCTCCAAGGCCCAGAAAATATTTTCAACAAAATCACTGAAGAAAATTTCCCCAACTTAAAGGGGAAACCTATAAGAATACAAGAGGCCTACAGAACACCTAATAAATTAGACCAGAAAAAGAACATCCTCCCATCACATAATAATCAAAACAGTAAGTATACAGAACAAAGAAAAAATACTAAAAACTGCAAGGGAAAAAGGCCAAGTAACATATAATGGCAAAGCCATTAGAATCACACCTTACTTTTCAACAGAAACCATGAAAGCCAGAAGGGCCTGGACAGTTATCATGTAGACCCTAAGAGAACAAAGATGTCAGCCTAGGCTACTGTACCCAGCATAACTCTCAGTCCTCACAGATGAAGAAAACAAGATATTCAACGACAAAAACAAATTTCAACAAAACCTACACACAAATCCAGCATTACAGAAGATACTAGAAGGAAGAATACAACCCAAGAAAACTAACTAAATTCAAGAAATCATAGGAAATAAATAACCTCACTAGAGCTAAACAAAAGTAGCCAAACACACAAACACACTACCATGGCCAACATCAATAAAAAAGGATCTAAAAGCCACTGGTCATTAATCTCCCTCAACATCAATGGACTCAATTCTCCAATAAAAAGACACAGACTAACAGAACGGATGTGTAAACAAGACTCAACAACCTGTTGCATACAAGAAACACACTTAAATCACAAAGATAGACATTACCTGAGAGTAAAGGGCTGGAAGACGATTTTCCAAGCAAATGGACCCCAAAAGCAAGCAGGAGTAGCCATCCTAATATCTAATAAAGTAGATTTTCAACCAAAATCAATCAAAAGAGATAGAAAAGGACACTTCATACTCATCAAGGGAAAAATCCACCAGGAAGGATATCACAATCCTGAACATCTATGCCCCACATTTGTAAAAGAAACTTTAATAAAACTTAAACCACACATAGACCTCCCCCCCCCACATTAATAGTGGGAGGCTTCAACACCCTACTCTTAACAAAGGACAGGTCAACAAAACAGAAATTAAACAAAGAAACAATAACTCTTACAGAGGTCATGAATCAAATGGACCTCACAGACATCTATAGAACCTTTCACCCAAACTCAAAAGAATTTACGTTCTTCTCAGGACCTCATGTAACCTTCTCCAAAATAGACCATATAGTTGGTCACAAAGCAAGCCTAAACAGATACAAGAAGATTGAAATAATCCCTTGTATACTATCTGATCACCATGGACTAAAACTGGACCTCAATGACAAAAATAGCAAGAGCCTACACACACTGGAAAAGTGAACATCTTGCTTCTAAATGACAGCTGTGTCAGAGAAGAAATTAAAGACTTCCTAGAATTCAATGAAAATGAAGGCACAACATACCCAAACTTATGGGACACAATGAAAGCAGTGCTAAGAGGAAAGTTCATAGCACAACGTGCCTTCAAAAAAAATTTGAAACATCTCATGCAAGTAACTTAATGGCTCACATAAGAGCCCTAGGAAAAAAAAAAGAAACAGACACACAAATGAGGAATAGACGACTGGAAATAAACTCAGAGCTGAAATCAATAAAATAGAAACATATAAAACAATTCAAAGAATCAATGAAATCAAGAGTTGGTTCTTTGAGAAAATCAATAATCTAGATACACCCTTAGCCAAACTAACTAAAAGGCAGAGAGACACCATCCAAAGCAACAAAATCTGAAAAGGAAAAGGGGGACATAACCACAGACACTGAAAAAATCCAAACAAAAATTGGGTCTTACTTCCAAAGTCTATATGCCACAAAACTTGAAAACCTAAATAAAATGGACAATTTTCTTGACCGACTCTACATGCCACAGCTGAATCAAGACCAGGTAAACCAATTAAATAGTACTATATTCCCTAAGGAAATAGAAGCTGTCATCAAAAGTCTACCATGCAAAATAAGCCCAGGGCCAGATGGTTTCAGCGCCGAATTTTAGCAGACCTTCAAAGAAGAGCTAACACCAAAACTCTTCAAACTATTCCACAAGATAGAAACAGAAAAAACACTACCAAACTCATTCTATGAAACCACAGTCACCTTGGTACCTAAACCTCACAAAGGCCTAACAAAGAAAGAGAATTTCAGGCCAATCTCCCTCATGAACATTGATGCAAAAATACTCAACAAAATACTTGCAAACCGAATCCAAGAACACATCAAAGACATCATCCACTATGACCAAGTAGGCTTAATTCCAGGCATGTAGGGGTGGTTTTATATACGGAAATCCATCAATTGATCCACCACATAAACAAACTGAAGGAGAAAAAGCACATATCATTCTCCTTAGATGCTGAAAAGGCATTTGACAAAATCCAACATCCATTCATGTTGGAGAGATCAGGGATACAAGGCACATACTTGAACATAGTAAAGGTGATATACAGCAAGCCTATAGCCAACATCAAACTCAATGGAGAGAAACTTAAATCATTCCCACTGAAATCAGGGGCAAGGCAAGGCTGCCCACTCTCTCCATAGCTCTTCTACATTGTTCTTGAAGTCCTAGCTAGAGCAATAAGACAATTGAAGAAGATCAAGAGGATACAAATTGGAAAGGAAGAAGTCAAAGTATCACTATTTGCAGATGATATGATAGTATACCTGAGTGATCCCAAAAATTCTACCAGGGAACTCCTACATCTGATTAACACCTTCAGCAAATTGGCTGGATACAAAATTAACTCAAAAAAATCAATAGCCTTCCTGTATACAATGGACAAAAGGCCGAGAAAGAAATTAGGGAAAAAACGCCCTTTACAATAGCCACAAAGGACATAAAGTACATTGGTGTGAACCTAACGAAGCAATCAAAGACTTGTATGAAAAAAATTTCCAGTCTCTGAAGAAAGAATTTGAAGAAGATATGAAAGATGGAAAAATCTCCCATGCTCATGGCTTGGCAGGATTAACATAATAAAAATGGACATCTTACCAAAAGCAATCTACAGATTCAATGCAATTCCTATCAAATTACCAACACAATTCTTTACAGAACTTGAAAGAAAAATTCACACCTTCATATGGAACAAGAAACCCAGAATTGCTAAAACAATCCTCTACAATAAAAGATCTTCAGGAGGTATCTCCATCCCCAATCTCAAGGTGTACTATAGAGCAACAATACTAAAAACAGCATTGTAGTGGCATAGAAACAGACTGTAGAATCAATGGAATCAAATAGAAGACCCTGACATAAATCCACGTACTATGGACACCTGATTTTTGACAAAGATGCCAAATCCATTCAATGGAAAAAAGACAGCATCTTCAACAAATGATGCTGGTCTAACTGGAAGTCTACATGTAGAAAAATGCAAATAGATCCATACTTATCACCGTGCACAAAACTAAAGTCCAATTGGATCAAAGACCTCAATATAAAACTAGACACACTAAACTGCTTAGAAGAAAAAGTGAATACCCTTGAAATCATTGCCACAGGAGACAACTTCCTAAACAGAACACCAACAGCACAGGCTCTAAGAGCAACAATTAATAAATGGGACCTCATGAAACTGAAAAGTTTCTGTAAAGCAAAGGATACTGTCCTCAGAACTAAACGACAGTCTACAGATTGGGAAAGAATCTTCACCAACCCTATAACTGACAGAGGGCTAATATCCAATATATATAAAGATCTAAAGAAGTTAAATTACAAAAAAATCAAGTAATTCAATTTAAAAATGGGGTACAGAGCTAAACAGAGAATTCTCTGCAGAGGAATATCAAATGGCAGAGAAACACTTAAAGAAATGCTCAACCTCATTAGCCATCAGGGATATGCAAATCAAAACAACCCTAAGATTTCACCTTATACCCATCAGAATGGCTAAGATCAAAATCTCAACAGACAACACATGCTGGAGAGGTTGTGAAGAAAGGGGAACCCTCCTCCACTGATGGTGGGAATGTAATCTTGTACAACCACTCTAGAAAGCATTCTGGTGCTTTCTCAGACAACTAGGAATAGCACTTCCTCAAGATTCAGCTATACCACTCCTAGGCAAATATCCAAAAGATTCCCAAGTATACAATAAGGACTTTTGCTCAACCATGTTTGTAGCAGCCTTATTTGTAATAGCCAGAAGTTGGAAACAGCCCAGATGCCCTTCAGTGGAAAAATGGATGCACAAATTGTAGTATATCTACACAATGGAATATTACTCAGCAATAAAAAAACAAGGAAATCATGAAATTTGCAGGTAAAGGGTGGGACCTGGAAAAGATCATCCTGAGTGAGCTATCCCTGAAGCAGAGGGATGCACATGGTATATACTCACTCATATAGACATATAATATAGGATAAGCCTACTAAAATCTGTACACCTAAAGAAACTAATCAAGAGGGAGGACTCTTTCTAAAATGCTCAAATTTTATTCAGAAAGGCAAAGAGGCTGGACATCAGAAGAAGGAGAAAAGAGGGAACAAGTCAGGAGGCTGACACAGAGGACCTCTGAAAAGCTCTGCCCTGCAGACTATCAATGTAGATACTGAAACTTATGGGCAACCTTTGGGCAGAGTGCAGGGAATCTTACAAAAGAAGTGGGAAACAGTAAGATCTGGAGAGGAGAGGAACTCCACAAGCAGAGCAACAGAACCAAAAAATCTGAGCACAGGGGTCTTTCCTGAGACTGCTATTCCAACCAAGGACTATGCATGGAGATAACCTAAGACCCCTGCACAGATGTAGCCCATGGCAGTTCAGTATCTAAGTGGGTTCCATTGTGATAGGAACAGGGACTGTCTCTAACATGAACTGATTGGCCTGCCCTTTAATTACCTCCCCCTGAGGGGGAAGCAGCATTACAAGGCCACAGAAGAGCACAAGGCAGCCACTCCTGATGAGACTTAATTGACTAGGATCAGAAGGAAGGAAAATAAGTCCTCCCCTATGAGTGTACTTGGGGAGGGGCATGCATGCAGAGGGTGGAGGAAGGGAAGCATTGGGATGGGAGGAGGGAGGGAACCACGGGATATACAAAATGAGTAAAGTGTAATTAATAAAGAAAAAAAGAAAAAAAAAAGAACAGAAGCATAGAAATGAAATGAGTGCACTTGCTTTGTTTTAACATAAGTATCCAAATCTTGGCTCAACATGTGGTATTACATGATACAGAGTATAATCAACATTTTCTGAATTGTACTGCATTTTCTTTTTTAGTCATTCCTGCTCAGAAGAAGGATTTGCAAAAACATGTAGTAGAACATGGCAGAGTATGTTCAGAGACATGATAGATATTGGTGACTATTCTGTAATAGTCAAAAAATTTTAGAAGCAAGGGTCACCAATTTAAAGAATACTTTTATATAAAAAATCAGTTGTCCAAGCACAATGAAATATAGCAAAATACTAATTTTGTCCTCACAGACTGAAAAAATATAAATAATATTAAAATCTTTGTTTTCATCATTAAACCGTTATGTTCTGATAGGCAAAAAACAAAACAAAACAAAAAAACCCCTCAGTATGTACAGCAAAATACTCTAATTTATGAGACACAAAAGTCTCAAATCTAATTCACAGTGTTTCCAGTAGCTTTCTTGGCACTGCGTAGTGTTACAACATACTGAAGACCAGTGCCCATAATCTGCTCAGTACCGTAGTGAAGTTGAGATACAACATAAATCAACACTTGTAGTAAGTTTCAATCTTTGTGTGCTTGATGTTGAATTAAGTTTTTGGTTGTTGTGCTTTGAAACTCCCTGCATGTTTGTGAAAATTTTGCAATCCTTACATTCATTAAACAATACCACATAGGTTCATGATATACATTAAAAAAATAACATAACACAGGAAATTTGTGAGACATATATGTTTCTGTGCTTGTGAGGCTTTTCCAAAAACAATCAACTGTGGAGGCATGATGCAATCTGAATGTAAGAAGAATCAATTATAGCATGCATTGGGGGTTTTGGAATGGGAATACGTATTAAGTTACTAGAGTGGTGGCAATCTTGTTCCTGTAGTGCATGTGATTTTGTATATTCTGCCACACTGGTTCATGATGTGGAATTGACACTAATAAATTGCTAGTCAGAATTAACTCTCTCTCTTTCTCTTTCTCTCTCTGGCTCTCCTTCATCTTGTTTTTGCCAGGTATTTGGAAAAGGGAAAAGTGAGTAATACAGATGATACACTTAAGAAAGCCAAGTTTTCTGGAGTTTTGTGAGAAGACTGGAGAATAACTGATCAATAAAAGCTAAATAGAAGATTCTATGAATTTCTTTATCATGTCATACTTTTTAATCTAATTTAATCTGAAATACAACTGTCATAAATGTCTTTATTTCTGTGGTCATATTTTATAGAGTCATCTCCACAAACATGATATCAGGTCTATAAAGAAACGGTACAAATAAAACATCTTTCTTAAAAAATCCTAAATTCTGCCTCTCATTTTCTTCTTTTTTAAAGTGAATTCATGTGGTTTGTGGAATTTCATTATTGAAACATTTCAATAATTTCTAGATGGATGCAAATATACCCAATAAACATGTCTACTAAAAATAGCAGTATAGTTTAGTACTCTATAAATCAAGAAAGTAGATTTATGTGCTATAGCCAGCTTGATTATGAGAATCCAGTAATTAAGAGCAATGCAACCACTTCTGATGAGAACTAATAGAATAAGATCAGAAAGAAGGAGAGGAGGACCTCCCCTATCAGTGGACTTGGGGAGGGGCATGCATGCAGAAAGGGGGGGAGGGTCTGACCGGGAGGGGAGGAGAGAGGGGCTTATGGGGGGATATAAAATGAATAAAGTGTAATTAATAAAAGTTAAAAAAAACACCCAAATGTTAAAATTTTTGAATAATCAAAATCGTAGGTTCATAGAATATTCATCCTGGACATTAGACATTAATTAATTTTTCTAAAATAAAGAATAATGTGTCAATCAAAAATGCCTAATGAATAGTGTGTTTTATAGCTGATATTTGTTTTAATCTAAGAACTGCCTAAAAATGCAGGTAGAACTAACTTTCCTAACTTTCTTATTTTATAGTTCTCTTTTTAAAATCTTTTGAATTTGGAGGGCATTATAATATTGTTACATTTCTCCTTTCCCTTTTCTCTCTCCAATTATTTTTGTTTACTTTAAAGAATTATTTTTTTATGTTATAGCTTTTTATCTTTTACCCGATTTTTCCCTTCTTCGGTGCTTTGTTTGTGGGTTCTTCCCCAAACTGTCTCCTAAAAATATCATCTATGGCTCTGTACAGCTTCTCTGGACTCAACTGTCAATAGTCTTCTCTTCTCACTCTGCTAGCCTAATTCACTTTTCATTGTCTCTTATTTTCACTCAACCCAATCTCGTTTATCTTTGCTCTAGCCCAATTCACTTATATTTTTTTGCTGCATCTTCCTGCTTACTCCCCAATGCTACTCCAAACTTCTTTCTCCCTCTGATGCCTTTTTAAAAAATTACTAATGAATTATTATAATTTTTTCAATTTTTAGCCCAGCTGTGGCCCCCTCCCTTGTCTCCTCCCAATCACTCCCTCACTCCCTCTTCTCCTCCTATGCCTCTCCTCTAGTCCACTGATAGGGGAGGTCCTCCTCCCATTCTATCTGACCCTAGCCTATCATGTCTCATCAGGACTTGCTGAATTATCTTCCTCTGTGGCCTGTCAAGGCTGCAACCCCCAGGGGGATGTGATCAGAGAGCCAGTCACTGAGTTCATGCCAGAAACAACCCCTGCACCCTTTACTGAGTCTAGGGGCTACATCTGAGCAGGGGGTTTAGGTCCTCTCCATGCATGGTCTTTGGTTAGGGTATCAATATCTGCAAGGACCCCATGGCCCAGTTATTTTTGGCTCTGTTGGTGTCCTGTTCCCTCCAGGTCTTTCTGTCTCCCCCTTCTTTAAAAAATTCCATGCACTCTTAGCAAAGCATCTTCTTCAAATGGTGCTGGTCTAACTGGATATCTACATGTAGAAAAATGCAAATAGATACATATTTATCACCCTGTACAAAACTAAAGTCCAAGTGGATCAAAGACCTCAACATAAAACCAGACACATGAAACATGTAAGAAGAAAAAGTAGGAAAGAACCCTGACCTCATTGGCACAGGAGACAACGTCCTGAACAGAACACCAACACCACAGGCTCTAAGATCAACAATCAATAAATGGGACCTCGTGAAGCTGAAAATCTCCTGTAAAGCAAAGGACATTGCCATCAGAACAAAAAGACACCCTCTGATGCCTTTATATGTCTTCTCTTTTTCCTAGAAGTTTAAGAGCAAACTGACACTGAAGGGCATATAACAAAAATTTATTTCTTATGAACTAAATTCATGTGATGACCTACTGAAACAATGACTCAGGAAAGAAAGGTTTTTCATAAGCAACAAAGAGCTCCAATGTATAATTTTTTTTAAAAGGACATGAACTGGTTACATAATTTAAAAATTCTGAGACTACATCAAAATATTGGCAATGATGTGCATTTATGTGTCATATGCCTTATAAAGGGCCAGACACACAAAATAAATCACCATACGTTATGTATATAATTGTTTTGCCTGCATATATATCTGTGCAGCATATGTGTGCAGTGACTGAGGGTGCCAAAACAGCACATCCGTACCCGTGAAGCTGGAGTTATAGATGTTGGCGAATTGTCATGTGGGCAACAGATCACTTCTGGGTCTCCTTCAAGAAAAACAGGTGCTAACTCCACAGTTTCTTTGAAGCTAATTTGTTCTCACAAATTGAACTTCATTATGCAAATGAGCTCAAGGTAACTGAAAGAAGAATATGAATAGACTGTGATGCAAAATATTATTGTATTATGTACTATTAATTGCAAATGGAACCATAAGTTTCATGGCTCACAAAAAGGTGGCTGATAAGGTATTTGTATGGTAGAAAACAGTAATGTTTAGGTGATATTTACCTGAACACAATTAAACATTCTTTACCAATTGACTAATTAGTTATTTTTGCTATTTCTACATCAATAATAATTGTGTGCCATTAAATAAAAAGGGATAGAAATATTTCAAACAGTTTTAAATGCAAAACACAAAAATGTACAACACTGCCAATATTTTACCAAAGGCTCATACTTTTTAAATTATCAACCAATTTACATGCTTTTTTTTTTTTTTCCTTTTGGAGCTCTTAGTTGCTTATGAAAAACCTTTCATTCCTGAGTCATTGTTTCAGGAGGTTGTCATATGACTTTAGTAGTTCATAAGAAATAACTGCTTCTTTCTGCTATAAGTAAACTCTAAGGCACAACTAGGCAGATGTTTACTATACCTACCATACTAAAGACATGGTGAATGATTGCCACATTTTAATATCATCTCTTTTTAAAAAACAGAGCATGAGAGCAACCGAACCAAAAATTCTGGGCACAGGGGGCTTTTCTGAGACTGATACTCCAAACAAGGACCATTCATAGAGATAACCTAGAACCCCTGCCCAGAAGTAACCCATGGCAGCTCAGTGTCCAAAAGGGTTCCCCAATAGTAGGAACAGGAATTGTCTCTGACATGAACTCATGGGCTGGCTCTTTGATCACCTCCACCTGAGGGTGCACCCTTAACAGTCCACAGAGGAAGACAAAGAAGCCAGTCATGATGAGACCTGATAGACTAGGGTCATATGGAAGGGGAGGAAGACCTCCCCTATCATTGAACTGGGGAAGGGGCATAAGAGAAGAAGAGGGAGGGAGGATGGGATGGAGAGGGTTGGGGAGGGGCTTACAACTGCGATACACAGTGAATAAACTGTAATTAATAAAAATAAAGAAAAGCAAAAACAGCAAAATAACAGAGACAAACAATTGAAATAAGGAAACACTCACTTTGTCATATGGTTTCAGAAACTTAGGTCCATGTTGTCTCACGCCTTGGCCGTTGAGTTAAGTGAACATTTTTTGGCTTCTTGATCACCAAAAGGCAAAGAGGTAAGAAGGTAGGGTACAAAGGTAAAGTACAGTTTTGCAAGGTATGTACTTTGTGACTCATTTCTTCTAATCCAGCTACATTTTTTAAAAGGCTATCAGTAGTAAAGGTAGTATCTTTATGGTACAACCATGGGCCAGATATGGAATATTTGCGCTATTTGGGGCTACTTCATATTTGAGGCATAATATCATAGAAAGTATTCTTAATGTTCAAAAATTTCAAACAGGCAAGTTATGGGTAGTGGTTATGATTCCATTTTTCCTACTGATATATTTTGTTTAGTGTTTGGAGTTCTGGAAAAAATTATGTAAATATTTAAAACTGGTGATTTTATGTAAGAACCCATATTTTCAAATTTGATATGCTAAAATGATACTAGACTGTTCGCAGTGAGCATAAAGTACCCATTTAGAAAAACACATGTCCATTCAGGTACCTAGCATTTGTATAACTAGTTCATTATAGAAATACACATTTCCTTTTCAAATAATAATTTTAAATAAGGTTTCAAATAAAAATATTGTCCTGTCCACACCTTTCCTGTTCTTATACTATGTTTTACTTTCTCCAATTCACCAACTCAATGAACATTTGAGTATTGTCTACAAGATGTGTTATCTTTGAGACTGGGATAAAGAATAAGATAAATAAAATGGTCCATTTATGGAAAGTTGGAGTGTATTGCGATTTGATGGTTTTGACGTGATCTATTTCATTGTAAACATCATACAATAATTTTTGAAAAATTAATTGGCTTAATATATTATCCAATCCCATATTAATTAAATCAATATCCTAATAATAGGTACATATGATATAAAAATAATCTTCATTATTAAATTGTACATATGTGTGTATATAAATGTGTTTGTATTTATGCATGGGTGTTTATATATGTTCAGACTGGTATGGTGGCCAGACCACATTCTATGTCATTCTTTATTTCTGTCCATGTTAGTTTTTGAGATAGGTGTCTCACAGAAAATGGATGGGTATTGATTATTTGTGAGCCTGACTGGCTAGTGAGCTCCACAGATTTCTCTTTCTGTCTCCCCCCTTTTTGCCATAAACCCTTGGGTTAAAGATGCTGTGTTCTCTGGATTTTTTATCTGTCCTCATGTGTGAACTCAGATTCTCCTAATTGTTCAAGAAACTGCCTGAGTCATAACCCAAGTCCTAGCTAGTATTTTGTATCATTGATATAAAAACATCAAAAACAAAATGAGTCATATATTAACAAAAGAAGTTTATTTAGCATTTTTTTCCAATTTAATAGCCAACATCAAGTTGGTGGCACATTCAGAGTTTGGAATATACATTGCTCCTTTTGTGTATTCACATGTTGCCAAAAAGCAAGAGGCTGCATTTGAACACAGTATATAATGAAGCACAGGTTGCACCTGTAACTTCTATGAAGTCAAGGTCGACACTGAATTTTTCATCTTCCTGTCCATTTACAGAGTGCAGGGATTAGAGGGATGCCCCACAGTGTCTGGTTTATGAAGTGCTTGAAATTGAACTCAGTGTCTCATGCATAATAGGCCAATATTCTTCCAAGTGAGCTACATCTTCAGGCTCTGGTGTTTCATTTATAAGAATATTAAGTATATCAATGATGACACCTGCCCCATGATCTAATTGCATCTAGAGGTCTTATTTCCTGTTGCCATTACAGTGAATCATTAACATTTTCTGAGAGTCATAGCCTTCAAGCCACAAAAGCAAGTTAAAAAACAAGAATAGTTAACTGTTGTAAAATCTAAAATTCAACAGATGGAGAAAAACACAACTTGTTACATCAACATGAATTAACCAGATGAGAGAGCTCCATGATCTCAGCAGCAGCTGAGATAGATAAAAATGAGAAGACCTGATATGATAAGGTGTAAAGAACCAAGAAACTTATCTGAAGCAAATAAGAAGAGAGGGAAAGCTTTAAGTAAACATATGTACAATCCTTTTTGACTTTAGATTTCTGAGAATATCCAATCAAGTTAAGTCCCAAAATATCTGTTCTTAGACATGCTTTGTTCTTAAGGAAGTATTTCCTTAAAAATATTATCCCTGATGGGTTCATTTTCTCATTTAAACTTGAATTAATTACCTCAGGCAATTACACAGGTGCCTCTTAAATAATTTTTTGCAAAGAAATTATTGAATTTGTACTGTGTAACTAGAGATAAAAAAGAAAAATTGGCAGCTTGCCTTTCTCTTCTATATTTTATTTAATATGTCTTCACAAACTGTGAAGTAGAAATAATGAAAGTGAGAATATTTGATTCAACAAATGGCAATATACATTAAATGAAACATTTCAAAAGCTTCTTTATAGAGTGAGAGTTATACTCTGATTTTGCCTACATAATGTGTTCCTAATTCTTAAAAGAATTAAACATCCTTTTGAAATTTTCCAATCATTAAAACACACATTTTTATACAATATGCTAAAAACAGTCCAAAAGAAATTATACTGAAAAGTTACTCCACCGTACAACAGGGATATTTGCTCAACTATGTTCATAGTGGTTTTATTTGTAATAGCCAGAAACTGGAAATATTCTAGATGTCCCTCAACTGAAAAACAGATAAAGAAATTGTGGTACGTTTACACAGTAGAATACTACTCAAGTATTAAAAACAATAAAATCACACAATTTGCAACAAGTGTATGGAACTAGAAAAGATCATACTGAGAGAAGTAACCCACACCCAAAAAGACACTATAGTGTTGTCTAATAAGCAGATATCAGCCAAATAGTGTAGGGTAAACATTCTACAATTCACAGACCCAAAGAAGCCAAGTAGCAAGATGGACCTGAAGGAAGCTGCCTGAATCTCACTCAGAAAGGGAAATAGAATAGACAGTGGAAGTGGATGAAGAGAGGGAACTTGGTACGAGATGGAGTGGGGAAGAAACCAACGGTGGGGATCAGATGATGGCAGAGAAGGGGTTGAAGGTGAGAGGGCTGGGAGAGAGAAGGGAAACCTGGGGGAGGGCATTTATTTGACAAGCTGGAGATCTGTGACAGGGTAGACTCCTGCACGGGTATGACTCTAGCTGACACTCCTACCAGGGAAGAACATAGAGACTGAAGTGATCACCTTCTAGCCAGGCAGGATTCCAAGTAGAGGGAGAGAAACAACAACCCACCCACAAATCCTTTGTCCCCCAAATTACCATTCTACAAGAAGTGCAGATATAAAGAGGGAACAGTGATTGAGGGAATGTCCAACCAATAATTGGAACAACCTAAGACTCACCTCACCAAAGAAAGTCAACCCCTGACACTATTAATAATACTAGGCTATGCATCGAGACAGGAGCCTAGCATAAACGTCTTCGGAGAGGCTCCACCCAGCAATGAATTGAAACAGATGCTGAGACTCAGCAGCCAAAAATGGGGCACAGCACAGGCTGTCTTGTGGAAGTGTGGAGGGAAGGATGGAAGGACCTGGAGGGGACAAGAACCCCACAAAATAACAACAGAGACAACTAACCAAGACCCATGGGGGCTTGCAGAGTCTGAAGCACCAACTAAAGAGCAAGATGATCTGAACCTAGGTCCCCTAACACATATGTAACCTATGGGCGACTTGTTTTTCATATGAGGCCCCCAGCAAATGAAGCCGGGACTTTCTCTGATATGGACTCTGTTAACTGCTTTTGCATCACTTCCCCCTAGTTGGCTGCCTTGCCTGGCCTCAGTAGATGAGGATGTGCTCACTCTTTATGGGACTTGATCAGATGGAGAGGGTTAATATGGGGTAAGGGAACCTTCCCTTTCTTGAAAAGAAGGGAAGGAGGCAAGGGCCAAAGGGAGAAGAGGGTGGGAGGGTGGGATTGGAAAGAGAGGAGGGATGGGGGTTAAAAGGGCTGTGTTCAGGATAAAATGAAGAAATAAAACTTAATAATAAAAAAGAACTTTTGTATTTCATTTGAAATAAAGCTTATGCCTTGAAGAGAGCATGGTGTTGAGAGTTGTTGCACTGATGAGTCTTTTTTTGTGTGTGATCAAAAAAAAGTTTCTAACGGCCAGAGTACTTTGGTACCTTATAATTATAAGTTTCACTCTTTATTATTAACAGCTATGAGAGAAGTCCCCATCTTAAGTCAACCACTTAAATGTGACCCCTGAAAAATCAAAAGACAAATTACATACTGTCAAAATTCAGTAGCACAGAATATTCATTTTCATTCCAAATGTGAAAAATAGGGCACAGTGAGAAAAGACTGGACAAAAAAAAAATTCAGCAAGGAAAACACTAAACCCTTTATCTCCAATTTTTATAAAAGGGCTTAGCTTCAAACAGCTTAGATTCTTCTACCACTCCAATTTTGCTGCCTGCATCCTACATCTATTTCTAGGACTTGTTCCACTGACTATATGAAACTCTCTTTGGCAGATATCTCATAACTCTGACATCACCAACATTCAGTGTTATCTAACTCAATCCAATATTCACCTTTACAGCTTCATACACTGCTCTTCCAGATTCTCCTCAAAGGCACTCTGACACTACCACATGTTACCTGGCCTTAGAAGTACTATAAAACTGAAGACAAATATGTAACTCCCTGAATTTTATGTGTTTCTTTTCTCTCATACCTTTATCATGCAGATAATACTGCCATGTTCCCTGCCAACCTGGGTAGAACTTAGTTCCATAGGTTCACAGTTGAAGCAGCTTCTGTACAGTAAAGTCAGAGAAAATTATTTCACAGACAATCATTTTATAGGAGCATGCAACCATTTAATCTTCCTCAAAAGCAAGTTTCATTATTTTGAATTCACCAGATAAAAACATGAAGTATAAAATGAATACTTATTTGTTACTGAGACACCCAATACAAAGTAGTAGTTTCATTAAAATATTAATATAAATTATTGATATTTTATATTTCCACAGAAAATAATATTAGTTGATATTCATCTTGTGAATCACAACATCCTACAGACATAGGTGATTTTATTAAATTTAATATTGATTTTTAAGACAAAGTATGTTTGACTGTAACATTAACCTCTGTGATTACTGAATTCTCATTTCAGAACTGAAAGTTTATTAGTCAGGGTTCTCTAAAGTCACAGAAATTATGGAATGAAAATCTCTATGTTTTTATGTCTATGTATTTATGTAATAAAATCTCTATGTATTTATATATATATATGTATCTATGTACATAAAGATACAAATACACACATATATACATATGTGTGTGTGTATGTGTGTGTGTACCTGTGCATATCTTCCCGCTTCAGGATCCAAATCACAGGTGTGAGCTCCATTTTTGAATATTAGTTCATTCCAGAAATAGTCAAGTTGACACCCAAGAATAGCTATCAAACAAAGTTTGATCTTTTTTCTTTTTTTATTTAACTTTTATTAATTACACTTTATTCATTTTGTATCCCCCCATAAGCCCCTCCCTCCTCCCCTTCCAGTCCCACCCTACCCCCTCCTTTCTGCATGCATGCCCCTCCCCATGTCCACAGATTGGGGAGGTCCTCCTCTCCTTCTTTCTGATATTAGTCTAACAGTTCTCATCAGAAGTGGCTGCATTGTCAGGATTCTAGGTTATCTCCATGAATAGTCCTTGGTTGGAGTATGAGTCTCTGGGAAGTTCTCTGTGTTCAAATTTTCTTGTTCTGTTGCTCTCCTTGTGGAGTTCCTGTCCTCTCCAGATCTTATTATTTCCCACTTCTTACATAAAATTCCATTCACTCTGCCTGTCAGTTGGCCATCAGGCTCAGCATGTGCTTTCACAGTCTGCATGGCAGAGGCTTTCAGAGGCCCTCTGTGGCAGGTTCCGAGGTTGTTTCCTGTTTTCTTCTTCTGGCTTTCAGAGGCCCTCTGTAGCAGGTTCCTAGGTTATTTCCTGTTTTCTTCTTCTTCTGATGTCCATCCTCTTTGCCTTTCAGGATGGGGATTGACCATTTTAGTTAGGGTCCTCTCTCTTGCTTAGTTTCTTTAGATGCACATATTTTAGTGGGTTTGTCCTATGCTGTATGTCTATATGAGTGAGTATATACCATGTGTGTCTTTTTGCTTCTGGGACAACTCACTCAGGATGATCCTTTCCAGGTCCCACCATTTACCTGCAAATTTCATGATTTCCTTATTTTTCATTGCTGAGTAATATTCCATTGTATAGATGTACCACAGTTTCTGCATCCATTCTTCAGGTGAGGGGCATCTGGGCTGTTTGCAGCTTCTGGGTATTACAAATACAGCTGCTACAAACATGGTTGAGCAAATGTCCTTTTTGTGTACTTGAGCCTCTTTTGGGTATATGCCTAGGAGTGGTATGGCTGAATCTTGAGGAAGCACTATTCCTAGTTGTCTGAGAAAGCGCCAGATTGATTTCCAGAGTGGTTGTACAAGTTTACACTCCCACCAGCAGTGGAAAAGGAGTTCCCCTTTCTCCACAACCTCTCCAGCATGTGTTGTCACTTGAGTTTTTGATCTTGGCCATTCTCATGGGTGTAAGGTGAAATCTCAGGGTTGTTTTGATTTGCATTTCCCTAATGGCTAATGAGGTTGAGCATTTCTTTAAGTGCTTCTCTGCCATTTGATATTCCTCTACAGAGAATTCTCTCTTTAGCTCTGTTCCCCATTTTTTAAGTGGATTACTTGGTTTGCTGCTTTTCAGCTTGTTTAGTTCTTTATATATACTGGATATAAGTCCTCTGTCAGATAAAGGGTTGGTGATGATTCTTTCCCAATCTGTAGGCAGTTGCTTTGTTTTGATGACAGTGTCCTTTGCTTTCCAGTAGCTTTTCAATTTCATGAGGTCCCATTTATTGATTGTTGCTCTTAGAACCTGTGCTGTTGGTGTTCTGTTCAGGAAGTTTTCTCCTGTACCAATGAGTTCTAGTGGATCTGGCGCTGCCATCTTGCCCAGTATCAAAACAAATCTCTTCAAGTTTGATCTTTATATTCAAGAAAACAATTAGCTCAAAATGGCATAATATTAAAATGTTTCTCTATTATTTTCTCATGAAAATTATACAAATATTAGGTTAAGGAATACTCAATTACAATCCTATTAAAACTGCAAAATATTTCTAGTAATATATTACATATTATACAATAATTTCTGAGGAGATAACACACATTTACTCCATTGCAAATTTTTAAAAATTTATTTCTGAAACTTAAAGTAAAATTGTTTAATTTTATTAGAAAATATTAAACACAGAAATTTATATGTGCCAACCAATTACAAAAATGCATTTTAGAGTTACACTTTTAATAATTAATGAGAACAACCTTGTGTCAAAAGTTGTCTTCCCTAAGTTTCCTCTTGCAGTAGGTGAAAACCAACTCTGAAACTTTCTAGTTGGACAATACAAAAAGAATGAGAGACATTGGCACACTAGGTCCAAAATGTGTTATCTTTATAAAACTCCTTCTTTCAGTGCTCAGAAAACTGTGTGGAAGAGGAGAAAATGGGATTATAAGAGCCAGTGGAGATGAATGACACTAGGGAAACATTATCTTCCATATACAATAGGACTTATTTTTCTATTACTTCACAGAGATTGCGGAAGTACACATAGGTTCAGCACAAATGGGTTGTCTTCACTAAGAACAAAAAGTAGAGATGGGCTCCCAATCCTAATCAAAAAGATATCTCCAAATATTACCCACCTGCAAAAGAAAAATCAGTGATATTTGATAGAGTCTCACAGGGTATATTAGCCACACCTCTAGACAGGTCCCATATCTAGGAGTCACTGGCCAACACAAAAGGAATTCAATGGTAGTTGTGTACTTTTTGTCTCATATTGCTTGGTATGAACATTTCAATGTCTTTCTGTACTATTGCTTGTATATTGTGGCACAGGACGTTTTTTTATGGTGTGTGTGTGTGTGTGTGTGTGTGTGTGTCCTTTGGTGCTTTTTTGTAATTTTAAAAATTCAGGCTCTTCATGGATTGGTTAGGATTAACATAGTGAATATGGTTATCCTAATAAAAGCAATTAACAGATTCAATGCAATCCCCATCAAAATGCCAACACAATATTTTACAAACTTTGAAAGAACAATTCTTAATTTAATATGGAAAAACAATATATTGCTAACACGATCCTGTTCAATAAAATAGCTTCTAGAGGTATCTCCATCACAGCTCTCAAGCTGTATTATAGAGCAACTGTAATAAAGATAGCATGGTACTGGGACAGAAACAAATGGTGGATCAACAGAATCACATAGGAGAACCAGAAATAAACCCACATACCTAGGGAAACTTAATTTATTTATTTTTTTTTACATATAAGCCAAAAATATACAGTGGAAAAAAGACAGCATCTTCAAAAAATTGTGCTGGTCTAACTAGATGTCTGCATGTAGAAAAAATGGAAAGAAACCCATTTATATCACCCTGCACAAAACTGAAGTCCAAGTAGATCAAAGCCCTCAGGATAAAACCAGACACACTAAATCTTTTAGAAAAAAAAAAAAAAGTACAGAAGAGCCTTGACCTCATTGGCACAGGAGTCAACTTCCTGAACAGAACACCAACAACACAGGCTCTAAGATCAACAATCAATAAATGGGACTTAATAAAACTAAAAATATTCTTTAAAGAATTGGAAACTGTCATCAAAGCAAAAAGATAGCCTATAGACTGGGAAAAGAACTTCACCAACCCCACATATGACAGAGGGCTAATATCCAGAATATATAGAGAACTAAAGAAGTTAAACAGAATATATAGAGAACTGGAAAAATTAAACAACAACAAATCATTCAACCTAATTAGAAAAATGGAGTACAGTGCTAAACAAAGAATTCTCAACAGAGAAATATCAAAGGGCAGTGAAACACATAAAAAATGCTCAACATCCTTAGTCATTCGGGAAATGAAAATCAAAATGACCCTGAGATTTCACCGCACAACTCATCAGAATGGCTAAGAACAAAAACTCAAGGGATGATGCATGCTGAAGAGGTTGTATAGAAAGGGAAACCCTCCTCCATTGATGGTAGGAATGTAATCTTGTACAACCACTTTGGATATCAATCTGGCACTTTCTCAGAAAATTAGGAATAGTGCTACCTCAATGTCCAGCTATACCACTCCTAGGCATATACCCAAAACATGCTCCACCATAAGGACATTTGCTCAACTACGTTCATAGCAGCTTTATTGTAATAACCATAATCTGGAAATAACCTAGATGATCCTCAACTACGTTCATAGCAGCTTTATTATAATAGCCATAATCTGGAAATAACCTAGGTGATCCTCAATGGAAGAATGGATACAGAAACTTTGGTATATTTACACAATGGAATACTACACTGCAATTAAAAACGAGGGAATAATGAAATTTGCAGGCAAATGGACAGAACTAGAAAAGATCATCCTGAATGAGGTAACAAAGAAGCAGAATGACACAGATGGTACACATTCACTTAGAGTGGATATTAGACATATAATATAGGATAAACGACCTAAAATCTACACTCCTAAAATTCCTGACACAAATGATTCAAGAACGCAAGGATACTATGAAAAGACAAAACCTAAGAAAAATAGGAATAGAAGAAGGAGAAGGTTCCCAACTCCAAGGTCCAGAAATATTTTCTTCTCTTTTTTTTGTAATTTTAATTTTTTATATTAATTAAAAGATATTTAATTTGTTTCCCAGCTGTAGCCCCTTCTCTCATTCCCTCCCAATCCCACACTCCTTCCCTCATCTCCTCCCTTTCCCTCTCTAAATCCACTGATAGGGGAGGTCTTCCTCCCATTCCATCTGACCCTTGTTTATCAGGTCTCATCAGGACTGGCTACAATGTCTTCCTCTGTGGTCTAGCAAGGCTCCTCCTCCCTCGTTGTGTGGGGGAAGTCAAAGAACCAATCATTGAGTTCATGTCAGAGGCGGTCCCTGTTCCCCTTCCTAGGGTCCTACTTGGATACTGGGCTGCCAAGGGCTACGTCTGAACAGGGGTTCTAGGTTATATCTATGCACGGTCTTTGACTGGAGAATCAGTCTCAGAAAAGAACCCTGTGCCCAGATATATTTGGTCCTTGTGAAGTTCCTGTTATCTCCATGTCATACTAACTCCCCCTTCTTTCATATGACTCCCTGCACTCTGCCAAAGGTTTCGTTATGATTCTCAGCATCTGCTTTGATACACTGCTAGGTAGAGTCTTTCAGAAGCCCTCTGTGGTAGGCGCCTGTCCTGTTACTTGTTTTCTCCTACTTCCAATGTCAATCCCATTTGTCTTTCTAACTGAGGATTGATCATCTTAACCCAGAAACATTTCTTGTTTATCTTCTGTAGGTGTACAGATTTTAGTCTGTTTGCCTATCTTATATGTCTAGTATCCACTTATAAGTGAGTATATACCATGTTTGTCTTTCTGCTTCTGGGATACCTCACTGAGGATGATCTTTTCTAGATTCCATCACTTGCCTGCAATTTTCATGATTTCCTTGTTTTCAATTGCTAAGTAGATTTCCATTGTGTAAATGTATGACAGTTACTGTATCCATTCCTCCATTGAAGGACATATGTGTTGTTTCCAGGTTCTGGTTATTAAGAATAAACGTGCTACAAATATGGTTGAACAAATGTCTTTGTTGTGTACTTGAGCATCATTTGGATATATGCCTAGGAGTAGTATAGCTGAATATTGATGTAGCATTATTCCTAATTGTCTGAGAAAGTGCCAGATTGATTTCCAAAGTGGTTGTACAAGTTTACATTCCCACCAGCAATGGAGGAGGGTTCCCCCCTTTCTCCACATCCTCTCCAGCATGTGTTGTCACTTGAGTTTTTGATCTTAGCCATTCTAAGGGGTGTAAGGTGAAATCTCAGGATCATTTTGATTTGAATTTTCCTGAGGGCTAAGGACTGTGAGCAGTTCTTTAAGTGTTTCTCTGCCATTCGATATTCCTCTACAGAGAATTCTCTGTTTAGCTCTGTACCCAATTTTTTATTTGAATTGCTTGATTTGTTGATTTTTAACTTCTTACTTCTTTATAAATTCTGGATATTAGGCCTCTGTCAGATAAAGGGTTGGTGAAGATCCATTCCCAGTCTGTAGGCTGTCGTTTTTTTTTGTGTTTGTTTTTTTTTTTTTTTTTTTCTGACAACAGTGTTCTTTGCTTTATGGAAGCTTTACAGTTTCTTGAGGTCCCATTTATTGATTGTTGCTCTTAAAGCCTGTGCTGTTGGTGTTCTGTTCAGGAAGTTGTTTCCTCTGCCAATGAGTTCTAGGCTCTTCCCCACTTTTTATTCTAACCGATTTAGTGTGTCTGGTTTTATGTTGAGGTCTTTGATCCACTTGGACTTTAATTTTGTGCAGGGTCATAAATATGGATCTATTTTCCTTTTTCTGCATGTAGACATCCAGTTGGACCAGCACCATTTTTGAAGATGCTCTCTTTTTTCCATTGTATGGTTCTGGCTTCTTTGTCAAAAATTAAATAGCCGTAGGTGTGTGGGTTTATTTCTGGGTCTTCTATTCTGTTCCATTGACCCACCATTCTGTTTCTATGCCAATACTATGCAGTTTTCATTACTATTGCTCGGTAGTACAGCTTGAGATCAGAGATGGAGATGCCTCCAGATGATCTGTTGTTTTATAGGATCGTTTTGAAAATTCAGGGCTTTTTTTTTTTGCATTTTGTTTTGTTTTTCCAAATGAAGTTGAGAACTTTTCTTTCAAGGTCTGTAAAGAATTATGTTGGTATTTTAATGGGAATTACATTGAATCTGTAGATTGCGTTTGGCAGAATGTTCATTTTCACTACGTTAACCCTACCAATCCATGAGCACGGAGATCTTTTCATCTTCTGATATCTTCTTCAATTTCATTCTTCAGAGAGTTGAAGTTTTTCTTTTTCTGTTTTTTTTTTTTTCAAACAGGTCTTTCACTTTCTTGGTTAGAGTCACAACAAGGTACTTTATGTTATTAGTGGCTATTGTGAAAGGTGTTTTCACCGTAATATTTTTCTCAACTAACCTATAAAGGCCAACCAATGAGAATCACACCTGACTGCTGAACAGAAATTGTGAAAGCCAGTAGGACCTGGAATGATGCCATGCAGACCTTGAGAGAACACATATGTCCTCCCAGACTAGTATAACTAGCAAAACTTTCATTCACCTTAGATGGAAAAAAACAAGTTATTCCACAACAGAACCAATTTTAAATAATATCTGCACACAAACTCAGTCTTACAAACAATATTAGAAGAAAAACTCCAACCTAAGGAAGTAAACTTCACCAAGAAAACAATAAATAAATAATAAATAATACTACTGCAGCTAAACCAAAAGAAGAGAAACACACAAACACAATACCGAACAATATCAAAAGCAGGAGCTAGCAATCACTGTTCATTAATACCTCTCAACATGATGGACTTAATTATCTAATAAACACACACACACACACACACACACAGGCTCACAGAATGGATCTGTAAATAGGAACCATAATTCTGCTGCATACACGAAACAAATCTGAGCAACAAAGATTGATATTACCTCAGATTAAAGGACTGCAAAAAGGTTTTCCTAGCAAATAGATTTAAGATGCAAGCTGGAGTAGCCATTCAAATATCGAATAAAATAGACTTTCAACTGAAATTAATCAGAAAAGATGAGGAAGGCACTTCATACTAATCAAAGGAAAAATTCACCAAGATGACATCTCAATCCTGAATATCTATGACCCAAATGCAATGGCAACCACATTCATAAAAGAAACATTAGTAACCTCACATATTGAGAATGAGAGAACTCATGATAGATGCACCCTCTGCTCTCTAATCACTTGTTCCTGATGATGCAGCCTTGCCAGGATATGGAGGAAGAGGAGTCTTGATGAGACTTAACAAGCTACAGGTAGATGGCAAAAGTGGAGAACTCCCCCTTTCTGTGTACTATAGGAAGAAGATGAGGGTAAGAAAGAGGGAGTGTGAGACTGGGGAGTTGATGGAAGGGGGCTTTAATCAAGATATATAATGAATAAATTGTGAAGAAAAAAATTAAAAATAAAAAACTGAAATATCAAAAAATATTAAAAAGACACACAGACACATAAAGAGTGAGAGAATTTAACACCCCACTCTCACCAAAGGACAAGACATGGAGACAGAATCTAAAAAGATTTAATTTTATTTTATTAATTTATTAAATATAATTAATTAAATGTATTTAATTAAAATATTTAAATTAACACATGCCATAAATCAGATGGAACTAACATATATCTACAAAACATTGAACCCAAACACAAAGGAATATGCATTTTTCTCAGCACCTCATGAAACTGTCTCCAAAACTGACCACATACTTGGTTACAAAACAAACTGCAACAGATACAAAAATTGAAATAACCCATTGTATGATATCAGATCACCATAGATTAAAGCTTGATTTCAACAACAAGGGAAACAAAAGAAAACATATAAATTCAGGGAAACTGAACAATCCTCTTTTCAATAACTACTGGCTCAGAGAAGAAATAAAGAAATAAATAAAAAAATTTCTAGAATTCAATGAAAATGAAGGCAAAACATTCTCAAACTTATAGGACACAGTGAAAGTAGTGTTAAGGGGAAAGATCAAAGCACTAAGTGCCTTCATAAAGACATTGGAGAGATTTCATACTAGCAACTTAAAAGCACAACTAAAAGATCTAGAAGAAAAAGAAGAAATCCCACGGCGGGAACAGTGGGTGGCAGGAAATAATGAAAATCAGGGCTGAAATCAATAACATAGAAATGCAGAAGATAATGCGAAAAAAAAATTAAACAAAGAGCTGGTAATTTGAGAATATCAGCAAGATAGAAAAATCTCTAGCCAAACTACCTACAAGGCAGAGAGACTTTATTAAAATTATGGAAATAAATACATGAAAAGAAGGACATAACAACAGACACTGAAGAAATCCAAAGAATCATTACATCTTACTTCAAAAGCCTGTACTCTATAAAATTGGAAAATACAGAGGAAATGGACAATTTTCTTGACAGATTTCACTTACCAAAGTTAAATCATGATCAAGTAAACAGTTTAAATAGTTCGATAACCCAAAGAAATAGAAGTAGTCTTCAAAAGTCTCCCAAATAAAAAAAGTTCAGGGCAGATGATATTAGCTCAGAATTCTAACAGACTTTCAAAGAAGAGGCAATACTGATGCTCCTCAAATTATTCCACAAAACAGAAAGAGAAGAAACATTACCAAACTCATTTTATGAAGCCCTAGTCACCCTGTTACTTAAATTACACAAAGACTTAACAAAGAGAGAAAATTCCAGATCAGTCTATTTTATGAATATTGATGCAAAAATACTGAATAAAATAATCACAAACTTAGTCCAAGAAAACATCAAATACATCATCCACCACAATCAAACAGGTTTCATACCAGGAATGCAGGCATAATGTAATATATGAAAATCCATCAATGTAATCCACCATATAAACAAACTCAAAGAAAAAAAAAAACAAAACAAAACACATGATCTTCTCATAAGATGCAGAAAAAGCCTTAGACAAATTCCAGCATCCCTTCAATATCAAAGTCTTGGGAAGATCAAGAATACAAGGCCTATACATAAACATAATAATGGCTAGTTACAATAAGCTTATAGTCAACATTAAATTACGTGGAAAGAAACTGAAAGCAATTCCACTAAAATTAGGGACAAGCTAAGGCTGCCCACTTTCTCCATATTTCTTCAATATAGTTCTTGAAGTTCTGGCTAGAACAATAAAACAACTATAGGAGAAAAAGAGGATACAAATTAAAAAGGAAGAATTCAAAGTATCACTGCTTTTAGATGATATGATAGGATACATAAGTGACTCCAATATTTCTACCAAGGAAGCCCTACAGCTGAAAAACACCCTCAGAAAGTGGCTAGATTCAATTAACTCAAAAAACATCAGTAACCCTCTTGCATACAAAAGACAAACAGGTTGTGAAAGAAATTAGGCAAACAACACCCTTCACAATAGCTACAAATAATATAAAGTATCTTTGTGTAAATCTAACCAAACAAGTGAAAGACTTGTATGAAAAACAACACAAAACAAACAAACAAACAAAAAAAACCTTCAAGTGTCTCAAAAATGAAACTGAAGAAGATATCAGAAGATAGAAAGATCTCCCTTGCTCATGGATAGGTAGGATTAACATAGTACAAATGGGCATCTTCTAAAACAATCCACAGATTCAATGAAATTCCCATCATAATACCAACAAAATTCTTCACTGATTTTGAAAAAACAATTCTCAACTTCACATGGAAAAATTAAAAACCCAGAATATAATCCTATACAATAAAAGAGCATCTGGAGGTAGCTTCATCCCCGACTTCAAGCTGTGTTACAGAGCAATAGTAATAAAACCTTCATGGTACTGGCACAAAAAAAAAAAAAAAAAAAAAAAGATTGGTTGATCAATGGAATCAAACTGAAGACCCAGAAATAAACCCACACAGCTATGGATACTTGATTTTTGACAGAGATACAAAAAAAAAAAAAAAAAAAAAAAAAAAAAAAAAAAAAAACATACTATGGAAAAAAAAAAGCATCTTTAACACAAGAAGCGGATTCATCTGGATGTTTACAAGTAGAAAAATGCAAATAGATCCGTATTCCTCACCCTGCATAAAACTCAACTCAACATAAACCAGAAACACTAAATTTATTAAATGAGAAAGTAGGAAGCACCTTTAAACTCATCGGCACAGGAGACAACTTCCTGAACAGAACACTAACAGCTGAAGCTCTAAGATCAACAAGGCAAAGGACACTGTCATTAAAACAAAACAGAAGCCTACAGACTGGGAAAAGGTATCTTCCAACCTCACATCTGGCAGAGGTCTTAAAACCTTGGCTCAGACAGAACCCATAGACTCAGTATCAAAGTGGGGTGCCTAATAAGGGGAGCAGGGGTTTTCTCTGACATGAACTCAGTGGCAGGCTCTCAGATTACCTCCCCCTATTGGGTGCAGCCTTGTCAGGCCACATCATGGAAGACATTGTCTTGTGCACAGAGGAAGACAATGCAACCAGTCCTGATGAGACCTGGTAAGCTAGGGTCAAATAGAAGGGAGGAGGACCTCCTTTATCAGTGGACTAGGGGAGGGGCATAAGAGCAGAAGATGAAGGGAGGGTGGAATTGGGAGTAGATGAGGAAGGGAGTCATAGCTGAGATACAAATTGAATAAATTTTAATAAATGATAATTTAAAAAGAAAAAATAACAAAAGAAAAAGTTATCTAAAGACACTTTCTCTTCCAGTTAACACATTGATAGTTTTCTGTTATAATATATAAAAAGTTACTTGTTTTCAAATTAAAAAATAAAAAATGGGGTACAGAGCTAAATGGAGAATTCTCAAAAGAGGAATCTCATATGGCAGATAAACACTTAAAGAAAAGCCCAACATCCTTAGTCATCAAGGAAATACAAATCAAAACTACACTGAGATTTCATCTTACATCCATCAGAATGACTATGGTAAAAAACTCAAGTGACAGAAAATGCTGACAAGGATATGAACAAGAAGAATACTCCTTCCCTGATGGCAGGAGTTCAAAGTTGTACAACTACTTTGGAAATCAATTTGATGCTTTCTTAGAAAATTGGGAATAGCTCTACCTCAAGACACAGCTATACAACTCCTGGGGGTATACTCCCAAAAATTTTCAACTATGTTCACAGCACTTTTATTCGTAATAGCCAGAATCTGGTAACAACCTGGATGTCCCTCAAGTGAAGAATCAATAAAGAAAATATGGTACTTTAACACTATGGAATACTACTCAGCTATAAAAAACAAGAAAATTGTGCAATTTTAAGGCAAATGGATGGAACTAGAAAGGATCATTCTGAGGGAGGTGACCCAGACCCAGAAAAACACACTTGGTATGTACTCACTTATAAATGGATGTTAACCATAGGTTATAACTATATATTATATATTAATCACAGACCCAAAAAGCTAAGTAACAAGGATGGTCCAAGGGAGGCCTTCCTTGAATTTCATTTAGATTGAGAAATAGAATAGACAGTGGAAGAGGAAGTAGGTAGGGAAACAGAGGAGTGGGGGGGGGGGGGAAACAAAAGGGGATCAGATGTGGGAAGAGTGGAGAGGGTGGTTTGATGACCTGGAGATAAAAGGGAAAACAAAAGCAGGGACATCACTGAGACAAGCTGGAGACCTAACATATGGTAGGGTACAGGGAGGATATGGGCATGTTTCTAGCTGAGCCTCCTAGGAGGAAAAAGCACCTTCTATCCAGGCAGGGCTTATAATGGTGAGAGAGTAACACCAATCCACCTAAAAAAAAAAAAAAAAAAAACTTTGAACCAAACTTACCCTACCTACAAGATGTGCAGAGATAGAGACCAAGGGAATGATCAACCATTTGCCAGGCCCAAAAGTACAGCCACCTTATCGGAGAGAGCCAGCCTCTGATATCATTAATGATACTCTGCTATGTTTACAGACAGGAACCTAACTTAACTGAACGCTGAAGACCCTCTGCCTCTCCCCAGAGGCTGATCAAATCAGATGCTGAGACTCAGAGCCAAGCATCAAGCAGAGCTCAGGGAGTCCTGTGAAAGGGTGAAAGGGAAGGATAGAAGGTCATGGAGCAGACAAGAACTGAGCATGACCAACAAAGTCAATTAACTAGACCCATGGAAGGTTACAGAAAATGGAAGCAACAACCAAAGAACATACATGGACTGGACCTAGGGCCCCTACACATTTGTAACTGATGGGCAGTTTTACCTTCCTGTGGGTCCTGTAGTAATTTGAGTGGGTGCTATCTATGACATGGACCTTGTTGTTTGCTTTCAATCACATTGCTATTGCAGGGCTACATTGCCTGTCTATAGTAGATCAATTAGAAGGAGCTCAATCCTGATGAGACTTGATGTACTGGGGTGGATAAAAGGGAAAGCTCTCCCTTTCTGAGGACAAAGGAATGGAGGATAGAGTGAAGAAGCTGGGAAGGAAGGAGGAACTTGGAGGAGAGGAGGGAGGGGTGATTATTAGGATATAAAGTAAATATATACATTAAAAATAAATTTTAAAATGTTTTCAATATACAGAAAAAAGTAAAAATAAAAAATATTATACATACACACACACACACACAAACACACACATATATATATATGACTATGGCAGCTTATGCATTCAGGATTTCAAGAACTCAGAAAGAGGTGAGCAGTGTAGTAAACTAATGGTCTGAACTGACAGTCTTGGTACAAACAAGATAACTGCAGAAGGTGGGCAGTGTGGAGGAGTAATTGCTGCTTCTATTTTCCCTTCCATTGTCCAAATACATTATTCTTAATGTACCTTGTCTTTAAAGAAGTTTTGGAAAAAAAAAAAAAGGAATTTATTTTCAGAAGCCAAGAACAATGCATGTACTAGTCATTTCTGTTTACTTCCTTCCATTTGGCCAAATGTTTTTGACCTTAATGTCTCTACTTGGTAATTGCAGCTATGTAGACTGACTAATTTGACATCTCCTTCCTGGATGCTATATTATGGGGTCAACGTTACAATTTAATTCAATGATAGATGCTTGCTTCACTGTCTTATTTAATCACACTATTTTCTCAAACTTTTTTTTTCTCTTTGAACCTGAGACTTTAAAATCAGAATTTTTTGGCAGGTATACTATGTAAGGCCTATTGTTTGTAAATGCATGGTCAAGTATATCTGAGAGTCTCTGATTATCTAGCACTTGAAATTTAAAATCATATCACATCAAATCATTACACTTCTGTAAAAAATGGATATGAATTTATAAGTCTATAAATAACCATGACATTTTGAAAATATCATATATATTTTAGGAGGCAGAATTATAAGATTATCCTCAGGTTATTGAGTGCCTAGGTGATGTGATATCTATTATCTGCTTACAGTGATTGACAAGGATGATGGGGATCCTCAGATGTAGCTAATGATAAAAATCAGTTTACTCAAAAGAGACATAATCATGGAAAGGACTGACTTAAGAGTTGGAATTCTTTAAAACAGTTTTTATAGATTCCCTTGAGGCTAACTATGCCTTCCTTCTTATTGTGTTACAAGAGATGTTCATGAGTTCCTCAGCTGACAAAATTGAGCTCATAAATAATCATGTAGTTTTGAAAGACAATTTTGAATCTCAGATAAGAATGCACCTCTAAATAATTCCTTGATCACAAGCCCTGAGAAAAGACCAGAAAAATTTTGCCTAGGCTCTTAATCCATATAAAGCATGTCATAATAAATGAATATTGCTCTATGCCATCAAGTACATTCCAATTCACAAGCTAAGTAAAACCTTTATGAAGAAAAATGAATGCTTTGTGACAAAGTTATATGTGCATGTATGTATGCATAACAATTGTTACAGATCAAAGTGAGGAACATTTAAATTTACAGTGGGTTGAATTATTCTCTTCAAACTTATAGAAGCTTTAAATATGATTTTATTTCAGAAAAGAATCCTTGCATATGTTACTAACTCTGAAAAAGACATTAACCCAGACTTATGGTGGACTGTAAATTCAAATACTCATATATTTAGAAAAATCATGTAAGATATTATAGATACATTGATTTTGAAAGTCTGGCTTCTAGAACTATGAAATAATAAATTTCATTTCATTAAGCAACTAATTTGGTTTCAATTTGATTTGGCATTCAATAAACCTAATATGTGTTCAACTGTTTGCTTACAAATAGGATGCAAATACAACACTAAATAAACTTATAGGCTGATATGAAATTTGTGACTGATATGTTAGAAATATAAAGCATGAAATGTTGCATTTCAAATGTGAAATACGAACTGGTTCTACTCTGAAGTAGGTAATATTGAGCCTGGCTATAAGTCGGGAAAGATTTCCTACAACTACTAAGTAAAGAGAAGTTAACACACTCTCATATTTTTACTGCATATTGCCATACTGAAAACCCTAGAGAGAGATGTTGGTGGAAAAATATATACTCATTCACAGTTATTCCTAAATAATACAAGAGTGCTTATGAAGTTATTAGAGGCACACAAAGAGGAAACAAAACTCTCAGAGAAATAACCATACAAATAAAGACAGTAAAAGAGGAAACAAACATATCTCTTAAAGAATTGGCCACACAAGAGGAGGCAAATAAGGAGGAAATGAACAGAGCTCTCAAAGAAACACAGGCAAATATAGCCAAACAAATAGAGGCACAACTAGTGGCATATAGAGAGGAAATGAACAAAAAAATAGAGGCCATCATACAGAGACAGGAAGCCTCATTCAAACAAATAAAGGAAACGGTGCAAGGCATAAAATCAGAATTAAGAATCAAGAAATAAAACACAAACTGAAAAAAAACTTGGAGCTGGAGAACTTAGAGAAAAGATCAGGAAACACAAAGGTAAGCATCACCAATAGAATACAAGAGATGGAGAAGAGAATCTCTGGTGTGAAGATACACTGACAGAAATTGATAATTCTCTCAAAGAAAAAGTAAAATAAGAAAAGTCCCAAACACAAAACATCCAAGAAATCAAGGGTACCATGAAAATGGGAAATTTAAGACTAATAGGAATTGATGAAAAAGAAAATTCCAGGCTCCAAGTTCCAGACAATATTTTCAAGAACATCATAGAAGAAAATTTTCCCAACTTAAAGAAAGAGATGTCCATAAATATACAAGAGTCCTACAGAACACCAAATAGACTACACCAGAAAAGAAACACATCACGTCACATCATAGTCAAAACACTAAATCTACACAACAAAGGTAACATATTAAAAGCAGCAAGGAAAAAAGGCCAAGTAACATATAAAGGTAGACCTATCAGAATCACATTAGACTACTCATCAGAAACTATGGAAGCCAGAAGGGCCTCGGCAGATGTCATGAAGACTTTAAGGGACCACAGATGTCAACCTGGACTACTACACCCTGCAAAGCTTTCAGTCAACATAGATGGAGAAAACAAAATATTCCATGACAAAACTAAATTTATGCAATATCTACACAGTAAACCACCCCTACAGAAGACACGGGAAGGAAAACTCCAATCCAACGGAAAACAAAACAAAACAAAACAAACAAACAAACAAAAAAACTATCTCCAAGAAAACATATGATACAGATAATTTCTCAACAAAAATTAAAAGAAAACAAGTAATGAATTACAGTAAGATCACCAACTCCAGAAAAAAAAGGAACTAACATTCATTGGTCACTATTAACTATCAGCATCAATGGATATATATATATATATATATATATATATATATATATATATATATATA
>NW_026585894.1:6736853-6741853 GCF_907164565.1 Psammomys obesus | reverse complement strand
GGGAGAAGAAGAAGCAGATATACCCAAGAGGAGCAGACAGCTGGGAATAATCAAAATTAAGGCTAAAATCAATAAATTAGAATCAAATAAAACTATTCAAAGAATCAATGAAACCAAGAACTGGTTTTTTGAGAAAATGAACAAGACAGACAAACCCTTACCCAAACTAACTAAAAGGCAGATAGAAACTATCCAAATCGGCAAAATCAGAAATGAAAACAGGGACATAACTAGAGATACTGAGGAAATCCAAAGAATCATTAGTTCTTACTACTAACACCTATATGCCACAAAATTTAAAAATCTAAAGAAAATGGACAAATTTCTTGATAGATTCTGTCTACCAACATTAAGTCAAGATCAGGTAGAAAGATTGAATAGTCCTATATCCCCCAAAGAGATTGAAGCAGTCATCAATAGTCTCCCTTCCAAATAAAGGCCAAGGCCAGATGGTTTCAGTGCAGAATTCTACCAGACCTTCAAAGAAGTGCTAATTACAATTCTATTAAACTATTCCATAAAATAGAAACAGAAGGAACATTACCAAACTCATTCTATGAAGCCACAGTCACCTTGATACCTAAACCACCCAAAGACCCAACAAAAAGAAAGAACATCAGACCTATCTCTCTTATGAGCATTGATGCAAAAATACTCAATACAATACTTACAAACTGAATCCAAGAACACAAAAAAAGATATCATCCACCATGACCAAGTAAGCTTCATCCCAGGCATGCAAGGGGGGTTCAATATACAGAATTCCATCAATGTAATCTACCATATAAACAAACTTAAGGAGAAAAACAACATGATCATCTCCTTAGATGCCGAAAAAGCATTTGACAAAATTCAACACCCATTCATGTTTAAAGTCTTGGAGAGATCAGTGATACAAGGCACATACGTAAACATAGTAAAGGCAATATACAACAAACTTATAGCTACCCTCCAACTCAATGGAGAGAAACTTAAATCAATCCCACTGAAATCAGGGACAATCAAGGCAAGGTAGCCCACTCTCTCCAGATCTCTTCAACATAGTACTTGAAGTACTAGCTACAGCAATAAGACAATTAAAGGAAATCAAGGGGATACAAACCTGAAAGGAAGAGTTCAAAGTTTCACTATTCACAAATAATAGGATGGTATACATGAGTGACCGCAAAAATTCATCCAGAGAACTTCTTCAGCTGATAAAAATTTCAGCAATGTGGCTGGATACAAAATTAACTCAAAAAAATCAAAAACCCTCCTGTATATGAAAGACAAAATGTCTGAGAAAGAAATCAGGGAAACAACACCCTTCACAATAGCCACTAATAACATAAAGTACCTTGCTGTGACTCTAACCAAGAAAGTGAAAGACTTGTTTGAAATAAACTTCAAGTCTCTGAAGAAAGAAATTCAAGAAGATATCAGAAGATGGAAAGACCTCCCGTGCTCATGGATTGGAAGGGTTAACATAGTGAAAATGGCCATTTTGCCAAAAGTAATCAACAGACTTAATGCAATTCCCATCAAAATACCAACATAATTCTTACAGACCTTGAAAGAAAAATTCTCAACTTCATATGGAGTAACAAAAAACCCAGAATTTCAAAAAAAAAAAAATGCTCCTGTACAACAATGGATCGATCATCTGAAGGTATCTCCATTCCAGTTTTCAATCTGTTCTATAGAGCAATAGTAATAAAAACTGCATGGTATTGGCATAGAAACAGAATGGTGGATCAATGGAACAGAATAGAAGACCTAGAAATGAACCCACACACCTATGATTACTTGATTTTTGACAAAGAAGCCAAAACCATTCAATGGAAAAAAGACAGCATCTTCAACAAATGATGCTGGTCCAACTGGATGTCTACATGCAGAAAAATGAAAATAGATCCATACTTATTACCCTGCACAAAATTAAAGTCCAAGTGGATCAAAGACCTCAACATAAAACCAGATACTCTAAATCGGTTAGAATAAAAAGTGGGGAATAGCCTAGAACTCATTGGCACAGGAGACAACTTCCTGAACAGAACATCATCATCATCAACACAGGCTCTAAGAGCAACAATCAATAAATGGGACCTCATGAAACTGAAAAACTTCTGTAAAGCAAAAGAAACTGTCATCAGAACAAAACGACAGCCTATACTGGGAAAAGATCTTCACCAACCCTATATCTGACAGAGTGCTGATATCCAGAATATATAAATAATTAAAGAAGTTAAAAAGCTTCATCTAGTAGCTTATGAAAACAGAGGCAGAGATCCACAGCCAAACAATATGTGGCGCTAGGAAAGTCTTGTTGAAGGGTGGGAAGAAAGATTGATGGTGCTGCAGGGGTGAGGGAAACCACTAGGAGACTTACAGAGTAAACTAACCTGGGCCCATGTGTGTTCACAGAGACTGAACCACCAACCAAAAAGTATGCATAGACTGGACCTAGATTCCCTACACATATGTAGCAGAGTTGCAGCTTGGTCATCATGTCTGTCACCTAACAATGGGAGTAGAGGCTGTGTCTTACTCTGTCATCTGCCTTTGGATCCTTATTCTCTATCTGGGCTACCTTGTCTGGCCTCAGTGGGAGAAGATGCTGTTTAGTCCTGTTGTGACTTGATGTGCCTGGGTGGGTTGGTACCCTTTAAGGGCCTCCCATTCTCTCTAGAGAAGGGGATGGGTGGGAAAAAAGACTGTAAAGGTAGGACTGGGAGGAGAGGAGGCAGGAGGCTGCCATCAGGGTGTAGAGTGGTAAAATAAATAAATTAATAAAAAATGGTGCCCTGAAATATCATTTGATAAGTTAGAGTGAATGAGTAACTTGAGGATTCATTTTATTATCACAACTGTGTGCTATTTAAATTATTAAATTAATCTTCCAGTGAAAGTTGTATCCCAAATTTATTACTTCTGTAGTAAATAGTATAAAAGAAAAAAAAATCTTGATTGCAGCATTTTAAAACACACAACTGTCAGAATTGAAATAGTGCTTGTCAGGGAATAGATTTAGTATAATTATTGGTTACATCAGTGTTTTAAACATATTTCATGATAGGGTTCTATGAAAGGTGAAACATTGATTGAACCTTAGAACTTAAATCTAATAAGCCAGTAAATTATTCAATTCAATTCTAAACAAAATATGAAATGTGTATAGCAACTGCCACACATTTAAAGCCAAGTAAGTAAATTTTTACAATTTCTTACATAGTAATGTATTAAAGACACTCTTTGAGATAAATTTCTGATATATCTTCATTAAAATCTTCTTCATGGGAAATGACATTATTTCTGAGATGGTTTGTAAATAGCTCAACACTACATTTAATGATAAGGAATGAAGACATTTCCATTAAGGAATTCCATTCAAATTTTTAAAAGATTTTACCCTAAAATTTGTACCTAAATGGTGAGTAAGTGAAAAATCTCACATCAAATGTTACTATTTTTGAGTGAGAATTGGAATCCTCATCTATAGTAGCAAAGATTTTGGCAGGAATTTACCAAAGCCAATGAACAAAGACTATGGACAAAACCCATATATGACCTGACACGCTGATCTCCACTTCAGAATTTTTTTCAGCTTGGTAAAAATTGTAAATAGAACGTCGATTTTATCCCAAATACACCCTTAAAAAGATATACAGGCTAAGCATGGTGACTCACACTTGAAATCCTAGTATTCAGGTTGAGGAAAGGCAGATTTCTGAGTGTTTGTAGTCATATTGGAATACAGAGTAAGAATAAGATTTTGTGTTTATATAACTTTCTAAAATTACCTTTATCCTCTCTTTACTGAGAGACCAAAAAAAAAAAGAAAAATTAAGTTTCTGGGGTACTAAGCTAAAGAGTTTAAAACATACATAACTGGCCAAGCTGTCCTTGCTGCTTCTAGACATCCACTCAGATGCAGGATAGAAATGACCTTGACCTTGAGGCGTTCATGTCCACTAATTAGAGGTACCATCACCAGAAAGCCAGCCAGGGGTCCTTGCCCTTGGAAAGAGCACTGACAGAGATAATCACCACTCTTCGTTAGGAACAGCCTATCAGTCCAGGGCAGGACTTCCCAAGTGAAACCCAAGGCCTGTCGAAGGCTGATCATTTCTCCCTGAAGAGAAAACCAGAACAATTTATGTAGCCTCCCCTTTTTACACTTTAAGCAATAAAAGTTTGCCAGCCTACAATCCCTGCTTTGGGAGCAGTGGAAGGGGGAGGGACTTATAAATAACCCTCAGTCCTGAGCTCTGGACTCTCAGCTGGATGCCAATGCGTTGGTGTCTTTGAGAGTCCAATTCAAGCTGTGAATAAAGATCGTCTTATGTTATGCAATGAATTCGACTCCTCGTGGTCTTTTGGGAGTCTTGAGAATCGGATATAGCATTACTTCTAAATACCATAATCAGCTATGATTGATGGGATATTTTATGTTCTTCCTACTCCAAACTCTTTTCTACTGGAGTTTAACAATTCCTCAAATCTATGTTGTCTTACTTTATTATCTTATTTTTGATATTTATTTTATTGACATATGAATGTATATGTGTGTGTGTGCATGAGTGCATGTGCATGTGTGTATGTACTCATGTATCACAGTGTACATATTGAGGTGGGAAGACAACTTCTAATCACTGGTTACACTCTACATTTTTGAGACAAGTCCTTTCTTGTTTCTCCTACACAATGTACTTTCAACTAGTTTTCATGAAAGTTTCCAAAACCTCTATATGAGTTTTGGAATTACAGATGGTGTATATATGCCTCACACTACAGTAGGATTTTTACACAGTTTCTGTAGATCAACCTCAAGTTGCTAGACTTGAGTAGCAAGTATTTTCCCCTACCCTTCCATATTTTAGGTTTGAATATTCTACTTCAAATCCTATAAGTATTATAATTTTTATCAAAGAAATTAACTCAATAGTAGGTAATTCCCAAACAGAAAATAGTAACATATATATATATATATATATATATATATATATATATATATATATATA
>NW_026585894.1:6656353-6736843 GCF_907164565.1 Psammomys obesus | reverse complement strand
ATATATATATATATATATATATATATATATATATATATATATATATACACACACACACACACACACACTTCAGGTCTTATGATAATAAGGTCTTTCTTCTGCTATTATTTGTAGAGGGTCATTGTCTTAGTTTCTTTACCCACTACCATGAAGCTTACTCTAATAGAATGAAATAAACCTATATGGGCATGCCCAGAGACCCTACTCCAAGGAGAATGTATTACTAACAATTACAGTTGTCTTATTTTCTCAAAACATTTTTCCTTCAAAATATGGGTCACAAATAATAAGACTGTATGATCCTTTTAGAGGTCAAATCAAATCAAAATTGTATTCACAATGAAGTTCAGATGTTACTTTAGTTTTTTCCAAAACAAATTATAATGCACAATTAAAACACACACACAATTTGATTAAACTAGATGTTAATGATATTTATACAATGTTAATCAATGTATTCTTTCTCCTACATTTGGTTCTCAGGCATTGTATTGATACATTAGCATACAGTATGTTTGTTAATGATGGTACTCAATTAGAAACCTCATCTTTACTGAATAGCACTGACAGTATTCAAAGCTACTACACCCACTATTAGATGAGAAAGTAATCATCAGTTTCACTGAGCTATGAACCCTTCAATGTTACAATAGCAATCTGTCTACAATATATGGCTACGGGAGCAATAATTATGGCAGGAATATGGGAGTAACAACCATTTTTTTTATTTGATTTAAGGCCTTTTCTATGAGATGAAATTTGTACCTTATACTTTTAAACTGGGCTTGAGGTTGAGGTTAGATAGTTTATATGTCCTAGGTGAAACCTATTTTTGGGTTTCACATCTGGAATAGCAGTTGAGATTCCTTTTCAGCCAAAGCAGACCTGACAAGCTTCCCTCAAACCCTACATGTAAGGGCATGGCTGACATATCTTGCCCTCTACCCCGAACTTTCCAGCCCTGGAGCTGGGCTTCACTATCTAATTCAGACATTTTGGGCTCTCTCTCTTTCTGTCTCCCTCCCCCCTTCCTCTCCCTCTGAAAGCATTTTTTGTTTCTTCCCACATGGTAACTTCCCTGTTTTTTTGGGAGAAGTGAACCGGCTGAGAGCTGCTCCTAATATACCTGTATTTAGAAACTGTAACTTGTCTTGAATCAGCTCATTTTGCCGAAGGATGATAACATATTACCAACAATTATTACTTTGCTAAATGGACTTAGCAACAGAAATGACTTTTAAAGACCCATTTATATACAAATAGATCAGTACACTGCTCAGTACCCATCAGAGAAGACGCTTTTTTGCAGTCAATGTAAATTAACACAGAGTCCCACAAAAGATCAGTATACAGAGAAAAAGAGACTTTGAAATTCTCAGCCTTAAATGAGATATCTAAATCACATCCTTCCTCTCAAGTTTCAGGGATATTTGTGGAAGAAGGAGAATGATTATAAGATCCAGATGTCATAGGTCACTTCAAGGAAAGAATGATTTCCAGACACAACAGAACATATATGCATTTGAACGTGCAGAGACTGTGACAGCATACATAAGACCCTTGCTATCTCAAGCCATTCAAAACCCCACCATTGTGTAAAGAATATAGGCATCAAAGTTCTACTCCTAACCGTGGATCTATTGGTAATTTATAGCTACTTGGAGAAGAAGGAAAATTAGCTTTCTTCAGTGGAATGACACTAGTGTTATTAAACTGTTTCCCATGAGACTGAAATGCTCCAACCCCCAGGAATGCTTCTGAAGTAGGAAGGTAAACAACTCAAGATAGATTCACAAAAATTGCTGAAAATGACCAGATTCAGGAGGCTCCTCCATGCAAGAGTAAAAAATAAAACCTGAGATTTTTCTGTCTGAGAAAAGTGAAGCTCGTTTGCAAAGAAGATTCTGAGACCAGACCAGCTTAAAGCAGAAAACAGCCAAGCTGCCTAGAAGAGGTTTACACCAGCTGAAGCAACAGAAAAAGGCACTTTCCAGCCTCTTTTGCTGCCAGTACATTATGCAGGGTGTTCCAGCTTTCCAGCTTTTTGAGCTATCACCCATGCTGTAAGTAATCCTTATCTCATCATACTGCAAGTAACCCCAGTAAAATTCTGGTTCATCAAGTTGGATTTTTGTGGTTTCTGTACTTTGCTCTATTGTGAGCTTCCTATCTGGAGTGAGTAGATGTTTGTGTTGTATCTTGACAGGAAAAGTGTTGTCACACAGCAGTTCTGTATATCTGAAAGTAAAAGTATTGGCTTAAGATTCTTAAGACCAAGTTCTCAGCACAGAGGACATTTCCCCCGTCAGAGGAACAGAGGACAGGGCTAAAGGACAAAGACAGGAAACAGAGGAAGATGGTGAAGAGGATGGGAACAAAGGAGTCAGAGAAAAGGGACAAGGGAGAGGGATAAGGGGTATTTGTCCTGAGTTGGATGAAGGACTAACTTTCAATTGAGGGGAGGCAGAACATCACATAGGCAGGTAGTGGATTATAAATATACAGGGTGTTATAATAATTATTAATATGGCATCACAATATATGTGGCATAAAGTAAAGAGCCTGAACATAACAGACTCCATTTTGTCACTGGCCTCCATGTTATATGTTACCTAAAACTTACCCCTGCTTCAAACAAACAAACAAACAAACAAACATGTTTATACTTGTAGAAAACTACATTTCTGAGAATGACTACACAATGTGCCAACCATGAAACTAGCTGAACAGAAAAAATGGTCAAAATGACCATTGTCCTATGGTTACTAAATTAATTACATGTTATCATTATGGTTACCAAAATAGTTACTCCAGATGGTTACAGCTTGCCTCTATCCAATCACTATGTAACAAGCTTGCTCTTGGTAAATGTCACCCAATCTTGTAACTGTCAAGTCTGGAGGTCTGTTCTCCTTGCTAAAAACCCTATAAAACCTAACTTCTTTCCAGGCTCGGGATCCTAGCCTCTGACTTCTGTGTCAGCTCATGCTGGGAGTCCTAGCTTAAGCCTGAAATACAGGCTCTTCGCTTTTATACAATTTCTGACTCTTGGTGTAGTCAGTGATCCTTTGGCGCCCCGCAAACTGGGCACAACAAAAGGAGGTTTGTTGTGGGAAGGAGGGGAAGACACCCATGACAGAATGAGAAAGAGAGAAAGAGACTGAGAAGGACAGAGAGACTGAGAGAAACCGAGAAAGACAGTAAGAGAGCATGTGGTGGTGGGTCCTTTTCTATCAAGCACACATTCGGTGGCACACTTCATGGTGGCAGCAGGTGATGATTTCAGAGGTAGCTAAGACCCCGAAAGGAGGCTAATAGGACCATCTGTATGCTAACACAAGAGAAAATTCTATGTAGTATGAGGTATTTAATTTTAATTGGGCGTGTTAATTTGGTGAAGCAAAGGGAGGAGTTTTGATTGTTGGAAAACAGGGCCTTGTCAGTCAGTCTCTAGAGGAGGGAGTGGCCAAATAAGGGAATAAATCTTGGGGGAGCTATCTATTAGGAATATAATCTAATGTTTTTTTTTTTTTTAGCAAGGTATGGATATTAGCATATAGGGAGCCTGCCTTTAGGTTGCCTAGCAACGTATAATGTCATCACGTGCAGCTGCCATGGAGGTGTGCAGATAAAACCAGGCTGCTAGCTGGAGCTCTCGCTCTCTCTGACTTTTCCTCTAGGGGCACCTCACCCATCCCCCTTTCTCTCTTCTTCTACACTCCTTCACTGTCTCCTTCTGACTCTCTCTGTCTCTTTCTCTCTCTGCCCTCAAGGCTCAATAAACCTCTTTGTACCATACCTAATTAGATGTTGCACAACATCTAAGAGTCTGATATTTATCCCATAACATTTGGTGCTGAAACCTGATAGGCAATTCCAGAGTTTTCACTGTGGAATCCCATTTTCTTTCCTGCCCACAGATGTGCAAAAGCTTTCTTTCTCTCCTGTTTCTTTCAATATCTCCACCCCCCACAACCCTGTACTCTGTTCTGCTGCTCAGAATAGTTTACTGGGAATACTTGGTCTCACCAGTTAGGTAGATATCCACAAAAAGGCTATGTGCACCTGTTCTTCTGCCCAAGGCCATTAGGATCTTTGGGTGCCAGGGACAAGGAGGGGAGCATTGGCCCTGGGCTACAGCCCCACTCCCCTTTAACACCAGCATGTCGACATGGTCCAAGAGTTGCTTTGAATGCTGTGCCAGGGCTAGCAGGAGGAGGCAGGAACCCTGCTTCAGCATCTGCACATTCAGGTCACAATTGACAAAACATACTGCCTCCTCCAGCTGCGAAATCTGACCACTCTTACTGTTTGTCTATTACTTTTGATACTAATTCTACTTAGAGATTCCCCCACATGTCTCTGGCTTCCTGCCTCCTAATGTGGACCTGCTGACCTACTTTTTGCCCACTTGCCCCTCCCCCACTCCTGCAATATTCCTACAAGACTCCAAAACCAAAAGCCTTTTCCCCATCTCTTTAATTTCCTCTCTCTTACAAAAATATTACCAAAACGAAATGATTACCCATTAGCCAACCTCCATGCTTATCTCTAAAACTGTACTTTCTAACTCTTAACAATAAAAATCTTCTCTGATTTCTTATTCTGAACTTAAAAAAAAAGAGTAAACTGTAAACTCATGTTTATTGGGTATGATGTTTAAAATCTAAGTTCAAATGCTCCTTTAACGCTCTATTCAGATTAACAAACTAATGTAAAAGTTATGTCTAACTATCTATGTCTTTACGAGTTCTTGGATGAGTGAATATACAAATGCTGTTTCTGCTGCTACCAGCTGAATGTGCACTGGCTTCACCTCTAGGCTTTGTGGCAAATAGTATTCATAGAGTAGATTCAACTGTAATTTTAAAGTTGTTTTATATTGTCCTACTGTATTACTGATTCTATAACTCATAACTTGAGGTTACTAGGTAAAATGTTTTGCCCTTACTGAAATGATGATGTGCAACAGAAATTATATAAAAGATGGAGATGGTTGGAGATGAAGAGAAAGAGAGAAGGAAAGAGCTAGACATGATAGGGGAAGTAAAGGGAGCACTCCAAAAGACAAAGGAGAAAGAGCAGGAGAAAAGAAGAGAGCACAAGAGCAAGATAGCAAGAGAGAGACAAAGTGGCAGGTTGTTCCTTATATGGAGCAACGGAACCATGCCTGCCAGGTGTTTCTACATGGCTGGTGACACATGATGACATCATAGGTTGCTAGGAAACCCAGAAACAGGCTGCCTAAATACTAACACTTGAGCTATGTGATATCATTTCAAAGATACTTTCACATTGGGATATGTTAAGTTTAGAGACCCTTTGCTTACAATATTAAAACTTGGTCATTATGCTCTATCTCCACTCTCAAAAAGTTTAAAAAAAACTGCTTTAGAAATGTTTAGTCTTGTTTTCTGAATATGGTAATATTATTATATATTCTATTATATATTATTATTATCATATTATATAATATTTTTATATAGTCTATTATATATAGCCTCAGACTTTTATAAGCTATTGACCTTTTTTGAACTAAATCATTCAAAAAAATTATTATGCTCTGTCTTTATGAACTATGTGATTTTTTTATGGCTCCAAATTAACAAGGATGAAACCTAAAGTCTTAGTCGTTAATGATCAAGATAATCTAAAGACCTGTTGATTGCAAGATCAAGCTTTATTTAGTACTTAGATCTACTTAAGACAGACATGATCCTCAAACATTTACCTACAAACACATGATATAATCACAGATCATAACATTGTGTTTTTTGTTTTCAAGGTGTAATTTAGACCAATTAACTACAGACATAGATTGCTTAACTAAAATATGCTAGATTTCAAATCTGTCAGAGATCTGCTGAATATGGCATTTAACATGGGTAAGCTTATTATGACAGAGAATATTATGGCAGACACAGAGTCCCAAATCCTAGCAGTAACTCCCCAAAGGGTCTCCAAGATGCTTTGGGTACAATGACAGATGACTTCCACTCTGGATTATAGTATGATAATCACTGGGACAGACTGCCTCCAATGCCTTTCTGTCTGCTAGGGTCCAACCTGACCTGTGGACAAATTGCACACCTGGAGATTTATTGTCTCACATTAATCTCTCAAGTTTTCCTTCTATGGAGGGCAGGGGACAAAAAACAAACTTATTATCTGCACTTGATGACCAGACTGCCTGCCTGCATTGTCATGGAGACCTGTTACAACTGTCTAGGTAGTAGACTGATTAGTTATCTCTGTCATTTTGATAAACATATACATTCCTTTAGATTACAATTTATCCTTCTCAAGTATCTTATTATATTGGTGGCTATGGTAATGGTAGCTTGATAGCTAGAAAACAGGTAATTAGCTCCTTATGTCAAGGTAATTCATCATGTTAGTCTATTAGTCAATTAATTAATTAAAACTACTAGACAAGCTCTTATTTAAAAAGCCAAAAAGTTTTGCCTTACTTACTGACCCTATGGTAATAATAAACAGACCTCAAAAGCCTTCTAGGTTCCTTTCATGTTTAAACATCAGGCTTTAATACTCATTTCAAGAACTGCTACTGTCAGGTCTAGTCACAGTCTACTTTGTTACCAAACTCAAAAAAAAATAATAATAACTATCTCAGATGTAACCTTTCACCATTCCTTCAGCTAAAGGACAATGACTGCTCATAGCAATCTCACCTGTGTCTCATGGTAAATAATTGGATACAAAGCCTAAGGATACAGAAGTTTAAGGTATAAGGACCTAAGAAAGTACTTTAGCAACTAAGGTGATTTAAGGTATTCAAAAAAATTCTTCAGATTTGTTCCTGATGCTTTGCTACTGTGGTATTAAGACTGTTCAAAGCTTTGACATTAATCTCTAAAACTCTAACTTATTAACCTAATTCTGATTTAAAACAACAACAACAACAAAAAACATTCCTCTCTATAATTCACTATCATAGTTCCAAGCTCAAATTTTAAATCTCCTTTGGTTTGTCATTTAAGTATAGACTTAAAAATGTTACTCATTGTGCTAGACTTATATACATCTTATCTTCTGGAAAGAGGGAAGAAGCCCATATTTCATTGTATGCAATCATACTAAAAATCAAGATCAAATGAACTTTTGCCCTTTCTACTTCACAGAAGGCTTCTACCTTTCCAGAGTTCACCTTAAAGAGTGTTTATCCTATTAACACAAAGGTATATGTCTACTGCCTTTTTCTACAATGTATATTTCACTGCAGATTGCAATGGTGATGCTAACATGTCTAAAGTTTATCTCCCTCTTAAATTTAAAGGAGAATTTTGTAAGCTACAGCAAATACACCTAAATCACCTCTCAAGTCAAATGGAAACCCAATAAATATTGTCAATCAACAGCCTATTCCAGAGGGTGGGATTCCTCCTCCCTTTCCTGGTTTTGGGACTTGCTTTCTCTACCTTTATGGCTAACCAATTGCTACATTCCTGTATCCAATACCTGTCAATTGGTTGTCATAAACACATACTGCTGCTCTCACCAACTTACCTCAAAACCCTTCTTCCATGGGTGAGATTTTCCCTCTACCAGCACAGTTTCATCTACCTCTCCCAGTCTCACACACTGCCAAAAATTCTAAATAGGTAAACCATGTCTATCCTGGCTATACTCTATACTAGTGCTGATGGGCTGCTGGAACAGATTACACCAACGTCCTCCAGTCAAACTTTGCTATTGGGATGCCTTGACGGGTCACTGATTCTACTCTCACAATGAGAATCGTCCAATTTCCCATCCCTGCAGATTCCCCTCTGGGATGCCTTTTGAAGAATTTCATATCCCTGTGCCTAGTGCCCCCTTTAAGGGCTTGTAATCTTACAAGGCTCTGCAACCAAACTTAGCCTCAATATCCCTTAGGTGACAGATCCAAAATGAGACCTTTTTCATTACTGCTAGTGATCAGGTAAATAGAAAGAAGTTCCCTATGTTCAGGCTTTTTGTATTTTTTACTCCAAACCTTCCCTATGTGCTTGCTCTCCCCAAAAGTTTTAAATGTACACATAAAAGGAATTTTCTCATCAACCTACTTAACTTTGTCTCTGCCCTTGAAATTGCCAGTATCCTGCCATACCTGGGTGTTTCCTACATCTACATCAGCACCAAAACAGCCTCCCACAGGTGTTCCAGTCTAACCTAGCAGACTTTGTCATGCCAGAGCTGCACTTTCCCTCCTAGCCACAGATGTTCTTCCAAATCCTGGACAGCAAATACAACAGCCTGCTTTGATCAACTTTGCCAACATTTCAGCCTTCTCTTCTAAATCAACATCCCTAATGTCAGCTGAAGTAGTCAGAAAATATTCTTGTCCTATTATCCATTTCTTATCAACAAAAGACTGAAATTTTGTGCTTCAGATGAGGAACAAACAGCTCTAGGTTCTCCCAGCATTCCTCAGTCTCTATCTGCTGCAGGGCATGACTGGCATAACCCTCCCCTCTACCCTTAACTTTCCAGGAAAGGGACTTCTTCTTCAACTTCATCATATAATCAGGACATTTTGGTGCTCCTGCTTTTTTTTTTTCCTCACCCTCTCTCTTAACCCCTTGAATGGTGGCGATGAGCTGCTTCCAATGATTATATACTATAGTTTATATATTATAACTTGTCTTGTATGAGAAGCAGTCCAATATCTTCATTCCCACCTTGCCACCCCTTCCTACTTCCTCATTTTTTTAATTAAACAAAAAGAGAAAAATGTTAGCATATAGGTAGTCGGCATCTAGGTTGCCTAGCAACTTATGATGTCATCATGTGCAGCTTCCATGAAGGCTCTTGCAGATAAAAGCAGCCTGCCAACTCAAGCAATCTCACTCTCTTACTTTTTCTCTTGCTGCACCTCACCCATCCCTCTTTCACTCTCTGTCTCTTTCCCTCTCTGACTTCATGGCTTAATATACCTCTTTATACCATACTTGTTGTGCAGCTTCTAATATTTATATCATAACCATAGGGGATAATGAAGAACGGCAAGGCCTGCCTGAGCCATGCTTTCCATACGTGAACCAGCCAGAATCCCTTCAATATTACCCATACTCCAGAGCATGGCCCCATGGAGAAGTTGACCTACACAAACTGGACTACATATATTTTGTTTGTTTTAAAAGACAGAATGAACTTGGGTGATGGAGCTGGTGAGAGAGGATCTGAGAAGAGTTGAGGGAAGTTAAAGAATATGATCAAAATACATTGCATGAAAATATCAAAGAACAAATAATAACATTTTTAAAAGAACTAAAATATTACCTCTAACAAGAAAAAAAAGAAACAATGTAATCAATAACACAGTGATCAAACTGACAATATTAAAACATTAAGTCCTACTTCTGTCACCTATTCCATATCAATTAGAAAAAGCATACATCACTAAGTTACAATGTTCTCAATGTCTGGTACAATTAAGCACCAAATATTTTCAGTGATTTGATTGAACTTAAAGAACATATTTTATATTTATCTGTAAAACTGTAAAGTAATTTTCAAAATGTTCAAAAAGTCAAACATTGAAAATATGGTGATTTAATCTTAGATATCTTGGGGATTTTCTTTCTGAGATATACCTAGACTAATGAAGGCATGTTATGATTTAAGAGTGAAAATCTGAGCACAAGGGTCTTTTCTGAGACTGATACTCCAACCAAGGACCATTGATGGAGATAACCTAGAACCCCTGCACAAATGTAGCCCATGGCAGTTCAGTGTCCAAGTAGGTTCCATAGTAATGGGAACAGAGACTTTCTCTGACATGAACTGATTGGCTTGCTCTTTGATCACCTCCATCTGAGGAGGGAGCAGCCTTATTAGGCCACACTGGAAGACAATGCAGCCACTCCTGATGAGACCTGATAGACTAGGATCAGAAGGAAGGAGAGGAGGACCTCCCCTATCAGTGGACTTTGAAAAGGACATAGGTGGAGAAAGGGGAAGAATAATGTGATTGGGAGAGGAGAAGGGAGGGAGCTACAGGGGGGGTACAAAGTGAATAAACTTTAATTAATTAAAAAAAATAAAAAAGAGTGCCTGGTTAGTCATACAACTTGTAATCTTTCAAGAATTTTATAGGGATTACAATGACAAATGTCTATATATGCCTCTCCATGAAATAAGGCTCCAAGAAAAATATAGGGATAGGAGGTCCATCTTACTTAGGGAACATTTATTGAATAACTTCTACATTCCCAAGAATCCTGTGAGTCTCTGTGCATGTTAGCTGTCCCTTTGGAGACACAGAAATAAATAATAAATTACAAAAAATTTAAATATAAATTTGTTATTTAGTGTTCTAACCATAAGTAATAATAGTATATTGCTCATTTCAAAAGGCTAGAAAGTTTGATTTTGAAAATGCTATCACAAATAAATAATAAATGTTTGAGGTGGTGTATATGCTCATACATATTTAAAATTAACTCACTAAATATGAGCTTTTAATGCTTTTATATGTAGTTAAGTATTGAATTTAAAATGAGTTTAAAATCATGTGTGTAATCACTTGAGAAAAATCTACAAATAAATTTGCATTATGAGCAAGAAGTCATATTTCATTAATACCAAGAAAATGAAGGGAAGTTTGAAACGGATTGATAATAATGAGGGTTTTGATAAAGACTCTATGTTCTGCATGGCACAGTGGATATTGCTGATCTCATTTACTAGACTTTCTCATTAATGGAGTTTCTTATTCTGACTTTAGGGTTTACATACATGTTTTCTAGGATGTTATCTGTTGAAAAAGATTAGGATACTAGGTATTAATACATATTATTTCTGAAATTAAGAATCAGTTCAAAAAGCATATACTTGGTCAAAGTGATTACACAACTTTTAATAGCCGCAGTTAAATAAAATTTTCATGAATAGTGAGAATTTTAATCATTTATAGTTTCTCCTAAACAGTTACTTTAAAAAAAAAAAATCCCCACCCTGAAAGGCAAAGAGGATGGATATCAGAAGAAGAAGAAAACAGGAAACAACCTAGGAACCTGCTACAGAGGGCCTCTGAAAGCCAGAAGAAGAAAACACGAAACAAACTAGGAACCTACCACAGAGGGCCTCTGAAAGCCTCTGCCCTGCAGACTATCAAAGCAGATGCTGAGCCTGATGGCCAAATGTCAGGCAGAGTGAATGGAATTTTATGTAAGAAGTGGGAAATAGTAAGAGCTGGAGAGGACAGGAACTCCACAAGGAGAGCAACAGAACCAGAAAATTTGAACACAGGGAACTTCCCAGAGACTCATACTCCAACCAAGGACTATTCATGGAGACAACCTAGAGCCCCTGCACAGATGTAGCCCATGGTAGTTCATTGTCCAAGTGGGTTACATAGTAATGGGAAGAGGGACTGCCTCTGACATAATCTGATTGTCCTGCTCTTTGAACACCTCCCCCTGAGGGGGGAGCAGCCTTACCAGGCCACAGTAGAGGACAATGCAGCCACTTTTGATGAGAACTGATAGACTAAGATCAGAAAGGAGAGGAGAACCTCCCCTATCAGTGGACTTGGGGAGGGGCATGCATGCAGGAAGGGGAGGGAGGGTGGGATCGGGAAGGAAGGAGGGAGGGGCTTATGGGGGGATACAAAATGAATAAAGTGTAATTAATTATATATATATATATATATATATATATATATATATATATATATATATATATACCATTTGCAACTCAATAGCTAGAATCTCCATGGAACTTAAAAATAAATAAGCAAAGAGACAAAAAAAAATCAAATCATGCATTGTAGATATTCTAAAATTATTTATTTATTACTTATAATGCTAAGCTATTTGTTTCTGTGTTGACTCCATAACTATATGTATACTACCATAGAAAATACAAATCATGATAGTAGATTTATGATCTCAAATACCAGACCAAATCCAGGTATTGTTAGCAGTGACAATTGTGTAACTGTCAATAGAATAGAAATTTAACATTATAAAAGGCATGGAATCCTTAGATGAAAAAAAATACAAAATCACTCTGTGATCTTAATACATGTTTTATTTAATTTCCATGGGAAGAAACCAATATTTAGCACAAGGACCACTATTAAGTAAAACAGTTTGAAGGCAGATTCTACCAAGCCAGATGGTTAGTTTGTAATAGGGGACTATAACAAGGAAAGCTGGGTTGTATAACCCTTAAAACTCTTGATAATGAATGCAAATAGACCAAATCCCTTGGCTTCTTTCCAATTCTCTATCAAAACTGCTTTCTGTAGTAATAATATTATCAACCAAAAGAGGAAGAAGCATCTCTAATTGTAAACTGTTTAAGAAGGTAAATGCCACAAATTAAATTAAAACAAAACTAAAAAAACATAAATATTTCAGACTGAACAGGATAGGGTGGGTCAGAAACTATTGTTAACTAAATCAAGTTGTGAATGAGAAAATCGAAGCAGAGGAAAGTGTATTGGCTTAGGCTTCCAGAACAATTAGGATGAAACTAATTATCTAGATTAACTGTCAGTACATCTTCATACTTGAAGATGTATGTACTTCATACTTGGGCAATGTCATGCTGCATTACATAGAGCTGAACATTCTCTGATTTTAGTGTTAAAGGAACACTACATATTCAGTGAGTTGCTCCAAGTCACAACAATTTATTAACATCAGCCCTATAACTAACTTTTAAAATATCCAGTCAAATGAAATTTACGTGGGCATGCTCCTTCCTTCTTTCTTTGAGAAAGTACTAAATCTGGTCCTTGGCTAAAAATTTCGAAACAACTTTCTGATAATCTTTTCCCAGCTTGTCATTGTATTACTAACCCTGAACTAATCTATAGACATATATGGGGCTTCAACATTTAGACAGAGCTGGCATGGTATCTCTTTTTCTTTTCTAGAAGATAAGGTCAGTTACATTTTAATATGAAACATTAACCTTACAAGACATAGACATGTATACACATAAGCAAGTATCAGAGCGATGTCTGTAAGGAAGTCAAACTTCTTTATCCCAGGGCTCTATACAGAAAGCTAGAAGTTAAAATTTGTGTGGCATTGAAAATATATGAATTTTGTATCTCAAGTATCAGATTTAAAATGAGCATCATCAGATTGTCTCAAAAGCTGATTTTTTTATTTATTTTTATTTTATTTTTATTCACTTTAATAGTTGTTGTAACCCCATCCCTCCTCTCCTCTCAGTCCACCCTTCCTTCTTACTCCTCTCCCCTCCCCTTTTCCTCAGTAACAGGGAGCTCCCTTTTCCATCCACCCCAGCACATCAAGATGCATCAGGACTAAGCCTGACCTCTCCTCCTGTGTCCTAGCAAGGCAGTCCTGCCAGGGGGAAGTGATCTAAAAGCTAGCAAGTGAGTCCATGTCTAATTCAATCCCCACTTTACTTACTAGAGGACCCACATGAAGCCTAAGCTGCCTATTTGACAATCTTTGTAGGGGACCTAGGTCCAGTTCCTGCATGGTCCTTGGTTGATACTTGAGTCTCACCAGGCTCTTCTGGGCCCTATTTAGTGGTTTTCTTGTGGCACTCCTGTCACCTCCAGGTCTCTTTCTTTTTCCTCCCACTTCTCCACAAGACTCCTTATGCATTGCCCAATGTTTGGCTGTGAGTCTCAGCATCTGTTTTGAGGATATGCTGGGTAGAACCTCTCAGAGGACAACTTTGTCAGGTTCCTTTCTGCCAACTTAGCAGTGTGTTTTTCATAATGTCAAAGGTTGGCATACTCTGAGAATGTGGCTCTTTGTTTGTCCAGGCATTGTTTAGACCTTCCTTCAATCTCTAGTCTATCTTTATCCCGTCAGGGTAAATTGTGTATCAAAGCTTTTATGGGTTGGTTGTTGATCCTCCCTTTCTGCTAGGAGACTAGTCTAGTTAGAGGGTTTCCTCTTTAGTCTCTATGGCCTCTGCTACTAGGAGTATCTGCTTGAGGCTTCCTCATATTCTTTCAGGAGCCTACCTATATTTAGGTCTCCAGCTTGTCACAGAGATACCTCTATGCTCAGTTTCTCTTTTCTCTACAGGCCTTCTGTCCTCTTGCCCTCACTCTCCCTAGGTCTGATCTCCATCCTCTTAACTCTCTGTGCCCCCTTTGCTACCTTGTTCCCTCTCTCAGCCATTACCTATGTGTGTTGTATCTCTCCTTCCCAGTTATATTTATGTATCCTACCTTGGATGTTCCTTGTTACTTATCTTCTTTGGGTATGTGCCTCAGACCCATGCTTTTCTTGTACTATGTGGCTAAAACCCAATCATAAGTGTGTACATACCATTTGTGTCTTTCTGGGTCTGGGTGACCTCACACAGCATGATCCTTTCTAGTTCCATCAATTTGCCTGCAAATTTCATGATTTCCTTGTTTTTAATAGTTGAGTAGTATTCCATTGTGTAAATGTTCCAGTTTCTTCATCCTTTCTTCACTTGAGGCACATCAGGGTTGTTTCCAGATTCTGGCTATTATGAATAAAGCTGCTATGAACATATTTGAGTAGATGTTTTTATGGTTGAACATCTTTCGTATTTATGCCCAGGAGGGGTATAGCTGGATATTGAGGTAAAGCATTTCTCATTTTTCTGAGAAAGCACCAAATTGAGATATATATATTTATTTGTCGCTTCATGAATTTGCATGTCATCCTTGTGTAGGGGCCATGCTAATCTTCTCTGTATCATTCCAATTTTAGGGTATGTGCTGCTGAAGTAAGCAGTCAAAAGCTTATTAATCCAATTAATAATTTATCTAATGTAGACATATAACAACAAACTAATTTAACAATCAGGAACACATTCCATGTAAGGTTTCACTAACTGCATTATTTTTCTTGCTTTCTTTGTTCACAATTATTTATCGAGTTTTATTAAAACCATGTGGTATTTATCATTTTTCCATAAAATTAAAATATTATGTTAAATGTATAAATTAAATTTACTTTTTGCAATGAAACAATTTTTTACTGAAATTTTCCATCAGTTGAGAAATACATTTAGAAATACCTTTTTTTAAAAAAAAATATGAACCTTAGTATTAATGGCTCAAATTTGATTACTTCAACCAAAAATTGTTTCCATTCTCATTACTGATCAAACAAAATGCAAATGTCATCAGAATACTCATTTTCTTCCTTGTATGCAACTGTAATAAATGGAAAAACCCACTTTTCATTAGTTTGCTTAAATGGGGTAATATTTAAAATTATAATGCGGGTTTGTGTATATTAATGGTAAGAAGTACTTTGACTCACTCCCTACACTGATTTAGAATGTCAATAAAGACAACTTTAATTCTGTCATTGTCTAGAAATCACAACAGAACGGGCCCAAATTGTTTGCTCATTATTAGTTCTTTTAGTGGGCTTTCCTGGAATGATTCTGCATAGCAGGTACTACTCTATGTTTCCAACCATAATTTAAGAGAGAAAACTCTTATGACAGATACAGCTTTAAAAACATAAAAGTTTATCACATAAAGATAGCTGTTATCTACTTCGAGAATATATCTTAGAATATAGTTCCAGGGCTGGAGAGATGGTTAAGCTGTTAAAGTCTAGACTTACAACCAAAACATCAAGAATACAGAATCATTTTCTTTGGTTCAGATAGTCAATAGAGAATAAAAGTTAATAATCAATCTTGGAGTTCTCATACTATTCTCATACTATTCTAATTGAATATGTAGAATGACCTTCTTACATTTATATGAATCTAGTACACACACACACAAACACACACACCTGTTCAGTCCACAAGCAAGGGTAGGTGTCTCAGCTAGTCTTTGCCAGAGTCCCAAAGAATTAGGTATTAATGCCAGTGAAGGAATGGACTTGTCAGCAAGAATGAAGGAAAGCAGGAAAAGAGAGAAAGCTTCATTCTTTCATGTCCTTTATTTAGACAGCTGACAGAATAATCTGCCCAGATTAAAGATGAATTCCTACTACAGAAGATGCAAATTAAAAGTGGGTTTCTCACTTCAATTTATTTAATTAAGAAAATCCCCTCACAAGTATACTCAGATGCTTGGCTTTTAGTTAATTCCAGATGTAACCATTTGGACAACCAAGAACAGTCATCACAAGGGGCAAAGTCATCTTTCTGAGAAATACTGCACTAGCCTAATGTCTGGTTGAAAACTATTAGCCACTACACTGTCTTATGTTCTAAAGCAAGAAAAAAAATGGGATTATATGTTTGTTCATAAAAAGCCAGACAACCATACTATCAGATGATATTCTGTATGAAGAAAAAGCAGGTGGGCCAATTTAACACTGTGAAGGGATAAAATAGCAGATACTCATGACTGAATCATGGAAGACATAATACAGCATTCAATTTTGTTTTTTCTAACTCCCTTCTTTTTAAACTTGAAAATACATTCTTCTGACCCACAATACATTCTGAACATTGTTTTCGATCCTTCCACTCCTACAAGCTCTTACCCCACATCCCCTCTCCCCAGATACACTCCCACTCCATTTCCCTTTGAGAAAAGAATAAGTCTCTGTTGTAGATTATCAATATTTATTATTGATTTATCTTTAGTTAAACATAGGTTATTCCTGAGCCAGCTGTATACCCAAATCACCACACAAAGACTAGGATGTATTTAGTTAACCTAGAGCACAATGATGGGCAATAGTTACTCCATCCTAAACTTCCAAGCGCATATAGCTTTTTCTCATTCAGATTTCACCCATTATACTTGCTTTTTAATCCTATTTTAGGTCTGGTTGGTTCATCTCTGCTGCTATTTCCAGGTCCTCTCATCCCAGCTCTCTTTCTCAGACCTCCTCTCCTCCCCTCTGGACCAGGATGCATCACAATGCAATGTATGGATAGAAACCAGATAGTGAGTTAGAGAAATCAGCATTTGAATGAACAAGGGTAAATTGTATACATTCCACAAGAAGATTATACCAACTTTTCCCCCTTTAAGTCCAATAAAAGGCTCCTTTTCTTTCAATACAATAATTAAAAAACAGTTATGAGAACTATTAGGTAAGATTTATATGTGCAATGTCCAGTCCATGTGCATTTGGCAACTTTGGAGAAAGTGTGTGATTATCCTATCTTGACAATTTTAGCATTCTATATCTAAATTAACTTTTTTTCCTTATTGGTAATACCTACATGAAAACATTTTCTTAAATTCTGAACAACATAAACTTAATTGTGGAACTATAATTACTTGGTCTTCAACCCTACCAGAGATTTGACAAGGAATAATATTAGTTACTGGAGTAAGTAGAAAGTGCACGTCAGCAGCTTTCAATAGATAGATAGATAGATAGATAGATAGATAGATAGATAGATAGATAGATAGATAGAATTTGCTGCCTGAACAATCACCCCAAAGTCTCTATAACAGTGGAGCATAATCTTCAGCCTTCTGGCTCAGTATATTTGACAAACATATATGTGAATCAGGAACTATTTAGGACTTGTTTACCTTGTCTTGGCCAAGTTCGGCAGTCAAACTTTCCTGCATTTAAGGTTGCCCATTTTAGACGAATTTTGTCTGTCATGAAAGAGGACATTTTCTTTTTGCCTGGGTAGCTTGTTTGCCACATTTGAAGCCATTTCCATATGGAAGTTCTTTGATGCTCATCATCTTCTTTGAAGTAGGCTGGGTGCTACCAGGATGACCTGTCTCATTGTCAAAGAATCTTTAAATAATAAAGACATTTTAAATGCCATATTCTGTAGGTCTCTGAGGTTTTTAAAGACTTACCTATCTTTATATAACCATATCTATCTGTTAAACTTAGGATGTATACTCCTGTGATAAATTATACTAGTGTCTAATATGACTATGAGTTAATTAACAATTAACTTTCACTACCTAATATCTTAACTTTGTTAACAACTTATAACCATCTCCCAATGACAATAAACATTAATAGCCCCCAGAAAACAACTAAAAACCTTCCCAACCCCCTTTAAAAGAAATTGGACATTGTTCTCATGTAATTTTTCCTATCTGGTTTTTTGGACACTCAGAAATCCTGCTGGCAGCCCAAAGAAAATAAGGAAAAATGGTTAATTAAGCAAGCATTAATATTTGTGGTCCAGTCTTTGAAAGTTGAGAAAGTTCAGGTTTAATAGAGATCCTGTTTTGAACAGTCTATATTGCTGGACCAATTGAGATTAGTAGCTCTCTTCAAAGCTCTCTTGGGAGCAGGCTTTGGTGAGAAACAGCAATTGAAGCAGTTGAGGCAGGAATAAGCAGAATGTTAGAACATGCAAGATGTTGAAACAGATGTGTCAAGGTCTCAGCACACTGGAAGGATGAATCCTGTCAGGTTTGATGCAACATCTCTGGTGTCAGGGGCTTTTGTTCTGTGAACATATAATTTCTCACAAGCATTATACAGTCCTAAAATTATAAATGTATGAGATGTGCAAGATGAAACTAAACAGTGAACCAATTTTATCTATACCAATTTAAAGGATGGCATAATAAATTTTGAGGATATTGTAGACAAGGATTTATTGGCCATGTATTGTTGAAGTTCCAGCTGGAGACATATATATGTATGTATGTATGTATATATATATATATATATATATATATATATATATATATATAATGTGTATATATATATATATATATATATATATATATATATATATATATATATACAGTCTCTTGCAGTTTCAGAGTTCTTTCCATGAGAAGGGATCAGCAATTTTATGCTACCTGTTCTTTTTAGTCTTCTTGACGTCCATCTTCATGTGTGTGGCCAAGATCTTCACGTGGTCTTCCTCTGCCATTTCTGATTTTTATTCCTTTCGATGGAACCCATAATTTCTCTTCTCCTGTATGAACATATGCAAAAGTTCTTTCACAGTGTAACATATTTCCTCTTTTCCATTTTGGAATTAGGACCTTTTCATGATGCTCTAATTCAGCAGTCCTTTCTAAATTCCATTGTTTCTTAGCATGTGTGCTACTTATCTCATTTAAACACTTTAAAATTGATAAGTCATTTTTAATCTATTTTGAGGAGATATAGTTCCCTTCTGTTTTATGACCATCTTTTAAATTTTTTCTGTTAGATATTTTCATAATTGTTTGACCTGTAAGATTATAAGTTATATCTGTAACAGGTTTCATGTCTAAAATATTATTCAATTCCAATGGATATACGTGCTGAAGCACCATCAGCCCCAATTTGCAAGGGCATCTCCAAAATATTCATCATCTCCAAAAAATGTGTAACCTTAGGATCATACTCTCCAGAATTTAAGGCAAAAGCCCACTGGAATTCTGAATATGAATCTATGATGTGATTCATATATTTCAGTTCTTCAAACTCTGTACAAAGGAGCATACCAGGCACTGTATGACCTTGTTCCAAGATAACACTAAACAGGATCTGCATTTTTACTTTAGCATATAGACCTTCATCTAGTAATTGAACCTTAGCAATACATACATAATATCCAGTTTTATCAAGTTAGCATATAGCTGAAGACTTTCTTTCCAGCATCTCATTGGGCTGCCATTTTGCAATAACTTCAAGCCTCTGTGTACTTTTCTCATCTTGAATAATGCCTTTTCTTTCGTGTTATTTTAAGTACCAGATGGAATTGCTCTGAAGGTTCTCTAGTTTGATTCAAAGATTCCCCCAACCTCTGTTCTATGGCCTTTAATTTAGCATTTATTTTCTCAATCTCTTCTTTCTCCAAGTCTGTCTTATCCTGATCTCTTGCAGAAAGAACATATAAAACTGAAACTGACACTAAAAAAAAAAAAATTTTTTTTTGGATGCTAAGAGAAACAAACTCAAATTGTATCAAGAAGCACTGTGTCACTGTGTCTTCCTCCATTTCCAACATAGAAAATTATCTTTTTTTTTTTTTAATCTTAAACCCTCTAAGGACTTTACTTTCTTAGACCCAGCCTCCCTTTCAGACCTTACCAGTTCAGATGCTTGAGACTTCTCAGTCTGTCTCTGGCTCCTGCTTCCAGGGAGAGGTATTTTTTCTGCCTCCCTCACTGGATCTTGACCCCTTCCTCACTCTGGGAAGTTAAGGTCCACAAATGTTTGCTCCTCAGACTGGCAATATCCCTTCTCAAAGGGATATTGCTTTCTGCCTTGGCTAGTATAGTCTACTTTGAGACATTTCTTTGTTAAAGAGTTACTTTTTTTTCTCTTTCTAAAGAAATTACCTCTCTGGGGTTTCTATGTATCATTTTTTTTCTTTTTCTGAAGCTTGCTGGAGGTCTTGCTACTCTGCAGGTGGTTTTTTTAATCAGGAATCTGTGAGCTCATTGTTTAGGAACTGCTTTTGCTTTGTTTTTAAGGAACAAAACTAAATAACTGCTCTATAGTTTTACTTTCTAAGTAAGTTCTTGCTAGATTACTGTAAATTTTGCCCACATTGGATCACCATTTGTTGTTGATTATTAATATTTAATATTGATCTATCTTTTAGTTTAACAGAGGTCATTACTAAACCAGCTGCATACCCAAATCACTACACAGAGACTAGGATGTATTTAGTTAAGCTAGAGCACAATATTGGGAAATAATTACTCCATCCTAAACCTCTAAACCCACATAGCTTCTTGCCATTCAGATTTCCCACATTATACTTGCTTTTTAGTCATATGTTAGGTCAAGTTGGTTGATATATCCTGCTGTTTCCAGGTCCTCTCCTCCCAGCTCTCAGACCCCCTCTCACTTGCTTCTCTCTCCTCCCCTCTGGACCAGGATGACCCACCCTATTCTCTTCATTGCTCAGCATTGGCTGGTTGTTTTATTGACTGCACAGAGAACAAATGGTGGCAGGTTTACATCAATTTGAGATAGGTGATGCTTAGAATAAGCGTCACAATGTAATGTCCTGTTTGAAAGGAGATGGTGGAGTAGAGAAATCAGTGCTTGAATGAAAAAGGTAAATTGTATACATTATACAAGAACATTATACCAACAAGTCTCCAAGAAACAACAGCCAAACAAAATAAAACAAGATATAGTAAGACAAAGTGAAAGGCCTCACATTGAAGCTGAACAAGGCAACTCAATAGGAGAAAAAGAGTCCCAAAAGCAAACAAAAGAGACCACTCCAACTGTTAGGAGTCTCATAAGAACACCAAACTAACAGAGCAATAGTAATAAAAACTGCATGGTATTGGCATAAAAACAGAAAGGAGGATCAATGGAACTGCATAGAAGACCCAGAAATAAACCCACACACCTATGAATACTCGATTTTTGACAAAGAAGCCAAAACCATTCAATGGAAAAAAGACAGCATCTTCAACAAATGGTGCTGGTCCAACTGGATGTCCACATGCAGAAAAATGAAAATAGATCTATATTTATCACCCTGCACAAAACTAAAGTCCAAGTGGATCAAAGACCTCAACATAAAACCAGATACTCTAAACCTGTTAGAAGAAAAAGTGGGGAACAGCCTAGAACTCATTGGCACAGGAGACAACTTCCTGAACAGAACACCAACAGTACAGGCTCTAAGAGCAACAATCAATAAATGGGACCTCATGAAACTGAAAAGCTTCTGTAAAGCAAAGGACACTGTCATCAAAACAAAACGCCTGCCTACAGATTGGGAAAGAATCTTCACTAACCCTTTATCTGACAGAGGACTAATATCGAGTATATACAAAGAACTAAAGAAGCTGAAAAGCAGCAAACCAAGTAATCCAATTAAAAAATGGGGAACAGAGCTTAACAGAGAATTCTCGACAGAGGAATATTGAATGGCAGAGAAACACTTAAAGAAATGCTCATCCTCATTAGCCATCAGGGAAATGCAAATCAAAACAACCCTGAGATATCACCTTACACCCATCAGAATGGCCAAGATGAAAAACTCAAGGGACAACACATGCTGGAGAGGTTGTGGAAAAAGGGGAACCCTCCTCCACTGCTGGTGGGAATGTAAACTGGTTCAACCACTCTGGAAATCTATCTGGCGCTTTCTAAGACAATTAGGAATAGTGCTTCCTCAAGACCCAGCTATACCACTGCTAGGTATATACCCAAAGTTTGCTCAAGTACACAAAAGAGATATTTGCTCAACCATGTTTATAGCAGCTTTATTTGTAATCGCCAGAACCTGGAAACAACCCAGATGTCCATCAACAGAGGAATGGGTACAGAAATTGTGGTATTTTTACACAATGGAATACTACTCAGCAATCAAAAAGGAGGAAATCATGAAATTTGCAGGCAAATGGTGGGATCTAGAAAAGATCATCCTGAGTGAAATATCCCAGAAGGAGAAAGACAAACATGGTATATACTCACTTATATAGACCTATAAGATATGATGAACATAATGAAATCTATACACCTAAAAAAGATAATCAAGAGAGCGGACATGGGGTAAGATTATCAATCCTCATTTAGAAAGACAGATGGGATGCGCATTGAACATATGACAGGAGTCTACTGAGTGCATTTGAAAGACTCTAACTAGCAGTGCTTTCAAAGCAAAGACTCATGACCAAACCTTTGGCAGAGTACTGGGAATCATAAGAAAGAAGGGGAGTTAGTCTGATAAGGAAATGATAGGAGCTCCACAAGGACCAAATATATCTGGGCACAGGGTCTTTTCTGAGACTGACATGCAACCAAGGACCATGTATGAATGTAACCTAGAACCTCTGCTCAGATGTAGCCTGTGGTAGCTCAGTAACCAATTGGTTTCCCATAGTGAGGGGAATAAGGACTTTTTCTAACAGGAACTCAATGACTGGCTCTTTGGCCTCCCCATCCCCCAAGGGAGGAGCAGTCCTGTTAGGCCACAGAGGAGAGCTTTGCAGCCAGTCCTGAAGATATCTGATAAAACAGGATCAGATGAATGGGGAGGAGGTCCCCCCTATTAGTGGACTTGGCAAGGGGCACGGTGGAGATGAGGGAGGGAGGGAGGGACTGGGAGGGAATGAGGGATCGAGACATGGCTGGGATACAGAGTTAATAAAATGTAACTGATAAGAAAAAAATAAAATTAAAATTAAAAAAAAAAGAACACCAAGCTAGCAGCCACAATGTGAATGCAGAGGACCTGCTGCAGACACATGAAGGTCCCGTGCTTGTCAGTTCAGTTTCCGTAAATCCATGTACCTCTACTTAGTTGATTCAACAGGCTATGTTCTCCATCCCCCCTGACTCCTACATTCATATAATAATAGTATATTCCTCAAGTGTGAATTAACTTTCATAGAATTTTTTATTCAATTGCTTGTTATGATGTGGGAAGGAGTCAATTATAAACCAAATCAATTGCATAACATTTTTAAAGAATAAAATATTATTAAACTTATAATTGTATCTTTAAAGAATCAAAGAGAAAACAGAAAGATACTAAATATTACCAATGTATTAACCATGATACACTTCAAATATGATACACTTATGTGATCACATTTTATAAATTCACTTTCCATAAGTTTATTTTCTTGTTTTCACACTAAGTATTAAATCACTATAATTTTGTTTCTTTAATTCTAATGAGAGAACAGAAGAATTGAAAACTACTTTTTGGGGGTACTGAACCAAAAAGTTTAAAACATATCAGACCAGTTGACCTTGCTGCTTTTAGGCAGATCTAGCCAGCTGTGGAGAAGAACTCACTTTGGTGCTCATTAGAGGTACTGTTGGCCAGGAAACCAGCCTGGATTGTCTTGCTTCTGGAGAAAATTGCCCCCTCTCCCCTTGCAGCAATCTAGCAGTCAAGGACAGGACTGAAACCCAAGGCCATCACAGAAAAGGACCAAAGCCCAAGGTCGACCGTTTTCCCTCACACCCTGGCAAAAAAGAACAAAGCAACCAGATCCATTCATGGTCCTGGCACTTTCCCATAGCAAACATTTTATGAAAAATAGCATCACCTTTTTCTGTATTAACCAAAAGAAGCTTGCCCGGCTAGAATCCCATGGTTTGGGTGCGCTACAAGGGGCTGGAACTTACAAATCACCCACAATCTGGAGCTCAGGGCTCTATGCCAATGCCTTGGTGTCTAAGGGAGTCTAGCTCCAACTGTAAATAATGATCCCCTTTTGTTTTGGGACAGACTCAACTCCTGTTGGTCTTTTGGAGATCTCGTGAATCGGGCACAACACTAAGCCAATGATATCTCACTTTACATCTTTTTTTTTTTTTTTTGGGGGGGGGAGGTAACATTGAACCTCTTTCTTGTACATTTCATTGAAAATTGTTGGTCAAATTAATGTCTTACCCTATGGTACCACAGCAACTTAACAGATAAGGAGAGACAGTTTAGTATCTCATGAAACCTGTAGTGGCTACTTTTTTTTTTTTCTTAGACATGAGCATATTTTTTAAATTTATTTTTATCATCACAATTTATTCACTTTGTATCTTAGCTGTAGCCCTCTCCTTCAGCTCTTCCCAATCCCACCCTCCCTCCTTCTTCTCCTCCCATGTCCCTCCCTCAGTCCACAGAAAGAGGTGATCCACCTCCCCTTCCCTCTGATCCTAGCCTCTCATTGTCTTCTGTGGCCTGGTACATTGTCTTCTTCTGTGGCCTAGCTGCATTGTCTTCTTCTGTGGCCTGGTACACCTGCCCTCCCTCCAGAGGGAGGTGGTTACTTTTATTTACATTTAAATTGTTCAGATTTGTTTATTTCTACCACATCTAGTGTAGGTTAAAAAATACTTTTCAGAAAAAATACCGTGCATATCAAATTCTTATTAAAATCCATAAGATAAAAAACTATTTCCTTATTTCCAATTCAATCTCAGATCCCTGAATATTTTTCACTCCTGAAGCAGAAATTTACCAGGTAATATACTTCTAATATTCTCTTTAATAAGATGCCTAATAGGTATCCTTTTGGAGTACTTTTTATGATTTTATTTATGTTTCTTATCTTTTTCTCCCTACTCTACCCCAATCCCTTCCAACACCCCAACAGCTGGTAGGAAAGAAAAAGAATTAGTGGGAGAAGGTGAACAGATGTTTCTTAGTTGCTTCCTGCTGGTCAGGGTCATCAGGGTCTTGGACCCAGTCTAATCCTCTTTTCAGGAGATCGCCATCTTCTTTTCTCACAACAGCAACCAAAAACAGCAAGGGGGAAGCAGGAGCAGCATTGTTCTTTCTCTGACCTCTACACTTTCTGGGCTCTACTTCTTCTGCCTTCAGAGTCTTCATATTTAAACTATCTGCAGCTGGCAAAAAGCTCTTCTCAGAGCTGGCAAGAAGCAAATAGTCTGCTGCTGTGGACCATCTGAATCAGTGTCATATCCCACATCTGGGAATAAAAGAAAAACATGATTATATCCACAACAGTATCTTAAGGTAATTCTCTTTATCATAGTGAGCACTAAAGTTTCTATACATTAATTATTATTTTGAATAAAATTGAGAAGACAATATGTGATATCTTAGAAAAGTGATAATTTGTCATTAAATGTTTCGTACTTGAAGTCACATAGATCACAACACAACATAATCATGAATTGCTGATTTATTTGTTACTTTATAAGATCTCTAGAATGAATACCTGTTTTTGCTAGTCTGATGAACCCAAATAGTCTACAAAGATTCATCCACTAATGCAATAGTAGGCATGAACACCATGGGATGAAACAGTCACATTCGATTTGGATTTTGGAGTATTCCACAAGATGCAATTCATACATGGCAACATTTCTATGCCAAGAACCTTTATCTAGACATGACATAGGCCTAAGGGAGAACTTATATTCTGCTAAATAGAAATAAAATTATCCTAACGATTTATTGCTGTACTTATAGATTAGTGAATCTCTCAAGCTTCACCATAGAAGCTTTTTCTCATAGTAGAAGAAGGATAAACACAATGACTCACAACTCATCAAACTATAGAGAATAAGAGATAGTTGAGTTGTCAGCCCTAAATGAGACACTCATATCTCACCCTTCTTCCCATACTTAGAGAAAATTGAGAAAGAGGGGGTAGAAAGAATATGAGTTGGAATTTGTGGGTGATTCAGTTATTTCTAGATTATAGACTGAAATTTACTTCAAACCTCTAGAATCACAGTGGTTGTTCAAGTTCATGTGTTTATTATAAAACTTCTTAAAGTAATCCTGAAGCACAGTAAATCTGGAGAATAACAAAGCGAGGAACAAATGATGTTTTCTAATCAAGGAAGTGCTATTCTAATATGTATTTTGCAAATGTAACCACGGTAACAAGAACACAATGGAATGTAGGTAGAGACTTTAGATGCTAGGAGCACCATTATTTCTAGTGCTCTGTACTCCTTATAACACTGTTGGATAGTCATGCTGGCACTTATAGCTAAGTTTTATAGTCATTATGATTCTGATTATGGAATTTAATTTAAAAAATATGGTATAGGCTTCAAAGTAACTTTCACAGTTTTTTTTTCCATTAAGACAACAAGAAATGCAAGGAAATGGGTACAGAAATATATCATGTAATCATTTTCCATTTCACCTACAAATATGAGAAATATTTCATTAGAAAATAATAAACAAACATTTGGAACGCTATCTTAGTTAGACATAAGTGTTTTGTGCCAAAATTGGTTGATAACTACAACAAAATATTGCTTTCCACATTTTTTCTTGTTGAATACTTTTAGAACTAAGGAGAGATGCTAAGTTTCAAGAATATTTACACTATCTTGCAAAAATGAAACCATTTTTTTTCCTGTCTAATGAGGCTAGAAGTAGCTACTTAAAATTTCTAGAGCAGAAGAAAAGTAAAGTCCTGGAGGTCATAACCTTCAGATGACTTGAAGGTTTTCATTTTCTTCTTATTTCAAATATTGCAGAATTTTTTAAAGTTTTTGTCTAAAGAAAAAGTCCTCAAAAATCTAACCCTGAATTTCCCTCTTTTAAATTGTGGATAATTTTACAACAAAAATTACAGATATTAGAAGTAGAATACCAATGTCACCTGTGTCTTATGAATACATTTTTAAATTTTTTATGTATTATCATTATTTATCAAAAATTTTGACTGTATATCCCTGCTGTAGCCTCCTCCCTCATCTTCCCACAGTCTGAACCTCCCTCCCTCTTCCCCCACTATGTCCCTCCCCTAGTCTACAGAAAGGAGAGGTGCTCCTCCCCTACTATCTGAATAAAATTTTATAATCCAGGAAAATGTTACCCTCAAAAGCCATTCATTAGTATTTGCCCCTATTCAAATCCATATATATGTATCACTTCCTATATGTGTGAAACAAAGTAAACATAAGTCTAACATATGTGAACTATTCATTTTATTTTCACATTACAGGTAAAGTAACTGAGGGACAGAGGTCAAGTAACATATTTAATGTAAAAAAGCCTGCAAGAGGTGAAATTCAAATTCAAGCAATATGTGTCTAGAATATATGCTTGTAAATTACTGCTATATGCTAAAATTTCCAGTGGCTTAAATCCAGAGCTTTAATCAAATTTGTAATGTTTCTATAGCTCAAAATAAGGTTAAGAACACAAGTTTGAGGAAAGGAGACACAGAAACTAATAAATACTACAATATGATGCATGCTACAATAAAAATTTATGACAGGTACTATGTGAGGCAACACAGGGGAAAAACACCAAAGTGTCACTGAATGAGTAAAGAAGAGAAAAGAACATTGAAGAGAAAAGAAATAATGGAGAACATTATTCTTTCAACACTGAATACAAATATGCCATGTTAACAAGTTTCCAAGGGCATTGTTTTTCTATTTAAAATAGCAGACCATCACAAACAGCTTTGTGATTTTATCCTGCTTTTCTAAATACAGTGGCATTCATAGTTGGCTGTGTTATTATTGTAGTTTAACTTTGGAACTAAAAGACTTGGGAGGTATGTGGTATCATGGTCTGAGTAAAGTGATCTATCTTATCTTCTATGACCACTCCTTGTATGACCACTCCTTGTATGAGGCACCCAATCCAGAAGCCTCCCAAAATCTAGTCTCAGCACATGTGATTATGTTATGCTTTGGATCATTGTATATTTACTTGTTCTTGTATTTGACACTGTCTTTTTAAATTTTACATGATTCATAGTGTAAGTGACTCCCCCCAAAAAGGATATGATAACATCTTCCCCAGGAATTTTGTTAATCCCCTTTGAAATTTACCTGAGTATCAACATGATTTTGATTCAAATTGTGTCTGTATCTGGTATTTGTGAATGTGAAGCCTTATATAGCTAGTCATGTACTTAATGAACAGAAATAGACCACATATTCTGGAATGTAGTATCTTAGTAACAAACTATTTTTTTGCAATTATGTTCATACACAGAGAGACTGAGTGGATATATTTATTGCAAATTGTTGCTAACAAAGTTGACATCAGTATGAAAATGATTTTGCTTCATTGTTTTGTATTGTTTTTCCCTTTCTTAATAATAAAAGTTCATTTATGACAGTTAAAAATTGCTTCAAGGAAGAAAAATTACTTTGGAGTTGGTAAATATTTTAATATTTTTAATAATACTAAAATACGATAGATCTTCAAATATACAATTAGTTTGTAATATGTGAGGTTTAAGTATATAATTATTGTAGATATTACATTTAGCTATAGTTCATTCATTCAAAACAATGCTTAAGCATACTTTATTATGTAGGAAATTAGCAAGAAAAGAGAAAAACCTGTGAAACTGCTTGAGGTTATGAGACTATAGCCTGCTAGAATTGAAGTTAAGATGTAGCCACAGGTGAAACAACTAAAGACAACTGATATACTCTCAGGGTTGTAATAGTAATATGAATGTTCTGTGGATAACCAACTGCTACCTTATTGGGTTTACAGCCTGCTTCACAAGAATAATGTCATGGTTGGTGCTATAAAATAACTGCCCTTTGGCTGAAGAGTTCATGGACCATAGGAGTAAACCTACTACTACTACAACATGAGCAAAGAACTGTCTTCTAAACACACATCACTATCTTCAAAAGGTGAGTAATTTATTTACTTAAACTTTCTAAAGAGAATAATCCTATACTTTTCAGTTTGTGCAAAACTGAAGTTACTAATTGCTTGTGCTTTTCAAGAAAAGAAAAGTCCCTCAAAATATATGAAAATTGTGACAGAACTAGTTGGGAAGAAAAGAAGCTCAACAGAAGTGAAAAAAAGGGCGATAGAAAATAATGGAAGAACGGATGTGATCAAAATATATTATAAACATGTATAAACTTGTCATGATGAAACAAAATATTATGCAAAATTAATGTATACTAATAACTTTTTAAGATATGTTATAGCATATGTTTTCACAATCTTGATGATATTTATACAATTTCTGAAATACATGTAACAATGACCATTCTATACTTGGGGAAAGTTAGGAATATGATTTTTTTTTTTTACTAAAAGCACCTACATTCATAAATGAAACAATATTAAAGCTTAAATCACACATTGATCCTAATACCTTAATAGTGGGAGACTTCAACACTAGGCTCTCACCAAGGGACAGATACAAGTAGACAGAAAACAAATAGGGAAATAAAAGCACATATAGAATCCTTAAATCAAATGGACCTAATAGACATCTACAGATCTTTTCATCCAAACTCAAAAGAGTTCACATTCTTTTCAGCACAGCATGGAACTTCCTCCAAAATAGACCATGTAGTTGGTCATAAAGCAAACCTCAACAGATAAAAAAATATTGAAATAATCGCTTGTATTCTATCTGACCACCATGGACTAAAGCTGGACATCAACAAAAGAAATAACAAAAAGCTGACACGAACATGGAAACTGAACAACTTGTTACTCAATGACAGCTGGGTTAAGGAAGAAATAAAAAAAGAAATTAAAAACTTCCTAGAATTCAATGAAAATAATGACACAACATACCCAAATTTATGGGACACATTAAAAGCAGTGCTCAGAGGAAAATTTATAGCACTAAGTGCCTTCAAGAAGAAATTTGTAACATCAAATACAAGCACCTTAATGGCACAACTGAAAAACCTAGGAAAAAAAAAAAAAAAAAAAGCAGATACACTGAAGAGGAGCAGACAGCTGGAAATAATCAAAATCAGGGCTGAAATCAATCAATTAGAAACAAATAAAACTATCCAAAGAATCAACGAAACAAAAAGCTGGTTCTTTGAGAAAATCAACAAGATAGACAAACCCTTAGCCAAACTAACTAAAAAGCAGAGAGAATCTATCCAAATCAGCAAAATCAGAAATGAAAAGGGTGACATAACCACAGACACTGAGGAAATTCAAACAATCATTAAGTCATAATACAAAAAACCTATATGCCACAAAATTTGAAAACCTAAATGAAATGGAAAATTTTCTTGATAAATTCCATCTTACAACATTAAGTCAAGATCAGGTAGAAAGACTGAATAGCCATATATCGCCCAAGGAAATTGAAGCAGTCATTAACAGTCTCCCCTCCAAAAAAAGCGCTGGGCCAGATGATTTCAGAGCAGAATTCTAGCAGACCTTCAAAGAAGTGTTAACACCAATTCTCCTCAAAATATTCCACAAAATAGAAACAGAAGGTACATTACCAGACTCATTCTATGAAGTGACACTCACACTGATAACAAAACTACACAAACCCCAACAAAAAAAATGAGAAATTCAGGCCTATCTCTCTTATAAACATTGACGCAAAAATACTCAATAAAATACTTGCAAATCGAATCCAAGAACACATCAAAGATATCATCCACCATGACCAAATAGGCTTCATCCCACGCATGCAAAGGTGGTTCAACATATGGAAATCCATCAATGTAATCCACCACATAAACAAACTGATGGAGAAAAAGCACATGATCATCTCCTTAGATGCTGAAAAAGCATTTGACAAAGTCCAACAACCATTCATGTTTAAAGTCTTGGAGAGATCATGGATAAAAGGCACATATCTAAACATAGTAAACGCAATATACAGCAAGCCTATAGCCAACATAAAACTCAATGGAGAGAAACTTAAATCAATCCCACTGAAATCAGGGACAAGTCAAGACTGCCCACTCTCTCCATACCTCTTCAACATAGTATATGAAGTCCTAGCCAGAGCAATAAGACAAATAAAGGAGATCAAGGGGATACAAATCAGAAAGGAAGAGGTCAAAGTGTCACTATTCGCAGATGATATGATAGTATATATGAGCGACCCCAAAAATTCAACCAGAGAACTCCTCCAGCTGATAAACACCTTCAACAAAGTGGCAGGATACAAAACCAACTTAAAAAAAAAATCAGAAGCCCTCCTGTATACCAAAGACAAAAGGGCCGAGAAAGAAATTAGGGAAACAATACCCTTCACAATAGTGACTAATGACATGAAGTACCTTGGGGTGACACTAAGCAAGCAAGTGAAAGACCTGTTTGAGAAAAACTTCAAGTCTCTGAAAAAAGAAATTGAAGAAGATATCAGAAGTTGGAAAGATCTCCCGTGCTCATGGATTGGTAGGATTAACATTGTGAAAATGGCCATCCTGCCAAAAGCAATCTACAGATTCAATGCAATTCTCATCAAAATACCAACTCAATTCTTTACAGACCTTGAAAAAAGATTCTCAGCTTCATATGGAGAAACAAAAATGCCCAAATCTCCAAAACAATCCCGTACAACAACAGATCATCTGGAGGTATCTCCATCCCCAATCTCAAGCTGTACTACAGAGAAATACTAACAAAAACTGCATGGTATTGGCATAAAGACAGAAAGGAGGATCAATGGAACCGAATAGAAGACCCAGAAATAAATCCATACAGCTATGAATACTCGATTTTTTGCCAAAACCATTCAATGAAAAAAAGACAGCATCTTCAACAAATGGTGCTGGTTCAACTGGATGTCTACATGCAGAAAAATGAAAATAGATCTATATTTATCACCCTGCACAAAACTAAAGTCCAAGTGGATCAAAGACCTTGACATAAAACCAGATACTCTAAATCTGTTAGAAGAAAAAGTGTGGAACAGCCTAGAACTCATTGGCACAGGAGACAACTTCCTGAAAAGAACACCAACAGCACAGGCTCTAAGAGCAACAATCAATAATTGGGACCTCATGAAACTGAAAAGCTTCTGTAAAGCAAAGGACACCATCATCAAAACAAAGTGACTGCCTACAGATTGGGAAAGAATCATCATCAACCCTTTATCTGACAGAGGACTCATATCCAATATATATAAAGAACTAAACAAGCTGAAAAGCAATAAACCAAGTAATCCACTTAAAAAATGGGGAACAAAGCTAAACAGAGATTTCTCTGTAGAGGAATATCGAATGGCAGAGAAGCACTTAAAGAAATGCTCAACCTCATTAGCCATTAGGGAAATGCAAATCAAAACAACCCTGAGATTTCACCTTACACCCATCAGAATGGCCAAGATGAAAAACTCAAGGGACAACACATGCTGGAGAGGTTGTGGAGAAAGGGGAAGCCTTCTCCACTGCTGGTGGGAATGTAAACTGGTACAACCACTCTGGAAATCAATCTGGCGCTTTCTCAGACAACTAGGAATAGTGCTTCCTCAAGATCCAACCATACCAATCCTAGGCATATACCCAAAAGAGGCACAAGTACACAAAAATGACATTTGCTCAACCATGTTTGTAGCAGCTTTATTTGTAATAGCCAGAAGCTGGAAACAACCCAGATGCCCCTCAACTGAAGAATGGATGCAGAAACTGTGGTACATCTATACAATGGAGTATTACTCAGCAATGAAAAATAAGGAAATCATGAAATTTGCAGGTAAATGGTGGGACCTGGAAAGGATCATCCTGAGTGAGTTGTCCCACAAGCAAAAAGACACGCATGGTATACACTCACTCATATAAACATACAATGTAGAATAAACCCACTAAAATCTGTACATCTAAACAAACTAAGCAAAAGAGAGGACCCTAACTAAAATGTTCAATCCTCATCCTGAAAGGCAAAGAGGATGGACATCAGAAGAAAAAGAAAATAGGAAACAACCTCGGAACCTGCTACAAAGGGCCTCAGAAAGCCAGAAGAAAACAGGAAACAACCTTGAAAACTGCTACAGAGGGCCTCTGAAAGCTTCTGCAGTATAGACTGTCAAAGCAGATGCTGAGCCTGATGGCCAACTGATGGGCAGAGTGAATGGAATTCTATGTAAGAAGTGGGAAATAGTAAGAGCTGGAGGGGACGGGAACTCCACAAGGAGAGCAAGAGAACAAGATAATTTGAACACAGGGAACTTCCCAGAGACTCATACTCCAACCAAGGACTATTCGTGGAGATTACCTGGAACCCCTGCACAGGTGTAGCCCATGGCAGTTCAGTGTCCAAGTGGGTTACATAGTAATGGGAAGAGGGACTGCCTCTGACATAATCTGATTGGTCTGCTCATTGATCACTTCCCCCTGAGGAGGGAGCAGCCTTATCAGGCCACAGTAGAGGACAATGCAGCCACTTTTGATGAGAACTGATAGACTAAGATCAGAAAGAAGAGGAGAACCTCCCCTATCAGTGGACTTGGGGAGTGGCATGCATGCAGAAATGGGAGGAAGGGTGGGATTGGGAGGGAAGGAGGGAGGGGCTTATGGAGGGATACAAAATGAATAAAGTGTAATTAATAAAAAAATAAAATAAAAAATAGTAATAAATAAAAAAAAGTGGGAACAGAGCTAAACAAAGAATTCTTGACAGAGGAATATAGAATGGCAGAGAAACACTTAAAGAAATGCTCATCCTATTAGTCTTCAGGGAAATGCAAATCAAAATGACTCTGAGATATCACCTTACACCCATCAAAATGGCCAAGATGAAAAACTCAAGGTACAATACATGCTGGAGAGGTTGTGGAGAAAGGGGAACACTCCTCCACTGCTGGTGGGAATGTAAACTGGTACAACCACTCTGGAAATCTATCTGGCGCTTTCTCAGACAATTAGGAACAGTGCTACCTTAAGATCCAGCTATACCACTGCTAGGTATATACCCAAACTTTGCTCAAGTACACAAAAGGGATATTTGCTCACCCATGTTTATAGCAGCTTTATTTGTAATCGCCAGAACCTGGAAACAATCCAGATGTCCATCAACAGAGGAATGGATACAGAATTGTGGTATTTTTACACAATGGAATACTACTCAGCAATCAAAAAGGAAGAAATCATGAAATTTGCAGGCAAATGGTGGGATCTGGAAAAGATCATTCTGAGTGAATTATCCCAGAAGGAGAAAGATAAACATGGTATATACTCACTTATATAGACCTATAAGATATGATAAACATAATGAAATCTATACACCTAAAAAAGATAATCAAGAGAGCAGACATGGCATAAGATGATCAATCCTCGTTTAGAAAGACAGATGGGATGTGTATTGAACTTATGACAGGAGTCTACTGAAGGCATCTGAAAGACTCTAACTAGCAGTGTTTTCAAAGCAGATACAAAGACTCATAACCAAACCTTTGGCAGAGTACAGGGAATCGTATGAAAGAAGGGGAGTTAGTATGATGGAGAAAGGATAGGAGCTCCACAAGGACCAAATATATCTGGCCACAGGGTCTTTTCTGAGACTGACATTCAACCAAGGACCATGTATGGATTTAACCTAGAACCTATGCTTGGATGTAGCCCATGGTAGCTCAGTAACCAATTGTTTTCCCATAGTAAGGGGAACAAGGACTATTTCTAACAGGAACTCAATGCCTGGCTCTTTGACCTCCCCACTCCCCAACTGAGGAGCAGTCCGGTTAGGCCACAGAGGAGGACTTTGCAGCCAATCCTCAAGATACCTGATAAAACAGGATCAGATGAATGGGGAGGAGGCCTCCTCTATCAGTGGACTTTTAAAGGGGCAGGTGGAGATGAGGGAGGGGTGGGTTTGGGAGGGAATGAGGGAGCGGGGTATAGCTGGGATACAGAGTTAATAAAATGTAACTGATAAGAAAAAAATAAAATTAAAAAAATGATATGTTATAACATATGTTTTCACAATCTTGATGATATTTATACAATTACAATTTCTGAAATACATGTAACAATGACCATTCTATACTTGGCGAAAGTCAGGATTATGATTTTTTTTTTTTTTCTAAAAGCACAAAGTGAAAACATAGTCAGGGAGGCAGAGTCAGGTAGATCTCTGTGAGTTCGAGGTCAGCCTAGTCTACAAACTGCATCCAGGAGAGCAAAGGCTACACAGAGAAACCTTGTCTTAAAAAAACAATAAAGAAAAAAAGAAAAGTAAAAAGAGAAAAAGAGAGTTTTTGTTATGTACATTAAAGCAAGATGTCTGAAATATCAAAGCCTAGATTCCAGCTTGATTTTTTTCTTATATTTATATACTTGGAATGAGCTTGGAATAAGGTTTATGAAATGATAAAACTTACTTAAAATTCTACTTTATTTGATTTTAAGACTATAAAAATATTCTTTTTTAATCTTTATTTTTCTTATTATTATTTTTTCCAATTTATTCACTTTGTATCCCATCTGTGGTCCCTCGTTGTCTCTCATTCCCACTTTCACTCCCTTCCTTTTTTCCCCTTATGCCTCTCTCCTAGTTCACTGATAGGGGAGCTCCTCCTCCCATTCAATCTGAACCTAGCCTATCAGGTTTTATCAGGACTTGCTGCATTTTCTTCCTCTGTGGCTTGGCAAGTACCCACCCCCCCAGGGGGGAGGTGATTAGAGGGCTTATCACTGATTTCATGCCAGAGAGAGACCCTGCTCTCCTTACTAGGGTACCTACTTGGAGACTGAGTCTATGGGCTACATCTGAACAGGGGTTTTAGGTCCTCTCCATGCCTGGTCCTTGGTTGGGGCATCAGTCTCTGCAGAGCTCCCAGGGCCCAGGCTTTTGGGGTCTTTTTTTTTGGCTCTGTTGTTCTCCTTTTGGAGTTCCTGTCCCCTCCAGGTATTTCTATGCTCCCCCCCACTTAGCCTCTTGAATGATCAGCCTCTTGATCATCTTGAGTGGTGTAAGCCAGAAGCAGAAAGACACACATGGTATATACTCACTCATAAGTGGTTATTAGACATATAATAGAGGATAAACATACTAAAATCTATACTTCTAAAAAAGCTAAAGAACAAAGAAAACTCTTTCGATGATGCTTAATCCTCATTCAGAAGGGCAAACATGATAGACATCAGAAGCAGGAGAAGACAGGGACCAAGACAGGAGCCTACCACAGACAGCCTCTGAAAGACTCCACTGATCAAGGTATCAAAGGTATGGACAAATTTTATTTTTATGTCCTTTTGTGCTTTTCATGTTAAGATTTAGTTTACAATTATCTAATTACCCATGTTTGCACCATGGGAAGTCTTTCTAGGATAGATATAGACTTTACCAAAGAAAACTATAGACTTCAGAAGCACCAAAACAGAAGTAAAAGGCAGACTCATAGCTTTCTCAACTGAAGGGCTGTGTCTAAATAAGTAGTCTAGTTCCTGCTGGCCTGGTAGGTAAAATGACTAAAATCGAGGCATGGATAAGGTTGTACTACTTTTGAAGGCCCTGCAGAATAATTATCTTTCTTTGCCCTCGATTCTTGTGATTAACTGTGATCACTTCTTAATTCATATTCTCAATTCTCTAAACTGCTCTGGTCATCCATTTCATGTCTCTGTGTTAAAAAACACATTTCGTATGTATGAACCTTTATGTCAAGTCTCTGTTTTCTAGTAGGCATAAACCACTAGGTTAGGGTCCACCCTGTTCCAGAAAGGTCTATATACAGCTATTCATATCTATAAACACACACACACACACACACACACACACACACACACACACACACAAAACCTTCTTTCAAACAATTCAACTTGTGAGTTTCCAAGTATGCATAATTTTTTCACAGTATAAGTTTCAACCTATAAGAAGCACTTTAGTCTCTGTGAGCCCCTATGGACCCAAGTTAGTTGGTTTGGTTGTTTTCCTTGTCCTGTCTTTGACCTCTCTGTCTGCTTTATGCCTTAGTCCCCCTCTTCAATAGAATTCCCCAAGCTCTGTGCACCCAATGTTTGGTTGTGGACCTCCACATCTATTTCCATCAGATGCTGGTGAAGCTTCCCACATGACAGTCATGTCAGATGCCTTTCTGAAAGTATATCAAAATATCATTAATAGTGTGAGGGGTGGATACTCTCTCATGGCATGGGTTACAAGCTGGGCCATTTATTGTTGGACCACTCTTTCAATCTCTCGTCCATCTTTGCCCCTGAATATCATGTTCGCAAAGGAAATTGTAGGACTAAGGTTTGGTGTCTGGGCTGGTGTCCCGGTTCTTCCACTGGAAGTCTTTTCTAGCCAAAGGATATGACCATTTCAGGCCCCATATCTCCCATTGCTAGGAATCCCAGCCAGAGTCACCTTCATAGATTCTTGAGAACCTCAACAGTCCTAGGTTTCTGGTCATCCAAGATATGTCCTCCCACACTGAAACTAGTTCTCTCTCCCCATAATCTTTCCCCCAACCCTCTTCCCACTTGATCCTTCCTGCTCTCCTACAAGCTCCTTCCTTACCACACTCTTTCCCTCCTGGTTCTGATCATTAAGAATAAAGATGCTATGAGCATAGTTGAACAAATTTTCTTGTATGGTGGAAAATATTTTGGGTATATGCCAAGGAGTGGTATAGCTGGATCTTGAGGTAGCACTATTCCCAGTTTTCTGACAAACTTCCAGATTGGTTTCCACTGAGGTTGTACAAGGTTCCACTCCCAGCAGCAATGGAGGAGAGACTAAACTAACAAACAGAAAGGATAATGGGATAGACCTAGGCCCTCGTAACATTTGTAATAATTGTGAAGCTTAGACCTCATGTGGGAACAGGAGCTGTCTCTCACTATATTGCCTGCCTTTGGATCCCTTTGGGCTAGCTAGGTTGCCTTCTTAGCCATGCTGGGAGAGGATGTGTCTAGTTCCACTGCAATTTAATGTGCTGGGAGATATGCATGGGAGGTTTCCCTTTTTCAGAGCCTTTTTTTTTTTTCTGAAGAGAGTGGGAAGATTGGAGAACAACACAGGAATGTGGTGTGGAGGCACTGAGAGGAGAGGAGAGAGAGGAAGCTACAATTGTGATGTAAAGTAAATAAATTAATTTTAAAAAGAAAAAATCATAATGGAAAAAATTATTTCTACGTCAGTGGTTTGTAGAGACTTTGAAAGGTTAAAGAGAAGTCTTAAAGATCTTTGACTATTAAATCTCTTTTTAAATAAAATTGATTGGGGAGAATACCTTATGTGAACTTCTGCCACATCAAGAAAACGTCACAGCTCTATTTTCTTCATGAGCATAAATTTTAACTGGAAGTGGGGTAATTGTATTTAGCTTTTGTTTTGTTGTTTTGTCTCTGTTGCATGAGAGTAAATTATTTAGAAAGGGTGTAATCACTCTTGCTTTCCACTATTATTCCTAAGTTGAGAATATCACCTTGAATGTAACCTCTCACTAAGTGCTTAGGCAATGATTGGTTAGATTTTGTTGTGATATTGGGAATCAAACCCAAAAATTTGAATATAACCAACAAGTGCTATAATACTGAGTTAGCTACAGATAGTATAGATGTGGATTGCAATTCTGGATCTTTGTTCCTGATTTTTATCAGAGAGTTTATACATGCTTGTTCTGTCTTCATCTACTCATTGCAAATATTCATTGTTGGCACCCTACTTGCCTGAACAACAGTGTATATAGCAAATGAAGGGTACAAGTTCATGCAAAACAAATATATATTATCAGATGAATTAGGACTTGTTTGTAAATGTGATTAAGCCACTGATTGGCTCTAAAAGTTAGGGATAAGATATACTTATAGTATGCCAGAAGCTTTGGTTTGTGTTGTGGGTAGAAAAAAAATCAGAAGATTTGTTTTTATGCTTGGTTACTTACGGACTGGAGACTAACATGTAAAATAAAACTAATGTAAATCTTAAAAACTAAACAATATGTAAAATAGCATAGTCTTTCTCAGTTTGTGGAAATGGGAAGAGAAGCATATAATTCTACATAGAAGAAGCGAAAAAAGAAAAATATTCCAAGAGGGTTCCCCAGTAACAGGAACAGGGACTCATGGGCTGGCTCTTTGAGCAACTCCACCTGAGGGGGAAGTAACCTAACCAGTCCATAGAGGAAGACAAAGAAGCCAGTCCTGATGAGACCTGATAGACTAGGGTCAGATGGACGGGGAGAAGGACCTTCCCTATAATTGGACTGTGGGAGGAGCATAGGAGAAGAAAAGGGAGGGTGGGTAAGATGGGAGGGGATTGGGGAAGCAGCTACAGCTGGGATATAAAGTGAATAAACTCTAATTAATAAAAATAAAATAAAAATTAAAAAAAAATTGGGATGCAGATCCATGGTGGATCACTTGTCTACTGTGAAGTTTCATGTAGAGAGCACTGTAAAGAATAAAATGAAAATAAAATGAGACAGTATTTCAAATGGCAGGAAACACTATATTCAGAACAAAAGGAAATATAAAGTTTTTTGAACTTGAGATACTGGAATCTGAATGTCTGATCATTCAAACAAAGGATAAGAAAACTTTGCCTTCAAAAAAGTTAACATGGCAGTTCACACTGCTAATTTAAAATTATACCCCCTTTGTAATGGTAGGGAACTAGGAAGAAACCAAAGTTAAAGGACAAAGTGCTTGTGTAACTCCTTAGATACTACATGATCAAAATATGCCTCTAAGGTGATTACATTTTAGCAGAGTCCTAAATGAAATAATGAGACTTAATTATAGGTCTATTTATGGAAAGTTCTTTTATGGCATGAATCGGAGAGATTGCATCTGAGCTCTGTTGTTAAAATGAAGTATTTTTGAGTTAGTTAGTATAATAGGTAACCAAGAAATTTTAGCATAAAAATGTCAAAGAAATGTACAAACATGCCACAGGCAAGCACAAGCAAGAATATTTACTACTTTTAAGTATTACAAGATACACACACACACACACACACACACACACACACACACATACACAAAATATACACAAAAATAAAGAAGGACTAGTTGGGAGGAAACAAAAGAAGTGGGGCAGGGATGAGTGATGGCAATAAAGGGTGGATATGATCACAAAGTTATACATTTTGTTTGTTTAATTTTTATTTTTTATTTTAATTAAATTTCATTTTTTACATTAATTACATTTTATTTGCTTTGTATCCCAACTGTAGCACCCTCCCTCATTCCCACCAAATCCCATCTTTCCCTCACTCATCTCCTGCCATGTCTCTCTCCAAGTCTGTGGATAGGGGAAGTTCTCTTCCCCTTCCATCTGACCCTAGCTTATCAAGTCTCATCAGGAGTGGCTGCATTGTCATCCTCTGTGGCCTAGCACAGGGGGAATGATCAAAGAGCCAGCCACTGAGTTCATGTCAGGGACAGTCCCTTTTCCCCTTACTAGGGAAGCCACTTGGATACTGAGATGCCACAGGCTACATCTGAGCAGGGGTTGTAGGTTATATCCATGAATGTACCTTGGTTGGTGCATCAGTCTCAGAAAATAACCCCTGAGCCCAGATATTTTGGTTCTGTTGCTCTCTTTGTGGAGCTCCTGTCCTCTCTCGGTCTTACTAACCCTCCCCCCCCTTCTTTCAAATGATTGCCTATACTTAGCCCAAAGTTTGGTTATGAGTCTCAGCACCTGCTTTGATGCACTGCTGGGTAGAGCCTTTCGGAGGCCCTCTGTGATAGGCTCCTGTCTTGTTTTCTGTTTTCTCATTCGAAAATCCATCCCATTTCTCTTTCTGAGTGAGGATTGATCATTTTACCCAGGCTCTTCCTTCATGTTTAGCTTTTTTAAGTGTACAGATTTTAGTATGTTTATCCTATATTATAAGTCTAGTATCATCTTTTAAGTGAGTATATACCATGTGTATCTTTCTCCTTCTGGGATACCTCACTCACAATGATCTTTTCTAGTTCCCCCATTTGCTTGCCAATTTCAGGATTTCCTTGTTTTTAATTACTTAATAGTATTTCATTCTGTGAATGTACTACAACTTCTGTATCCATTCCTCAGCTGAGGGACATCTGGGTTGTTACAGGTTCTGGATACTATGAATAAAGCTGCTAAGAACATGGTTGAGCAAATGTCCTTGTTGTATACTTAAGCATATTTTGTATATATGCCTAAGAGTGGTATAACTGGATCCTCTCAGACATTCCTAAATGTCTGAGAAAGCACCAGATTGTTTTCCAAAGCTGGTGTACAAATTTACAACCTCACCAGCAATGGAAGAGGGTTCACCTTTCTCCACATCCTCTCCAGCATGTATTGTCACTTGAGCTTTTAATCTTAGCCATGCTGATAGGTGTAATACTTTCAAACTGAATCAAAGAACACATAAAATATATCATCATCATGACCAAGTAAGTTTTATCCCATACATGCAGGGATGGTTCAATATAAGGAAATCCATCAATATATTCTACTATATAAACAAACTGAAAGAAAAAAAATGATAATCTTCTTAGATGCTGAAAAACATTTGACAAAATCCAACATCCACTCATGTTTAAAGTATTGGAGAGATCAGGGATACAAGGCACATACCTAAACATGGTAAAGGCAATATACAGCAAGCCCATAACGAATATGAAACTAAATGGAAAGAAACTTAAATCAATCCCTCTGAAATCAGGGACAAGGCAAGACTGCTCACTCTCTCTGTATCTCTTCAAAATAGTATTTGAAGTCCTAGCTAGAGCACTAAGACAAGTAAAGGAGATCAAGGGAATACAAATCAGAAAGGAAAGTATCATTATTCACAAAGATATGATAGTATATATTAGTGACCCCAAAAATTCAACCAGAGTACTCCTTCAGCTGATAAACACCTTCAGCAAAGTCACTGGATATAAAATTAACTCAAAAAAAAAAATCAGAAGCCCTCCTGTATGCCAAAAAAAAAATTGGCCAAGATAGAAATTAAAGAAACAACAGCCTTCACAATAGCCAGTAATAACATAAAGTACCTTGGTATGAATCTAATCAAGGAAGTGAAAGACCTGTTTGAAAAAAAAAATTCAAGTCTCTGAAGAAAGAATTAGAAGAAGATATCAGAAGATGGAAAGATTTCCCATGCTCATGGCTTGGTAGGATTAACATAGTGAAAATGGTCATCCTGCCAAAAGCAATCTACAGATTCAATGCAATTCTCATCAAAATACCAACACATTTCTTTACAGACCTTGAAAGAAAAATTATCAACTTCACATGGAAAAACAAAATAAAACAGAATTGTCAAAACAATCCTATACAACAGCAGATTGTCTGGAGGTATCTCCATCTCTGATCTGAAGCTGTACTACAGAGCAAGTAGTAATAAAAACTGCATGATATTGGCATAGAAACAAAATGGTGGGTTAATGGAACTGAATATGATACCCAGAATTAAATTCACACACCTAAGGATACTTGATTTTTGACAACGAAGCTAAAACCATACAATGGAAAAAAGACAACATCTTCAACAAATGGTACTGGTCTAACTGCATGTCTATAAGTAGAAAAATGCAAATAGATCCATATTCATCACCCTGCACAAAACTAAAATCCAAGTGGATCAAAGACCTCAACATAAAACCAGACACACAAAATTGATTAGAAGAAAAATTTCTGTGCCTAGAACTCATTGGCACAGGAGACAACTTCCTGAACAGAACACCACCAGCACAGGCTCTAAGAGCAACAGTCAATAAATGGGATCTCATGAAACTGAAAAGCTTCTGTAAAATAAAGGACACTGTTGTCAGAGCAAAACGACAACACACAGACTAGGGAAGCATCTTCACCTACCCTATATCTATACCATCAGAGGGCCAATATCCAGAATATATAAAGAATTAAATAAGTTAAAGAGCAACAAATCAAGCAATCCAATTAAAAAATGGGTACAGAGCTAAACAGAAATTCTCTGTAGAAGAACATCAAATGGCAGAGAAACACTTAAAGAAATGCTCAATGTCCTTAGCCATCAGTGAGATGCAAATTAAAACAAAATTATAAATTTGTGATCACAAATTTGTGATCATAAATATAAGTGTATGACACATGAAATTGACAAAATTAATAAAACAAGTAATATATTTAAAAACAAGGCAACAAATTTCTTAATTTAGTATTTGGTATTAAATAAGAAACATTAAGTAGAATAAGAATAAATGTATTCTTTACTGACATACTGGAATATATATGGGCAGTAAGATGAAAATTTTCTGAGTAAACAGAGCAACAAATGCTGCATTTCTGGAGCAGGGTTGGTATATTAGTTATTTTCCTTTTTGTTGTGACCAAAAAAATATTCAGAATCATGAGATGGCCTGATGTATTCAATAAAACCAAGGAGACCAATATGTCTGATTTTAGGTAGAAGAAGAATGGAAATCATCAGAGGATGTAGATAGAGAAAATATGTTTCAAAACTGCCATGATCTTAACGTTTGTCTTAAAGGAATATTATGATTACTTTGATTGATATGGGGAACCAGAAGTAAATTTTGAGTAGAAGGATGGCATTGACTTGTGCATATTTTTAAAGGATTGCCTGGTTAATGTCCTGAGAATAAACACTGGAACAAATTAAGCACAGATGTTACACTAAAATAAATGTTGTAATAATCCAAGATAATTGATGCTCTCTTACTTTAGAAACATAAGCAAAGTGGTCAAATTATTTATCTATTTTGAAGCCAAACAATATAAGATTAACTTCTCAACAAAATATGATTTATTAATAAAACTATGGATAACTCCAATATGTCTGGACTAAATTACTAAGAGGATGCTGCTTTAATTTATTATAAGTGAGTGCCTGGGAGATGGCTCAGTGGTTAAGAGCAATTACTATCAAGTCTGACAATTTGACATGTTTCTAGAGCCCACATGTCACAAGGAAAGAAATGAGTCCTGTACATTTTCTGTGACACAGATCATTTAACACTTCCTCGCACTAAATAAACATAAAATTTAGAAACAATATATAGGTATGAGGGAGGGGCTGATTTGGTATTTCTGTTCCTCAATTACTAAATTGTAATTTGAGTTATCTCATTATTACATTTATGGTGCAAAGGAAGATAATGATAATGAATGTACATTAATGGAGGAGAGGTGCTGAATAAATCAACATCATGATTGCGATTATCTGCTGTAGTATTTGGTGCTTTTGTTTCTTACTTTCTAGTCCACCACATGAATTAGTGTCAAATCATAAATCTACCTATGATAAACCTGACAAAATGTAAAACAAAAGATTGAGTCGAAAACCAAACCTAAAATATATTATTATTGCCAACATATTAAATCAAGGAATGATTCAAAGAAAACTGTCACCTCCAAGGGAAAACATTGCTACATATAAATGTAGCTCTCACCTCTCATCAAAGAACCTTCTTTTTGCAGCAGATGGGAACTATTACAGACATCTATCATTTGTCAAAATACGAGAGGATATTGATGGTGTGATGCTCAGCACCAATTAATACATCTACAACTGAAAGCATACACTGAAGGCTCAGAAGACATTGTAAAAGATGTGATGCTAGATAAGGTGTTGTAGACATGACAGGAAAAACATTCCCATGAAATAGCTACAATTTGCTTGCTTGAACAAGATCTGAATATTAGCAACACTTGACACGCCATCAGGGACAGAGGGAATCCCATATGATTCACTGCTAGATGAAGTGTTGCATTGTTTTTTCCTCCCAGACTTAAGCCCCAGAATAAAGACTCTTGAGACTCAATATACATTTACAAATGTATATAGGCCATATAGCTAGGCTCTTCTCTGACTAGCTCATAACTTAAAATATCCCATTTGTTCTAATCTACATTGTGCCATGTGGCTGGTTTCCTATGCTCAGGTTCCATGTGTCTATATTGTTCATTTCTTTCTCGGTGAAACACCTGTGCATATGTATTTCAGAATACGTTCAGCCTACTGGATGACCCACCTTCTATTATACACTTTCCAATAGTCCATAGGTTTTTAATTGACAGGTGTTATATCCATACAATACACAAGATATTTTATCTACAATGAAACATTAAAGGTGAACAAAACCTGCTATGAGAGAAGTAGTTTCCTTCAGAGATGATAGGTTTATACAAGTAACAATAATTACAGAAAAAATAAGAATAAATACATATAATGGTGCTTTCAAGTCCACATCAATCTGCTGGCATAAGGTAAAGATTTCATTGAGATTTTTGTTCTACTGAAACAAAATAATTGTTCTTAAATTCTCTAGATTTTATTTGGTAATTCACAACAACTTAAAGCCTAATTCATCACTATAAGAACAAGTCATATATATGTTGAAACCCTCACCACACTCAATGTACAGAGGACAATCTATCTGTATTTTGGTTAATACTGTTTCTTGACTCACATGAAAAATAGTATGACTCAGAAATGAAAAGAGGAATGTCCATTTTTTTAGCCACCTCTCCCATTTCTCTTTGTATTTTGTCATACTATTTTTTGTGTATGTAATGTGCATATGTGTGTGTGTGTGTGTGTGTGTAGATATATTTTATATGTGTATATATGCATGTATGTACATACGTATGAAATGTCTGGTTCACTTTAGAGGCCTTAGCTATAGATAATAGGTATATTGGAGTCCAAGATGGCAGCAACCACTGCCCACCATATCTGAGGGGTACAGGATCAGAAACTCTGAAATTGTTGAGTGGTGGAACATTGACATTGAAGTTTCATTGGCAAGAGGGGACAACCCATGAGCTGGGTCAGTTTGGATGCATCTGGGGACTGAGAGTGGCAAATATTCAACTCGCCTTCACTTCCAATGCCCCAAGCAAGGGGCTTCCTGATTGGCTGACAAGCCAGTGGTTGTCCAAAGCAGGAGACTCCATACTAAGTGACTGAAAATACAGAGGCAATGGCAATACGTGTCTCCCAGGTATGTGGCTTGAGCAGGGTGCTGCTATCCCAAGCATGAGGGTCATGATCTGTGAGTGAGATGGCAGAGACAACTGACCTAAGCAGGAGCCTCCATGCTCAGTGACTGAGATAGCAGAGGCAAGGGCTACAATTATGGGTCTCCATGCCCTTCGGCCAAACACTGAACACAACTGAGCTGACAGATCTCCTACACTCTGATTTGCTCATGCAGACCCAAATCTGAGAGTAAAGAACAGGGGTACCCTCTATGCATTCCGATTATCCTGCAAGCAAGTGAGTACAACTTCAATTGAGTTCATGCAGAGCCCCAAATAAAGGGTTCATCTACTCTAGCAGCCAGACATCAGATCCCTCCCACCCACACTCCCACTGTGGATAACATAGGGATCCTTGGGACAGCATTCTCAACAATGAAGACCCTGTTCTGTGGGTCTCTCAGTGGAGTCTAAGCAAACAATTCCTGGAACCCACAGGCAGACGTTCAGGCCTGCTGAAGATCTTTTACTGTAGAGAATTGTTTTAGCAATTCTGGGTTTCTTGTTGTTCCATATGAAGGTGAGAATTTTTCTTTCAAGGTCTGTAAAGAATTGTGTTGGTAATTTGATGGGAATTACAATGAATCTGTAGATTGCTTTTGGTAAGATGGCCATTTTTACTATGTTAATCCTGCCAAGCCATGAGCATGGGAGATCTTTCCATCTTCTGATATCTTCTTCTAATTCTTTCTTCAGAGACTGAAAATTTTTTTCATACAAGTCTTTGACTTGCTTGGTTAGGTTCACACCAAGGTACTTTATGTCCTTTGTGACTATTGTGAAGGGTGTTGTTTCACTAATTTCTTTCTCGACCCGTTTGTCTCCGTCCCTGATCTCAAGCTGTACTATAGAGCAACAATACTAAAAGCTGCATGGTACTGGCATAGAAACAGACTGGTGGATCAATGGAATCGAATAGAAGTCCCTGACATAAATACACACACTTATAAACACCTGATTTTTGACAAAGATGCCAAAATTATTCAATGGAAAAAAGACAGCATCTTCAACAAATGGTGCTGGTCTAACTGGAAGTCTACATGTAGAAAAATGCAAATAGATCCATACTTATCACCCTGAACAGAACTAAAGTCCAAGTGGATCAAAGACCTCAACATAAAACCAGATAATCTAAACCTGTTAGAAGAAAAAGTGTGGAACAGCCTAGAACTCATTGGCACAGGAGACAACTTCCTGAACAGAACACCAACAGCACAGGCTCTAAGACCAACAATCAATAAATGGGACCTCATGAAACTGAAAAGCTTCTGTAAAGCAAAGGACACTGTCCTCAGAACAAAACGACAGCCTACAGATTTGTAAAGGATCTTCACCAACCCTATATCTGACAGTGTGCTAATATCCAGTATATATAAAGAACTAAAGAAGTTAAACAGCAAAAAATCAAGTAATCCAATTAAAAAATGGGGTACAGAGATAAACAAAGAATTCTCTTCAGAGGAATATCGAATGGCAGAGAAACACTTAAAGAAATGCTCAACCTCATTAAGATCAGGGAAATGCAAATCAAAACAACCCTGAGATTTCATCTTACACCCATCAGAATAGCTAAGATCAAAAACTCAAGTGACAACACATGCTGGAGAGGTTGTAGAAAAAGGGGAACCCTCGTCCACTGCTGGTGGGAATGTAAACTTGTACAACCAATCTAGAAATCAATGTGGCGCTTTCTCAGACAACTAGAAATAGTGCTTCCTCAAGACCCAGCTATACTACTCGTAGGCAAATATCCAAAAGATTCTCAAGTACACAATAAGCTCATTTGCTCAACCAAGTTTGTAGCAGCCTTATTTGTAATAGCCAGAAGCTGGAAACAGCCCAGATGCCCCTCAGTGGAGGAATGGATGCACAAATTGTGGTATATCTACACAATGGAATATTACTCAGCAATAAAAAAAACAAGGAAATCATGAAATTTGCAGGTAAATGGTGGGATCTCGAAAAGATCATCCTGAGTGAGCTATCCCAGAAGTAGAAAGATACACATGGTATATACTCACTCATATAGACATATAATATAGGCTAAACCTACTAAAATCTGTATACCTAAAGAAACTAATCAAGAGGGAGGACTCTTGCTAAAATGCTCCATTCCTATCCAGAAATGCAAAGAGGCTGGACATCAGAAGAAGAAGAAAAGAGGGAACAAGTCAACAGCCTGACACAGAGGACCTCTGAAAAGCTCTGCCCTGTAGACTATCAATGTAGATGCTGAGACTTATGGGCAACTTTGGGCAGAGTGCAGGGAATCTTACAAAAGAAGTGGGAAACAGTAAGATCTGGAGAGGACAGGAACTCCACAAGCAGAGCAACAGAACCAAAAAATCTGAGCACAGGGGTCTTTCCTGAGACTGCTATTCCAACCAAGGACTATGCATGGAGATAACCTAAGACCCCTGCACAGATGTAGCCCATGGCAGTTCAGTATCCAAATGGGTTCCATGGTAATAGGAACAGGGACTGTCTCTAACATGAACTGATTGGCCTGCTCTTTAATTACCTCCCCCCGAGGGGGAAGCAGTATTACCAGGCCACAGAAGAAGACAATGCAGCCACTCCTGATGAGACCTAATTGACTAGGATCAGAAGGAAGAAAAAGAAGTCCTCCCCTATAAGTGGATTTGGGGAGGGGCATGCATGCAGAGGGTGGAAGAAGGGAGGGATTGGGACTGGAGGAGGGAGAGAACTACAGAGGTGATACAAAGTGAATAAAATGTAATTAATAAAGAAAAAAAAGACAGGCCTGTAGGTCACTGAGGTATTCATAGCACTTGCGCATGCGCATTGCACCCCCAAACACTGCCAGCACCAAATCCCTGCTCTGCTGTGCTTAAGCAGACATTCTAGGCATCTACACTTTCTAGCACTCTGTCCCTCAAAGCACACTTCCACAGACACACCTGAACTTGTAAACATGCACTTGAGACCTTCCTCTGTTAGCTACAGCTGAAAAAAACAACATCCACTCTAAAATCAGTGGATTTCTCACATCTTTCTGAAGAATACTCCAGACACCAGAGACAGATGGACCCAGTCTGAAGGACAGACTCTAGACACAGACAGTGAAGGTTATCGATAAGCAGATGGCTAGAGGTGAGCCTAAGTACCATCCAACAAATCAGGACATCTTATCTTCACCAGCAACACCAAAATCAAAGGATATTCTACGTCATTAGAAACACAGGAAAATGACAACAAATTTATGCTTATCTAGTTATTAGAGGCACTTACAGAGGAAATGAACAAAATTCTCAAAGAAATACAGACAAATACAACCAAACATGCAGAGGCACAAGTAGAGGCATATAGGGAGAAAACAAACCAAAAAATAGAGGCTATCATGGAAAGACAAGAACCCACATTGAAACAGACAAAGGAAATGGTGCAAGACATGAAAACAGAATTAGAATCAATAAAGAAACCACAAACAGAAAACCCTGGAGATGGAGAACTTAGAGAAAAGTTCAGGAACCACAAAGGTAACACAGAGATGGAATACAGAATACAAGAGATGGAAGAAAGAATAGCAGGTGCTGACAATACAATTGCAGAAATTGATACACCTCAGAAAGAAAAACTAAAATTGGAAAAGTTCCAAACACAAAACATCCAAGAAATCAAGGGAGGCATGAAAATAGGAAATTTAAGAATAATAGGAAGAGATGAAAAAGACTCTAGGCTTCAAGGTCAAGAAAATATTTTCAAGGAAATCATAGAAGAAAATATTCCCAAATTAAAGAATATATGTCTATTAACATACAAGAGGCCTACAGAACACCAAATAGGCCATACCAGAAAAAGAAAAAATTCATGTAACATAACAGTCAAAACACTAAACTTATAGAAAAAAGAAAAAAATATTAAAAGCAGCAAGGAATAAAGGCCAAGTAACACATAAAGGTAGGCCTATCAGAATTACACCAGACTTCTCAACAACAACTATGAAAGCCAGAAAGGCCTGGGCAGATGACATACAGACCTTAAGGGACCACAGATGCCAACCCAGACTACTATACCCAGCAAAGCTTTCAATCAATGTAAATGGACAAAACAAAATATTCCAGGCAAAAACCAAACAGCAACCCAGCCCTACAGAAGATACTATGTACCTGCCTGCAGGACCAGTAATTCGTGGGGTCTCCAAAGAGGATCAGGCCTGAAAGAAAAATGGGCGAGAGAGAAGAACGGACTCAAGCAAATGTGCATTTGTCAAGAGTCAAATTTTATTGAACTGGAGCAGGCTTTTAAGGCCAACCTTAGATAGGGGCTGGGCGAGGGAGGAGCACAGTGTAGAACACTCAGGGAGGGGTAGTTTGGAAAATCTTACTCTAGAGTTTCTGAACTAAGGGAGGGCAGGTTGGAAAATCCTAGTCTAGAGTTTCTGAACTCAGGGAGGGGCAGGGTGGAAGTTACAAAATCTTTTTGGCCCGGGGCCTGGAACACTTTGCAGTTATCTCGGGAAGTCATGGTACAGTTAGCACCTTTATGCAACTGTCAAGCAGGATGTTGGTCAACCAGGTGCAGCAGGGTGGGGGGAATGAGAAAAGGTCAGAAGTTTCTCAGGGCTTGTCTCCAACATCTCCCCCTTCTCTGTATACAAGAACAGGGATAGGGAGGTTACCGTGACCTGCTAATGGTGTCCCAAAGAAGGGCTCATTTTGGCAGCCAATTATTTTTGTTTAAGAGTAAAATTTTGGATCCAAAGGAGCAAACCATCACCAGAGAGGCAAGCGTTCCCCAGAGTAGGTCTGTCACTCATAGGCCATTGGTTTTGACAAGGCTATTTAGATTGACCATAGTACAAGGGGCACAAACGGGGTCTGAGCCTGTTAGAAGGGCAGTGCTGGACCCTTACCCGTCATTGGATCGGCCTCCTCCCGGCGAGGTCGTCCTGTCTTAGGTGGGCCGAGACTTATCCACCCGTTCCTTCTCTGACTTACCAGACCACTCACTTTGTGGAAATGTAACGCATCTTGCTCTCAATAAGACCATCAAAGCTCCATAAGGATCCTGGAAGGAATATGTTTAGTAGCCAAATAGTATATGAGGGGTCACAGAAACCTGAGTTATTGTTTGGAGGGAAGGGACCAGAATTTCCACCCCCAGGTATCATTGGATACATCAGTAGTGATTGGCTGAGCTCCTGTCTTAGGTGGCAAAAAACGGGGGAACAGAAGACCACTGTGGATTCTCTTACCCGTCACTGGCTAACCAGTTCAGCTCACTGGGATGATTAGCATCAGGCCTATTCATAGTCTTGGCTGACCATCTCTAGCCTTTGATAGTGCACCTGGATGGGCTGTACCTTTAGGGCATCAATCTACTGTTTAATAAAAGCCATAATTGTATTGAAAAGAACAGGTCCTATTGAAAGAATTATCAGTAAGATAAGCAGGGGACCAAGGAAAGGAAGGAGATAGGGAAGGAGCACATTCCTGTGCTGCTTAAGTCCACCATGAACATATATCAGCTGGAGGCAAAGGATCACAGTCCATGGAAACAGTTGTTTTTTCTTTTTTTTCCCATCATTTCTGTAAAGAGATATAAAATGAATATGTTCTCAGGGTAATTCTTTTACCCTGGACTGATGAGTGTTATTATTATTATCTATATGCTTTACTAATTGTTCTGGCAACCATCTGGCTGCATCTATCTCTTTAGAATTGATGCAAACTGCTTCTCTGCCCCATATCAGGACAGGATCTGGACCATGCCATTTGTTGTCCAAAGGATCTTTCCATAGGACAGTAGCAAACTGTCTTTCTGTATCCATATGTCAGAAACATTCCACAGCCGAATGTCCATATTTTCGAGTTTCAGGCCCTTGTTAATTGAAGTGTTAATTAAAGCCTCACAGTACTTTTCTAGAGTACGGAAGAATGTAACCACCCCGGACTCTGGTCCTCTGCTCGGGCAGAGATAAGGAAGTGAGCAAGCAAAGACCTCCACTCTGCAAAGAAGAATGACCAGATCTACGCTTGAGAGATAACATCACCTAGCAATCAACCCAAATGGACTCAATTCTTCTCCTGAAGAGCCCCTGACCTTCTCTCAGGCTCGCTCCTCAGAGAAGACACAGGTTGAAGCTAATTGCTCTTCCATCTTTGGCTGTAGCCACATCCCCACTAGCAGGAGATTCTGAACGTGAATTAAAGATCAGATATTCCTCAGGTGTCTGGCCAGGACTGACCAGACCTGAAAGTCAGCTACCTAATCCCTCATCCAATTATGAGCAGCCAGGACGGCAACCCCTGAAATTCCCTGTGCTTCATCTCCTAACAACCTGAGGCTTATGTCTCTGGGGACCCACTCTTAAAATTTTGAAAACATATTTCCAACATAGTCAGGGCCATTATCTGTTTTAAGTTGTGTTGGAAGTTTTAATATAGCAATTGCTGACAGCATATGAGCAATAACATTTTTTCCAGCTTTACCAGTTTGGAGTGTGGAAAATACCCACTATAAGTGTCAACAAAAACATGAACATATTTTAAATTACCAAATTTAGGAATATGTGTAACATCCATTTACCAAATAACATTAGGTACAAGGCCACAGGGATTGACCACAAGATGGGAAGAAGGCAAAAGGACAACACAAGAAGGACATTGTTTAAACAAGTCAGCTTTATAATTACCTTAGTTAAAGGTCCTGGAAGGTTAGAATGAGCTTGCAAATGTCCAATGTAAAAGGAAAACTTTTTTTATATCAAGTTTTGAATTTGTAAAAATAATCTTAGCAGGAGAAGATGTCTAAATTTAATTTGCAGTCTCTAACGTAGGCAAAGACTAAGTTACATAGGCACTATCTGTAAAAATGTTTAAAGACTGTTTATTAAAACTTGAAAACACAGCCAATACTGCAGGTAACTGTTATTTGCACAAATGTGCTAGACACTTGAAAAGATGCATCAACAGGTTGGACTTTGTCATAATAAGCTTACATATGTTAAAATGCCATATTTATTAGATCTCTGACAAGCTTGAGGGCCAGCATATTTGAGTTACTCTTTGTCTTTATCATCTGCTCTAAACTGTGTAAAAAAAAAAAAAAAAAAAAACCTAAACAAAGATACTAGGTATAGCTTAACATCTTAACCAACTGTAGTTGTTAGCATAACTTTAAATCTGCTCTTTTTGAACTAAAATTAAAGCAAACCTTTTAATCAGATACAGTTCATAGAGAAGCTAGCAAATCTTGCTGCTCCTACTGCTTGCATTAAAATTGAACAGTAAAAAGCTTTGCATTTAGCAGTAATCAGATGACTGAACATAACTCAGAGAACTAAACAAAATGGTGGCAAACTCATAGCTCCACCCTCTTTATCCCCGGACCAGCATGGCGGCTGGCCATGTGTAACTGAACTCAGCTGTAAGCCCCAAACGAATATGGTGGCAAAACTACAGCTCCACACTCTCTCTATTGCTGAACCATCATGGCGGCTAGCCATGTGTTAGCACAGGCTGCGACTGACAATACCAAACATAGCCATTAGGTGCTGATGATGATATAGCAACCACTGTGGAGCATTCACAATCCCCCACAACCAAGAGTTTCCAACTCAGTGATTAAATAAGTTTTAGAACCAACTGCATAACAGAACAGCACAGAACAACTTCAAACTGTATGAATTATTCTAGCCATACCAAAACCATCAGCCAGAATCTTCTCCCCTCAAAAGAGCAAAAGAAAACACCTTGCAATGAGAAATCACCAGCCTTTTAAACAATGTACAACATATTTTAAAATACAGTTCTTTTTTAATACCCTCTGGTTATTTTATACATACACTTACCAACCTTCTGCAACATTCTGTATACCTTTAGGTTTCTAGCTTCCTTTTTCTGGCTTAACTAGACATTCTTACTTTCTTGCTCTCTCTCTCTCTTGCTTTTCAGACAACACAAAAACTCTCATCAAAATCCTTTCCATCCTAACATGATCCTGCTGGAGCCCAGCGTCTACGATTTGCTTTTTAAAGGCAAAGGGAAAAACAAGTTACATTATTACAAAAAGTTCTGAAACTGCCAATTTTTTCTATAAACAAAGCAGCTTAATAAACAAACAGCTCTCCACAAGATACATTTTAAAAACTGCGATTTTCTCAATTAGCACAAACAATACGGCAGGGTTTCATCATTGTCATACCCAAATGCCTGATAAACTTTAAACATTTTATAACCTTAAACATTTAAACATTTTTTTTAAAACCAGTTTTTGCAATATCAAAACAAAGTACCCCTTTTGTAGGAGAGAAGTCACAAGGCATAACCATAATCCTAACAAAACCAGATTTTAAAACCAGAATTTACCAATGTAAACAACTTAATTTTCAAAACCAATGCCAATTTAAAATAACTCATTCTTTTAACCTAGAAGGAAATGAGAATTATTTGACCAAGGTTCCTTTTTTTTTTTAACCCATACCAAGATGGCGGTCACATTATAACCCACATGTTAAAGTCAAGATGGCAGTGAGGCACTGAGGTACCTCATACACCACGTGGTAACCTATGCATTCATAGATCTAATGAACACATAGGCACACATTTTAAACAAGTTTCGTGAGGCCTTTCAGAACAGAAAACAGAAGGTACAAATACTGCACAGAGACGTTGAGACAAAAAACACATTAACCAGCTGGCCAAATTTATTGAAAATACTGATGAAATTAGGGGCGTCCCCCTGAACTTCAGCAGCTGTGACCACCTCGATCACATCTTGCTACTCAGATACAGGCGCCTCGAGCTCTGAGGAATTTTTAGAACAGAGAACAGAAGGTACTACACGCACAAACATTGCACAGAAATATTTAGACACTTACAGCCGCACACAAAAACAAAACACAGAGACAAAGACAAAAAAACAACCGTGGTACCTGCTTTTTAAACATTTAAATATATATACAGAGCATAACCATGATTTTAAGGCAGAACTAAAAAAATTCAGAATTTATCAGTGAACACAATTTAATCTTTAAAACTAGAAGTGGCTCCATCTTTCTGGTTTCTGTTCAAGAGCTGGCTGAAGCTGACACTTGCTGAAGCCCGTGGGAGCGGGAGGAGTAAATTGCAGTCCTGCTACGTTCTGCAGCTGGCAGAGGCAGTTCTTAGGCCTCTGAGGGTTTGGGCGTTCTCATCCATCCAGTTCTCCGAAAGCCTGGCCCTCGGTAGGGGAGTGGGAAGGAGACAAGTAGAGTCCCCATTCCTCCTGCTCACCATGCTATGGCTCCGGCTCCGATCTATGCCCTTTGCCCCAGCCCACCTAGGGGCCTTCTTTGGAAAAAACGGGGGAAAGCTAGGGAATTAACAGTAATAACAGGGGAACAATTATTATCTTTATCTCGACCTCTTTCTCTAAGGTCCTCGAGAGGGCAGGCTCCAACCTGATCCCACTTTTTGGCATATTTCTGGCCCATCAATAACAAACCATGGACAAATGTCCGACACAAAAACCAAGAACTTAATTAAGTCCTTTTTCTTAACTCTAATTCCTCTCTCCCTGAGCGCAACTGTTGGCCCATTTTTATGGGATGGAGAAAGACTTACCCGACGTATCTTTTTCCTGTGAGTGGCAGGAACGTATGTCTTTAAGAGTCACGAGCGGCCAATCTTACTTTCGGTTCCTCGCTGCATTTTCTGAGCGATCCGGATCCATCCATGCAAACCTCCATCCGGCAGTGATCCATGCTTCGGCCCCACGTTGGGCGCCACTTGTACCCGCCTACGGGACTAGTAATTCATGGGGTCTCCAAAGAGGATCAGGCCTGAAAGAAAAATGGGCTAGAGAGAAGAAAGGACTCAAGCAAATGTGCACTTGTCAAGTGTCAAATTTTATTGAACCGGAGCAGGCTTTTAAAGCCAACCTTAGATAGGGGCGGGGCGAGGGAGGAGCACAGTGTAGAACACTCAGGGAGGGGTAGTTTGGAAAATCTTACTCTAGAGTTTCTGAACTAAGGGAGGGCAGGTTGGAAAATCCTAGTCTAGAGTTTCTGAACTCAGGGAGGGGCAGGGTGGAAGTTACAAAATCTTCTTGGCCCGGGGCCTGGAACACTTTGAAGTTATCTCAGGAAGTCATGATACAGTTAACTCCTTTCTGCAACTGTCAAGCAGGATGTTGGTCAACCAGGTGCAGCAGGGTGGGGGGAATGAGAAAAGGTCAGAAGTTTCTCAGGGCTTGTCTCCAACAATACTAGTAGGAAATATCCAATCCAACGAAATCAACTACCCAAGTAAGCACAAAATATAGATAAATTAACAACAAATAATTAAAAGAAAACAGGCATAGAAACAGAGGAACACCACCAATGCCATAATAAAAGGAAATAAGATTCATTGGTCACTCTTATCTACCAACATCAATGTACTCAACTCTCCAATAAAAAGACACAGACTAACAGAATGTTTGCAGAAACACACTGCATCCCAGAAACACACATATGCAACAAAGATAAAACACTACCTGAGAGGAAAGTGAGGGAAAAGATTTTGTAAGCAAATGGACCCAGCAAACAAGCTGGGGTAGCTATCCTAATATCCAAAAAAAAAAAAAAAAAAAAATAGGCTTTCAACCAATAATTAATTAAAAAAATAAAAAGATGAGAGACAGTTCCATCTCATCAAAGGAAAAATCTACCCAGATGACATCACAATTCTGAACATTTATGCCATAAATACAAGAGCAAGTGCATTTATATATGAAACTTGATTAATACTTAAACCACACATTGATCCCAAAACCTTAATAGTGGAAAATTTTAACACTCCACTCTCACCAAGGGACAGATCATCTAGACAGAAGCTAAATAGGGAAATATTGGCACATACAGAGGTATAAATCAAATAGACCTAATAGATGTCTACAGAACTTATCACCCAAACTATAAAGAATATATCTTCTTTTAAGCATCTCAGAAAACATTCTCAAACATTGAACATATAGTCCGGCATGAAGCAAGCCTCATCAATTACAAGAAGATTGATATAATCCCTTGTATCCTGTCAGACCACCATGCCCTAAACCATGACCCCAACAATAACAGAAATAACAGAAAGACTACATACACATGGAGACTAAATAACTCTTTAATCAATGACACCTTGTTGAGGGAAAAAACGAAAAAAGAAATCAGAGACTTCCTAAATTTCCACGAAAATGAAGACACAACTTACCTAAATTTAAGGGACACAATGAAAGCTGTGCTAAGAGGAAATGTTCACAGCACTAAGTACCTCCAGAAAGAAGTTTGTGACATCTCATACAAGCAACTTAACAGCACACATAAAAGTCCTAGAAGGAAAAGAAGAAGACACACACAAGAGGAGGAGATGATTGGAAATAATAAAACTCAGAGTTGAAATCAGTGAGTTAGAAACAAAGACAACAATTAAAAGAATCAATGAGAATGAGAGCTGGTTCTTTGAGAAAATCAACAAGATAGACAAACCCTTAGCCAAACTAATTAAAAAGCAGAAAGAAACATTCCAAATCAGCAAAATCAGAAACAAAAAGGAGGACATTACAACAGAAACTGAGAAAATTCAAACAATCATTACATCTTACTACAAAAGCCTATATGCCACAAAATTTGCAAACCAAAATAAATGGACAATTTTCTTGTTCATCTAGCAAAGCTAAAGCAAGATAAGGTAAAAAGATTAAACAGTCCTATTTCCTCCAAGGAAATAGAAGCAGTCATCAAAAGTCTCCCTTCCAAAAACAACCCAGGGACAGACAGTTTCAATGCAGAATTTTACTAAGCATTCACAGAAGAGTTCACCCCAATTCTCTCCAAAATATTCCTCAAAATAAAAACAGAAGGAACATTACCAAATTCATTCTATGAGGCCACTGTCACCTTGATACCTAAAACACACAAAGACCCAACAAAAAAGAGAACTTCAGACCTATCTCTCTTATGAACTTTGATGCAAAATACTCAATAAAATACTTGCAAAACGAATCCAAAACCACACAAAAAGATATCATCTGACATGATCAACTAGGCTTCATCCCATTCATGCAGGGCTAGTTCAATATACAGAACTCCATAAAAGGAATCCACCATATAAACAAACTGAAGGAGGAAAACCACATGATCATCTTCTAAGATGCCAAAAAAGCATTTGACAAAATCCAACACCCATTCATGTTTAAAATCTTAGAGAAATAAATGCAATATTCAGCAAGCCAGCATCAAACTAAACAGAGAGGAATTTAAATCAATCCCACTGAAATCAGGGACAAGGCAAAGCTGCAAACACTCTCTGTATCTCTTCAACAGAGTACTTGAAGTCCTGGCTAGAGCAATAAGACAACTAAAGGAGATCAAGGGGATACAAATCAGAAAGGAAGAATTGAAAGTATCACTATTCACAGATGATATGATAGTATAAATGAGTGACCCCCAAAATTCAACCAGAGAACTCCTTCAGCTGATAAACTCCTTCCACAAAATGGCTGGATACAAAATTAGCTTAAAAATATCATTAGCACTCTTGTATACAAAACAAATGTCAAAGAAAGAAATTGGGGAAGCAACACCCTTTAAATAGCCAAAAATGCCCTAAAGTACTTTCCTGTGATTCTAACCAAGAAAGTGAAAGACCTGTTTGAAAATAAAACAACCTCAAATCTCTAAAGAAATAAACTGAAGAAGATATCAGAAGACAGAAAGATCTCTCATGCTAATAGATCTGTAGCATCAATATAGTGTAAATGGCCATCCTGCCAAAAGCATTCTACAGCTTCAATACAATTCCCATTAGAATAACCACATAATTCTTTACAGTACTTGAGAGAACAATCCTCAATTTCATATGGAAAAAAAACCCAAAATTGTAAAAACAATCTTGTACAACAAAAGATTTCCTGGAGGTATCTTCATCCCTGGTCTCAAACTGTACTATAGAGCAACAGTAATAAAAACAGCATGGTACTGGCAGAGCAACAGTATGGAGGATCAATGGAATTGAATAGAATACTCAGAAATATACACACACACCTGTGGATACTTGATTTTTGACAAAGAAGCCAAAACAACACTGAAAAAAACATCTAGAATGAACATTATAGAAAAAAAATCTAGAATGAATGGTGCTGTTATAATTGGATGTATGCATGTCAAAATATGTAAATAGATCCATATTTATCTTCTTGCATAAAACAAAAGTCCAAGAGGATCAATGACCTCAACATAAAAACAGACACACTAAACCAGTTAGTAGAAAAAGTGGGGAAGAGCCTGGAACTCATTGGCACAGGAGACAACTTCCTGAAGAGAACACCAACAGCACAGGCTCTAAGATCAACAATCCAACAGCACAGGCTCTAAGATCAACAATCAATAAATGGGACCTCATGAAATTGGAAAGCTTCCTAATAGCAGAAGACAGGACCATCAAAACAAAATGGCAGCCTACATACTGGGCAAGGATCTTCACCAAACCTGTATCTTAGAGAGAGTTAGTATCCAGAATACATAAAGAAGTAAAGATGTTAAAGAGCAACGAATCAAGCAATCCAATTTTTAAAAATGGGGTACAGAGCTAAACAGAGAATCTCAGTAGAAGAATATAGAATGGCAAAGAAACTCTTGAAGAAATGCTCAATGTCCTTAGTCATCAGGGAAATGCAAATCAAAACGACCCTGAGATTTTACCTTACACCCATCAGAATGGCTAAGATCAAAAATGTAAGTGACAACACATGCTGGAGAGGTTGTGGAGAAAGGGAAACATACTTTCATTGCTGATCGGAATGTAAAGTTGTACAGCCCCTTTGGAAATTAATCTGGCACTTTCTCAGACAATTAAGCATAGTGCTACATCAAGATCCCGCTGTACCACTTCTTGACCTATATCCAAAATATGCTCAAGTATAAAACAAGGACATTTTATCAACCATGTTCATAGCAGCTTTATTCGTAATAGCCAGAATCTGGGAACAACCCAGATGTCCCTCAATTGAGGAATAAATACAAAAATTATGCTATATTTACATAATGGTATACTACTCCGCATTTAAAAACAAAGAAATAATGAAATTTGCAGGCAAACCGTGGGAACTAAAAAAGATCATCCTGAGAGAGGTATCTAAGAACAAGAAAGACATACCGTGATATATGCTCAGTTATAAGTGGATATTAGACATATAATATAGCATAAACATACTAAAATCTATACACTTAAAGATGCTAAGCAAGAAAGAGGACCCTGGATAAGATGATCAATCTGCACTCAGAAAGGCAAACAAGATGTAAATCTGAAGATGGAAAAAACATGGAACAGGACAGGAGCCAACCACAGAAGGCCTCTGAAAGGCTCTATGCAGCAGGGCATCAAAGCAGATGCTTAGACTCAGAGCCAAACTTCGGGGGGAGTGCAGGCAATCTTATGAAAGATGGGAGAGATAGAAAGAACTGGAAGGGACAGGAGCTCTATAAGGAGGTCAACAGAACCAAAAAAAAAAAAAATGGGCAAAGTTGTCTTTTCTAATACTGATACTTCAAGCAAGGACCATGCATGGAGATAACCTAGAAATCCTTCACAGATGTAACCCATGGCATGTTAGTGTCCAAGTTGTTCCACTAGTAATGGAAAGAGGAACTGTCTCTGACATGAACTCAGTGGCTGCCTCTTTGATCACCTCCCCTTGGGGAATGGAAGTCTTACTAGGCTACAGAGGAAAACAATATAACCAGTCCTCATGAGACCTGATAGGTTAGTGTCAGAGGGAAGGGAGGAGTACCTCCTCTATCAGTGGACTGGGAGAGGGGAGTGGGAGGAGAAGAGGGAGGGTGGGTGGGATTGTGAAGGGATAAGAGAGGGGACTACAGCTGGAATCGTAAGTGAATAAAATGTAATTAATAAAAATAAATAAATATTTTTAAAAATAAATATATTAAATAATTTCAGGTCAATTATAATATCTAAGATGCTGATGACAAATTTAGGATACTGAATGGATATTGATATGCTATGTGATGAGCATTCTGCTATCATATCTAAATGTACACAAAAATCTAGTCAAGTGTAAGTAATTTTTTTGGTAGTACCTTAGGTAAGATTTTCACTCCTCTGTGTATGACAAACAGGTAGAAATGAGAACCAGTCATCAATACCCTGGGATAACCAGGACAGAATCAACTTGATGTTGTGAACTGGACAAAATCACCTAGAGTTCTTATTTGAAGAATAGTTTAGAAACTAAGAGAAACATAGAAATACTAAGTTATGGATGAGTTATTCTTATAAAGTAAAAATATAAGACTATTAGCTGAAAAAAGCCATAATATATTTTGTTTGAATGGGAAAGAATTAAATAAAATTGATTAAACTCTAATACTATAATAGAGTGACTTTTATCTCAACTGTATGGATATTTATGAATAAGATTTTTTGATATATAAAAATATAAAACCATTTTTCTATAATTATGACAGAGTGAATATTCATACTATCATTTGATATAATTACAATCTGTATTATTTCATAACAGATATTCCTCAACTTCTAAGGTAAGGTCATATGAGTAATAACAAAGTATATTTTAGAATTTCAAAACTGAATATATAGGTTGAAATGTATTATGTCCAAATTTACAAATGTCAATGCCAAAACCCAGGATCTCAGAACGTTGCTTTATTTAAACAGGACATTTTAGTATGTAATCAAAAATACACACACACATACATATATATATATATATATATATATATATATATATATATATATATATAAAATTTACCTGTAGACAAATTTTAAACCTTTTCCAAGAAATCATAAAATTAGCAAGTAAATGATTGGAACTCAGAAATTCTGTACTAAATGAGGCAATCCAGACCTAGAGAGTAAAATGCTACATGTTTTTTCATAGTTGTGCATCCTAGCTTCCATTTTTAGATTTGAATTTGTAACTTAAGTAATTGAAGAAGTTAAGAACGAAGAAAGTAGCCATGATTGAAGTAGATAAACTCTAGAAAGGGTGATTAGTGCACAAGTACTAAGAAGGGAGATAATGAAAAATAGTAAGTGTGTGTGTGTTTAGGGAGGGTATTGGTAGGGTAATACAGGAAGATTCCAAAATATACCATACATAAATGCAAAGCTATAGGCAATCAATGGCTGATAAGTTTGGGAGATTCTGTTTTCTCCTGGGACAAACTCCTGTACAAGTTGTCTACACTGAAATGATTTAGATGCAAGCTAAATGGACCCGATAGGTTGTATTTATATAAAAGTGTGTGTTTGTGTGTGTTTAACAATAATAATTACTAAGAAGAGCCATGAATTTGAGTAGTGGCTGGAGGGACATGGGAATGATTAAGGGTGGAGAGATGAGTCACAGTGATGTAGATGTGCTCATGTATGCTATCCTGAAATAAATGTAACCCACACCCCATTTTTGGAAATTACACATTCAGTGAAAACCTTATTAATGCCCCTAATTAATATAGTCCAAAGTAAAATTTGTATATATGTACTTTAATGAATATATAATAAGCAATATGACTTTTCTCTAAATGTATACATTTCCAGAATAATGATAATCAAGCCTTCATATCAGCCTCCAATTTTTCCTTTCAAAACACAATGTGTAAGGATATAATAACAACAGATACTAATAAGTATTATATAAAAATCAGAATGAAAATATTCAAAAAGTTTAGAAATATACAATATAAACATCAATTAAGGACCCTACCACTGAGGGCCTATGAAGGACTCTACCTAGAAGTGTATCAAAGCAGATGTTCAGGAAACCATATGAAAGAAGAGGTAGTTAGTAAGACCTGGAGAGGACAGGAGCTCCAAAGGAGAACAACAGAACCAAAATATTTGGGCTCAGGGCTATTTTCTGAGATTGATACCCAACCAAGGTACATTCATGGATCTAACCTAAAACCTCTGCTCAGATGAAGCCCATGGCATCTCAGTGTCCAAGTGGCTTCCCGATTAAGGGGAAAAGGGAATGTCTCTGACATGAACTCAGTGGCTGGCTCTTTGTTCACCTACTCCAGAGGTGGTAGCAGCCTTGCCAGGCCACAGAGAAGGACAATGCAGACATTCTAGATGATACCTGATAAGCTAGTGTCAGATGGAAGGGGAGGAGGACCTCCCCTATCAATAGACTTGGAGAGGGGCATGGGAGGAGATGAGGGAGGGAGGGTGGGATTGTGAGGAAATGAGGGAGGGGGCTATATCTGGGATGAAAAGCCAATAAAATATAATTAACGTAAAAAATAAAAATTTAATTAAAAAAGAAAAAGAAAACAACATAATGAGAATAACCTCTTTTATAGAAACTGTAAAACTCTATGTGTCATAAAAAGCGACTTTTAAAGATTGAAAATACATTAGCCAGGGTTCTCTAAGAAAACAAACCTACAGAATCAATATGTTTATTGAAAGTGAATTTGTTAGACTGCTTTACAAGATAAAATCCAAATAGTCTAACCATGAATGTTTCACACTAGAAAGGTCAAGAACCTGGTATTTGCTCATTCCAGAAGGTGGATATCCAACTATCTCATTAATCCCAATGTGGTGCTGAGGCTCTGGAATAATCACATATATCTGTTTATCTTCAGTCTACAATGTAATACTAAATAAATTGGTTCTTATGTCACTGAAGGAGTGCTGCAACAACATGATACATGGACACATAAGTAAGAGTGAAGGCACACAGGGAGAAAACATTCCTTCTTTCATATCCTTTAATTTGGATTGCCCTTTGAAGTGGGTCTTTTACTTCAAAAATATTATCATGTAAATCTCTCACTGTTGTGCAGAGGCTTGCCTTTTAGTTGAACCCAGATATGATCAAGTTGACAATCAAGATTAAACACTGCAGAGAGGCATATGAAAGAGGCAGTTTCATGAGGTACCATTCATTGATTTTTGATCTTAGAAACTGAACTCTTGGTGTTCTATTCAGGTAGTTTCCTCCTGTGCCAAGGAGCTCAAGGTTCTTACCCAGTTTTTCTTCTAAGAGATTTAGTGTGTCTGGTTTTATGTTGAGGGCTTTGAACCACCTAGACTTTAGTTGAGTGCAGAGTGATGAATATGGTTCTATTTGCATTTTTCTACAAGTAGACATCCAGTTAGACTAGCAGCTTTTGTTGAAGATGCTTTTTGTCCATTGTATGGTTTTGGCTTCTTTGTCAAAAATTAGGTGTCTGTAGGTGTGTGGGTTTATTTATGGGTCTTCAAGTTGATTCCATTGATCTATCAATCTATTTCTATGTCAGTACCATGTCGTTTTTATTACTGTTGCTCTATAGTACAGCTTGAGACCAGGAATGGAGATAGCTTCAGAAGATCTTGTATTGTACATGGCTGTTTTAGCTATTTGCTGCTGTTGTTGTTTTTCCATGGTCCTCAACCAAAGAATGGATAAAGAAATTTTGGTACATTTACACAATGGAATACTACTCAGCTAATAAAAACAAGCACCATGAAATTTGCAGGCAAATGGATGGAACTAGAAAACATCATTGTAAGTGAGGGAACACAGAATCAGAAAGGCATGTGTGGTATACTCACTTATAAGTGGATATTAGGCATAAAGTACAGGATAAACATTCTATAATCCACAGACCTAAAGAAGCTAAATTACAAAAAGGACCCTAGAGATGATGCTTAATTCTCATTCAGAAGGGCAAATATATTAAATCCCCAGAAGCAGTTGAAGAGAGGGACCAGGATGGGAGCCTACCATAGAGGTCCTCTGAAAGACTTCTCCCAGCGAGGGATCGAGGCAGATGCTGTGAATCACAACCAGGCTTTGTGAAGAACACCGAGAGTCTTATGTAGAAAAGTGGTTAGAAGGACCCGGAGTGGACAGGAGCTCCACAAAGAGACCAACAAAACCAACTAATCTGGGCATAGGAATGCCTGCAGAGACTGATAGACCATCCAAAAAACATGCATGGAGAGGACCTAGACCCATTGCTCAGATGTAGCCCATAGGCAGCTCAGTCTCCATGTGGGTTCCCCAGTAAGAGGAACAGGAGTTATCTCCAGCATGGACTTGGTTGTCTACTCTTTGATCACTTCCCCTTGGCGGATGGCCTTGCCAGGTCACAGGGAAAGAGGACCCAGCAAGACCTAATGAGACCTGATTGGATAGTGTCAGATGATAAGGGAGGAGAACTCCACCTTTCTCTGTTCTAGGGAAGGAAGATGCTGCAGAGAATTGGGAATGAGGGTGAGACTGGGAGGAGACAATGGAGGGTCTACAATCAGTATATAAGGATACAAAGTGAATAAATTATAAAACTTATTAAAATATAAAATAAATAAATAGATAAAGAGGAAGGACAAGTTGGATGAAAAGAATGAGCAACATTTGTCAACATTGTGCAAGAAACTGCCATAATGGTTTAACTCATGAGTTAATGCCATAACTCATTCTGCATGACATTTCAAAAATAACACAATGAACAAAAGCGATATTTAGCATGTATATAAAACAGAAGTCTCAGAAACTTGGAGGTAATTCATTCATATGATTGAATGTGCTTACCATTTCTGAAAGTACATGGTCTGTATTGTACTGAAAGTTAAGGTGTTTTCTTATTAATATCTGTCTTCTTTTTATTCTGGTAAAAGAAGAGCAATTGTTTCTCACAATAGCTTCCTTACATCTGTACTAGAAGCCACATAGGCTATATGTTTGATTACTGCCTCCATTATTATGAACTAGAGTGTAGACCACTGACATTCTGAATTACTATAAAGCCAAATAAGTGAAGACTTCCTTATGCGTTGAAGGAAAAAAGGGAGTCCATTGATAGATGAGATAACTTGATTATGACTAGATGTTAAATATTATATTTTTAAGTACATCCTGATGGGCAGACATGCAAAGACTGGTCATTTATGATATAAAATTAATTTGCCAGTCTTCAAAATAATCAGTTATTTCTACCCATATTTTGTATAATTTACAAAGCTTTCTATCCTATTGTCTACCACTATATTAAAATCATTCTCATTCTCCATATATTTAAGGAAGAGGTGATGCTAGAACAACATTCAAGTTAGTTAACAATAATGGAAATACTTTGTACATAATTTGTATGATTGGCCTTCAAGAAATTTGACCTAGAATGAAGAATTTTGTCTCAGGTGTTCAGTAACAATAGTTTATAACTTGAGTGTTTATATATATATAGTAAGTTACAACCTAGTGACATGAAATAAATCTTTTTTTAAAAATCAGTTTATTGTTCTCTGCCACTTCATAATAGCATACTTGGTTTAAAATCTCATGCCATAACAAATAGATATGCGTTATTTAGAAAAGTGAGAGCTCCAGAAACTTAACCAAAGAATGCATTAAGAAAATAAAGAACTTCGAACCATCTTTATTTCATGAGCTATAAAACATCAGCTTGAGTATAAAAAGAACAACTAGGAAATTCATACGTAAAGTATCCCATACTCTTGTACATGAAGAATATCAGGAGATATGACAGTCATCAGTCAATTCTCAGCACAGAAACTTTTGGACAAAAGGCTTGATAACCAAATGTAAAGAGGCTGTTCACCACCATGACTTTTGATTGCAGAATTCCAATAGTTGAGCTGACTGCCTAAACAAGCATCTGTGCAACACAAAAGAAATCATTGACAGATTATTAGGCTATGATTTATGAAGGCAGCCTTTCTTCATCCAAGTGATTAGAATTTAATAAGTTGGTTTACAGTCAGAAGCAAAAGCTGTATGGGGAAATAAGCTTATAAGAAGATCCATGTATCATAACCTAATAAGCTATTCATTCAATTATCAAACAATTCTTCAAAGGACTCTTGGGGAGAATATTAAATGGTAGATAATTTAGGCCTTGTTCTCAGAAGGAGTGTTTGGTCTCATACACATATACTTATATGGCAAGGCATCATGGAGACACACATAGAATATAGTGAAGGACAGCTACAGACAAAAATACTGCCAGTTAAGGAGATAAAAGGCTTTCCAAAAAAGAGACTAACATTTTATTATGCTCTTGTGCTATGTCCTGTTTAGAATAAAGCAGAAGAGTGTTGCATATAAATGCAATGAAAGCATACTCTTTTTTTTTTATTCAAGTCTGTAAAGGAGAAAAGAAGTAAATAAGACTGCCTTCAGAAATATATAGTTAATAAAGCATAGACATATATGAAGCATGAATATGGCAATATGTGCTTAATAGCTTTAATTAGAATTAATTCATCAAGTATTTTCCAAGTGTCAGATACAAAGAATTAGAGGACAAAGCTACTTTACACAAGGAGAATAAATAAAATATATTTGTAAAAGTGAAGGTCTACAGTAAGATAGGGCAGAACGAAGGTGAAATGTAAAGACCTCAATGTTAAGAAGAGAAGGCACTTTCTGATTTTGAGCAGTTTGTCTCTTCTGTTCTGTAACACTATCTTATAGACTAGGTTTTTGCAAAGTACTAGTAAATGGATAACTAAATAGAAATAATCAAAAACAAGATCAATACAGAGTTTTGTGTTCAAATGAGTGATACAACAGTTATTCCATTAATTAAAAATTGGAGAGCTAGAAAAAAATGGATCTGTAGTTAGAATGCCTTGCTGCTCATCTTAGAGGATAGGGTTTTACTTCCTAGAACCCACATGGTGCCCCACAACCATCTGTAACTCTAGTAACATGGTATCCAAGACCTTCTTCTGACCTCTGGGGGAAAAAGGTACAAATGAGGTGCACCTCGTGCAAGAAAAACATCAATAAACCTAAAAGAAAAGAACAGAACAGAAATAGAAATAAAATCAAAGTTTTTTTTTTTTTAACTGGACAATGCACTCAAGAACAACAAAATTTTACAAATAGCCCTCTCCAACAGCACTTTATGAGGCAAATCTTAGTGACTTAAACTCTCACAGAGGAAGAGCTCAAAACATTTTATACTTGAGATTTAGAAAAGCATTGTATGCTTTGATCTTGCTTTATTTCTTTGCCACAGGGGACAAATAATTTTAGAGAAAATTAGCATCGACCTTTTCCCATACAAATAAGTGCCAAAAAGCAATGGTGTTTATTGTCAATGAAGAGAACAATACAGAGGTAATTACATTCAAGCAGAAGTGTGAAACTACTTGAAGAGTAATTTGCAAATAAACTTAATAATAAAGAAAGCTTAATTTATGCATTAACCAAAAGTCAAGAAAACCTTATGCTTTTCTGTCTCACAGGTCTCATTATAGAATGGTGCTGAATACAAGAACCACATTATAGCCACAGAAGGCTGATACATTTTCTTGTATTTTTTGTGCCCAGATACTTTTATGGAAGTGTCATTATCAAGAATAATTCCTTAAGCTATTGAATCAAATAAAAACTGCATTCCAATTCCACTAATTCTACTGCACTGCACTAAGCTTTTGACAATGAATACTAATTAACCATCCAGTATTCAAGAATACATCTGTGTCCATCTGTATTAGGCAATTGGTTTTTCTTTTTATTGAACCTATAAGACATTTAGCTATTAAGAGGACAGAGGAATCTGAGGAAAGAAAGATTAATAAATCAGTGTTGATTTGGGCAATTTTGTGGTAAATTTCCTTGTACATTTCAACCATGTCAAACTAAATTTTAGAATTTACTGAAGGTATGTATGCAAGACAGTAGATAATAAGTAGGGTTTTTCAGAGTAGAAAAAAAGTTAACTAGAAGTGTTGTAAACTCTTCATAACACAAATTCTAGCCCTGAGGATACAATTCAGTGATAGAGTGTTTGTCCATACAGGGAAAAAACAAACAAACAAACAAACAAACAAAAACAACAAAATCAACAAAAAACAACAACTGGATTTCTGTCCATAGTGGAAAACAAATAAGTCATAAGCTTTGATTGTGGGTATTTATCTTTCTGGATGTTTTGACATTACAATTTACAAATTCATCCATTTATTTATTCATTTTGCTATTATTTACTTTCCAAACATTATGCATTGGTTGGTATCCAATGTATAAGAATAAATATGTGTTAAGAGGATAAAAAAATTCGCCTGTTCTCATAGGCGAATATAATAATATATTATAAGAAAATAAATGAGCCAACCAGGATATTCCTGGTCTGTATTATGTGTTACAAAACAAAAGAGGTCAGGTGTTAATATAATGGGTGTACTTTTAAAAATTTTGGACAAACTATTATTTGGAATTAGCTACATCTTCTATATCATTGTTCCATTAGTTAATTTCTTCTGTCAGATTCACAGAAGAACCATTAAAAATATTATATTATTTTAGACATTTTGTAGATGCAACCAACCAAAATCTTTTTGAGTAAGTTGATCATGTATTTTATTCTGAGCAATAAAACATATTTTTAAAATATTTATTCATACACTTCAAGTAACATAATTGGATATTCCCAGAACCAGTATCAAATCCACTTACTGAAATTCCTCAGTTTTAAAAATAATTATGTAGAACACTTCTCTCTGCATTTATTAAAGAATACCATATTCTCACTCATCCATTGTCAATAGTATTGCTTGATCTTACAAATAAAAGTCAGCAAAGATGAGGCTTTTGGATGCAGTTCTGTTTTCATTCCTGTTGCTATGATAAAACCCTCTGTCCATAAACAACTTAAAGAGAAGTGTTCATTTGGCTTATAACTTCCTGGTCAAAGTCCATCAATAAGGAAATTCAGGGAAATTATCCAAGGTAGGAACATAAGAGCAGAAATGTAAGAGCATAAGAGCAGTTATGTAAAAAAAACTGCTTTCTAGCTCATGGACAGGTTCATGCCTGTCTACTTTTCTTATATACCATATGGACATCTAGCCAGGAAACATGGCTCCCAAGAGTGCTCTGGGCCATTCCATATCAATTAATCCAGGGAAGGTAACATCACACAGACACTGTCTACAGAAAAGCCTGGTAAAGCTGATGACTCAAGACTGTATTTTGAGATAACCTGGCCTGGTTAAGTTGATGGTTAATGAAGAATTTCCTCTGATTGGATATTTTTGTTTTCCTTATTTTTGTGTGCATGTATCTATATAAAATTCTGCATTATGTATTTTATTCTTAATAATTACAGGCTCTATCAATATAAATTAAAACTATTTAGAAATAAAATTTCATCTTTACTGAGCATTTTAATTAAATATTTTATATTAATTACAGTTCATTCACTTTGTATCTCAGCTGTACCCCCCTCCATCATTCACTCCCAATCCCACCCTCCCTCGCTCATCTCCTCCTTTGCCCCTCTCCAAGCCCACTGATAGAAGAGGTTGTTCTCTCTTTCCATCTGACCCTAATTTATCTGGTATGGCTACATGGTCTTTCTCTGTGTCCTGGCAAGGCTGCTACCCCTTTAGGGGGAGGTGATCAAAGAGGCAGCCATTGAATTCATGTCAGAGACAGTCTCTCTTCACCTTACTATGGAAAGTCCCTGTTCTCCTTACTAGAGAAACCCACATGGAAACTGAGCTGCCATTGGCTACATCTGAGCAGGGGTTCAAGGTTATATCCATGCATAGTCCTTGGTTGGAGTATCAGTCTCAGAAAGACCCCTGTGCCCAGATTTTTTGGTTCTGCTGCTTTCCTTGTTGAGCCCCTGTCCTCTCCAGGTCTTATTATTTCCCACTTCTTTCATAAACATCCCTGCACTCTGCCCAAAGTTTAGTTAAGAGTCTCAGCATCTGCTTTGATACACTGCTGGGCAGAGTCTTTCAGAGGCCCTCTGAATTAGGCTCCTATCCTGTTTCCTGTTTTCTCCATATTCCAATGTCCATTCTGTTTATATTTCTGAGTGAAGATTGATCATCTTACCCAGGGACCTCCTTCTTGCTTAGCTTCTTTAGGAGTACAGGTTATAGAATGTTTATCCTATATTAAAGGTCCAATATCAACTTATACGTGAGTATGTACCATGTATGTCTTTCTACTTCTTTGATACTTCATTCAGGATGATCATTTCTAGTTCCCACCTTTGCCTGCAAATTTCATGATTTCCTTGTTTTTTTTTTTTCTTTCATTGTAATTTTATTAGGAAACAAAGCTTCATAAAATTATTAAACTGTATGGGCACGAATGTATTTGATGTTCTCTTTTACCCATAAGAAATAAACTTTCAAGCCATTACCCAAATGTAAAGAAAAGGCAATAATTTAAAATTCTACCTTAAACACATCTCTGCAAAGAATAAACATGTGCTTTAACTGATGATATTAATTTTACATTTCTAAATGCTAACTTGTATATTATAAAATTTCCCACCAGTAATTTGTTTTGTGACACAGAATAAAGGTGTACGTTTCAAAGATTTAAGTATCACAGCAGCTTTCACTTCAAGTCCTCTTACCAATCTCACATTTAGTTTTTGTTTTCTATTTCACAACTCCTGGGAATGTTAACTGTATCTTCACTGCCTTTGCTAGCAGTGAATATGTGTATCTGATTTCCTTTGGACAAGTAGAATATTTTGTGAGCTAGCATCGAAGGTAATCATTGCTTGGAGAAATTATAGGATCCGATTTAAGAGAAATTTCTCATGCAAATTTATATTTCTTTTTTGTTTGTTTGTTTGTTTTTGTTCTAATTTATTTATTTTTCCTTGTGATTCTATTTTATCCCAATCCCTCCCTTCCTCTCCCCTCTGCACTCATGCTCCTCCCCAAGTCCACTGATAGGGGAGGTCTTCTATTCCTTCCTTCAGATCCTACTCAATTAGGATTCATCAGGAGTGGTTGCATTGTCTTCTTCTGTGGCCTGGTAATGCTGCTCCCCTCTCAGGGGAGGGATTAAAGAGCAGGCCAATCAGTTCATGTCAGAGACAGTCCCTATTCTTATTACTATGGAACCCACTTGGACACTGAACTGCCATGGGATACATCTGTTCAGGGGTCTTAGGTTATCTCAATGCATGGTCCTTAGTTGGAGTATCAGTCTCAGGAAAGACCCCTGTGATAAATTTTTTTGGTTCTGTTGCTCTCCTTATGGAATTCCTGTGCTCTTCTGATCGTACTGTTTCCCCCTTCTTTCTTTTTTTTTTATTAATTACACTTTATTCATTTTGTATACCCCCATAAGCCCCTCCCTCCTCCCCTCCCGATCACCCCTCCCTCCCCTTTCTGCATGCATGCCATTCCCCAAGTCCACTGATAGGGGAGGTTCTCCTCTCATTTCTGATCTTAGTCTATCAGTTCTCATCAAAAGTGGCTGCATTGTCCTTTACCATAGCCTGGTAAGGTTGCTCCCCTCCTCAAGGGGAGGTTATCAAAGAGCAGGCCAATCAGATTATGTCGGAGGCAGTCCCTCTTCCCATTATTATGTAACCCACTTGGACACTGAACTGCCATGGGCTACATCTGTGCAGGAGTTCTAGGTTATCTCCTCGAATAGTCCTTGGTTGGAGTATGAGTCTCTGGGAAGTTCCCTGTGTTCAAATTATCTTGTTCTGTTGCTCTGATTGTGGAGTTTCTGTCCCCTCCAGCTCTTACTATTTCCCACTTCTTACATGAAATTCCATTCACTCTGCCCATCAGTTGGCCATCAGGCTCAGCATCTGCTTTGACAGTCTATGCTGCAGAGGCTTTCAGAAGCCCTCTGTGGCAGGTTTCAAGGTTGTTTCCTGTTTTCTTCTGGCTTTCAGAGGCCCTCTGTAGCAGGTTCCGAGGTTGTTTACTATTTTCTTTTTCTTCTGATGTCCATCCTCTTTGCCTTTCAGGATGGGGATTGAACATTTTGGTTAGGGTCCTCTCTTTTGCTTAGTTTCTTTAGATGTACAGATTTTAGTGGGTTTATTCTATGTTGTATGTTTATATGAGTGAGTATATATTGTCGGGAGCCGCTCCCCGCCATTACGAGATGGCGCCGGCTTCCTGCTTCCTGGTTCTTCTTGCCAGCATTTTCGCGCTTCTTGTCAGCATTGCCCTGCGCTTTACGCATGCGCAGCTTTATGTTGATGAGGGTTTAGGCTGCAATCCAATTGCCAGCCATATACTGATGAGGACTCGAGCAGAGCACCACTTACAGACGGACAGGTCGCCTTGCTGGCTATTTAAACGGGGCGCTGCCAGGGGTTTGGGTCCTTCACCATCTGCAAGAAAGAGCTGTAAAATAAACTTGCCGCTGAAGAAATCCTCGGTTGTTGCGTCGTCCTTATCGGCAAAGGCCGCGCGCGACAAGTGGTGCCGAAACCCGGGAGCCGCCGAACTCCGGAGTGGAGGATCGCTTCGAAGGACCCCGACTGCTCGTCGAGTAAGGATTCAAAGTCAGTGGCGTGAGAACCGCGGTACTTTTCTGCAAGGTATGATTGATTGGATGTGGGGCGGATTGTTTGTTGCCTGCTGTTCCATTTACATTTTGTTTTGCTGTCTGTGCCTTAATTGCGGGAAACGAGATAAAGTGTGTGTTTCTCCACCTTGTGATACAAACGGATTGTAAGCCTCAGGTAAATAACTGAGCCGTCCTTCCCACTCCTGTAGATAAAGGAAGCATGGGAAATCATCCAGTGAAGCCGTTTTTAGAAGCGGTGCACGTATTACTTAAGGAGAAGGATTTAAAAATTTCGAGGTATGTGCTCCGTAATTTTATTAAGGAAGTGGATCGGGTGGCTCCGTGGTTTCAAATATCGGGCGACCTGACTACAGGTTGTTGGGACAAGTTAGGCCATGACTTAGAAGAAGAGAAAGAGAAGGGAACATTGAGGCCAGGGACTTTTCCTATCTACAAGTTGATTAAATCATGCTTGAAAGATGAGAAATGCAAAGACAAAGTGAAAGAAGGGCAGAGGGTGTTGGCAGATCACCAAGACAGTCTATCCGAAGCAGAAAAGGGAATTAAGACTGGTAAATCCCCTAAGGATGGGACCAAAGAAGATAAGGCTAGAGCGCCGAAGGCGCGAAAGCTAGTTAAGAAGTCAAAGAAACCAGAACAGACTGGTAGCAAGGAAAAGAAGAGTGGTGCCCCGCTATATCCTAGTTTAGCGGAGTTTCAGAATTTGAAAGTCGCCTCGTCATCAAGCGAGCCGGAGTCTACAGAGAGCGAAAACAGCTCTTCTGAGAATCAACAAACTGATGAGGGGTCAGGGCTTGACCCTGAGGAGCAGGCAGAGTTGGATGAGGAAGCAGCTAAAGATGAGGAAGGGCGATACCGCCCGGATCCGCCACCATATGTGGCCTATGCTGGCACTTCCGGGTTCTCCATGCGGAAGTCAGCCACTGAAAAACCCAAATCTGCAGAGACAAAATTTTCCCTGATATCAGAAAAAGAGAGGAAGCGGATTAAAACCGCGTTCCCAATCTGGGAGGACGCTCAGAATAATAGACATCATTCTCCTTTAGATCTTAAACAGTTGAAGGCATTAGCAGAAGCAGTCCAGACATATGGCGTCAGTGCCTCCTTTACAGTGGCGCTGATAGAAAGACTGGCTGACAATGCCATGACTCCAGACGATTGGTAGAATACTGTAAGAGCCTGTCTGACTCTGGGGCAATATTTAGACTGGAAGTCCATCTTTCACGAGCTGTGCTCAGCTCAAGCTAATCAGAATATAGCAAATCAGAGGCCACAATGGAGCTACAAGATGCTTACCGGCCAGGGACAGTGGAGGGCTAATCAGCACATGCTTCCAGTGGAGGTGTATCAACAAATAAACAAAGCAGCAGTAAGAGCTTGGAAAAGTCTCCCTAATAAGGGGCAAGTAACAGGGAATCTTACAAAGATTATTCAGGGAGCGACAGAGCCTTTCTCGGACTTCGTTGCCCGTATGATGGAGGCAGCAGGGCGTGTCTTTGAGGACGCAGAGGCTGCCTTACCATTTGTGGAGCAGCTGATTTATGAGCAATGCACCCGTGAATGCAGGAACGCTATTACACCATGGAAAGGAAAAGGGCTGAATGCCTGGATGAAGGCTTGCAGGGAAGTTGGAGGCCCGTTGACGAATGCCGGGATAGCAGCAGCCGTTTTATCTGCACAGAAGGCGGCCGGCATGAAATGTTTTAAATGTGGGAAGATGGGCCACGTTAAGAGACAGTGCAGGGCTCCAGACAACCCTGTGAGAGAAAAGCAAGACAAACAACCAGAGACTTGCCCCCGATGTAAGAAAGGGAAGCATTGGGCTAATGAGTGTAGATCCATCAAGGACATACATGGGAGGCCACTTCCGGAAAGATCAGAGGAAACAGGACAGTCAAAAAACGGGAAGAAGGGCCCTCGCCCTCAGGGCCCGAAAATATATGGGGCGATCGGTCGTGAGGCACCCCAGTCCAGAGAGTTTGTGAGAGCACCGCGATCCGAAGGGCAACTAGCGGATCAGCAGGACTGGACCTCTGTGCCACCACCAGAGCAGTATTAACCCCTCTAATGGGTTGTCAACCGATCCCAGTCGATTTAGCTGGGCCGCTGCCACCAGACTCGGTAGGGCTCATAGTGGGACGGTCATCTACTGCTTTGAAAGGGCTGATAGTACATCCTGGGGTAATAGATCAGGATTTTGAAGGACAAATTAGAGTGTTATGCTCTTCCCCAAGAGGTATCAGTGCTATTTCCCCAGGAGATCGAATAGCGCAATTGCTGGTCTTGCCAAGTCTCCATCAGTTATTTCCTGGAAAAGAAGAGGCCCGAGGAGAAAAGGCATTTGGCTCCTCGGGTGGGCAACATACCTTTTTGTCTTTACAACTAGACCAACGACCCATGATGGTTTTAAAGGTTACTGGCAAAGAATTCAAAGGGTTATTAGATACTGGTGCTGATACTAGCATCATTTCCACCTCCTGGTGGCCTACTGAGTGGCCTCTCAACCAATCTTCCCAGTCTTTACAGGGTCTGGGATACGAGGAAACTCCCTCGGTGAGTGCAGCAACATTGCACTGGGAGGATCCCGAGGGACATCGTGGCACATTTACACCATATGTTTTGCCGCTCCCCATTAATCTTTGGGGTAGAGATGTCTTAAAACAGATGGATTTCAGGCTTACTAATGAATATTCTGTACAGAGTCAAAAAATGATGAAAGATATGGGATGTGTTCCAGGAAGAGGCTTGGGAAAAAATCTACAAGGAAGGACCAGCCCAGTGCCAGTGGAAAAAAGGCAGGGGAAAGCTGGGCTGGGTTTTTCTTAGGGGCCATTGAGGAGTCGATTCCCATACCTTGGGTTACAGAGGACCCGGTGTGGGTTCCTCAATGGCCACTTACCTCTGAGAAGCTGGCAGCAGCTAGGGCGTTAGTGGAGGAGCAGCTGCTCGCTGGCCATGTAGAAAGGTCTGTATCCCCTTGGAATACTCCTATTTTTGTTATTAAGAAAAGGTCAGGGAAGTGGAGATTACTCCATGACCTCCGAGCCATTAATTCGCAGATGCAGCTTATGGGCTCGGTACAAAGAGGACTACCACTACTTTCAGCCTTGCCAAAATTTTGGGAGATGATTATAATAGATATTAAGGACTGTTTTTTCTCCATACCCCTGAATAAAGTAGACAGAAGGCGTTTTGCCTTTACTCTCCCTAGTGTTAATCATGAAGAACCAGATCAACGCTATCAGTGGAAAGTGTTGCCACAGGGCATGGCTAATAGCCCTACAATGTGCCAACTATATGTTGATTCAGCAATCCAACCAGTACGTAAAAAATATCCAAAAATAAGGATTTGTCATTATATGGATGATATTCTTTTGTGTCATCATGATAAAACTCTATTGTCTCAAGCCTTTTCTTTTTTATCCTCCTCTCTTTCACAGAGAGGGCTTCATATGGCTTCTGAGAAAGTACAAGAGGGAAAAGTTGGGCAGTTTCTTGGGTCAATTATTACTCCTACAAGTGTTACACCTCAAAAACTTACTATCAGAAGAGATGGGTTACGCACCCTTAATGATTATCAGAAATTGATGGGGGATATTAATTGGATTCGACCCTCATTAAGTCTGACAACAGCTGAGCTCAGACCCCTGTTTGCTGTTTTGGAGGGCGATGCTGCCATTACTTCGCCCAGGCAGCTTACCCCAGAAGCTTCTAAAGCATTACAATTGGTTGAAGAAAGATTGAATAAAGCCTTCCTGACTCGCTTTGATATAGCTCAACCATTTCAGCTGTGTGTTATTCCATCCCCTCAACAGCCCACAGCTGTGTTATGGCAAGATGGTCCCTTGCTCTGGGTTCATTTACAAGCGTCCCCTGGTCAAATTCTGAGTCATTACCCCACTCGCGTGGCCGAATTGGCCATTAAGGGACTTCAACTAGCAATTACTCATTTTGGCATGGAGCCACAATTAATTATTACTCCATATACTAGTTATCAAGTACAAGTGCTATGTTCTACCATTGATATATGGGCTATTTTAAAATGTTCATATTCAGGAAAAATAGATAATCATTATCCTAAACATCCCTTACTTCAGTTTGTGACAAACCATGCTTTTATCTTTCCAAAAATCACTAGAAATCAGCCCATTGATGGAGCTATTGATGTTTTCACTGATGGGTCCAGTACTGGGCTTGGAAGCTTTGTGGTTAATGGACAGACGGTTCAGAAGGTTTTTCCTTATACCTCCCCTCAATTAGTGGAATGTGCCATTGTTGCTGAGGTTCTGAAGAGATTTTCAGAGCCCTTGAATATAGTTTCGGACTCCCATTATGTGGTGCGTGCAGTCCGGATACTAGAGACAGTAGGGTTTATTAATAGTAAAAGTCAAGTGGTACAGGTTTTTACTGATATACAACAGTCTATTAGGCACAGAACAGCTCCTTTCTTCATTCAACACATGAAAGCTCATACTCTGCTGCCTGGACCCATGGCAGAAGCTAATGCCTTGGCAGACAAGGCTACTAAGCAGATTTTTGTCTGCAAAGACCCTCTACAGGAGGCTACAGCCTTCCATGATCTCTACCATGTAAATGCTAACACTCTTAGATGGAAATTTGGGATACCCCGGGCCTTGGCCCGGGATATTGTCTTGAAGTGTAATAACTGTGCAGACTTTAGATCACCACCCGTAGTGGGGGTTAATCCTAGAGGATTGCAACCGCTTCATATTTGGCAAATGGACGTAACTCATATCCCAACCTTTGGAAAGTTAAAATATGTCCATGTTTCTATTGACACCTGCTCGGGAATAGTTCATGCTACTCCTCTCCCGGGAGAAAAGGTTGCACATGTTATAACCCACTGCTTAGAAGCATGGGCTGCCTGGGGCAAGCCCATACAGATTAAAACTGATAATGGGCCTGCATATACATCAAAAACTTTTCAACAGTTTTGTTTGAAGATGAGTGTTCGCCATATCACCGGCCTACCCTACAACCCTAGAGGGCAAGGTGTGGTGGAACGAGCTCATTCTACCATAAAGATGATTCTCCAAAAACAAAAAGGGGGAATAGGCCCCACTGCTATGGGACCTAAGACTAAGATTTCCCTTGTTCTATTCACTATAAATTTTTTAACTTTGGATTCTGAAGGACGGTCTGCTGCAGACAGACATGTCAGTCATAGAACATCAAATGAAACAGTGAAATGGAAGGATGTTCTTGATAATCAATGGAAAGGACCGGATCCTATTTTAATAAGATCCAGGGGAGCTGTTTGTGTTTTTCCGCAGGATCAAGAAAATCCGATTTGGGTTCCAGCGCAGCTGACCAGAGTGGTCAAGCAAGATGAGCCTGATTTTAACCCTGATCCTGATCTTGAGCGGAGTGCAGATGAACCTGGAGGTGGAGACCCAGGAGATCCGCTGGGGGATCCTATCAACATTCCCACGACCAATGCCAGTCATGTATGATGCACAAGTCTTCCCCCGTTTCTTTACCACCAATGACTCCATTGGGCTACCATATTTGCCAATGTCTCAAGACATAGCCCCAATACCGGACAATAACACCCAGCCAAATGACGGCAGTCTTTGTTTTACAACCAACCAGACTCGTGCTGATCCATGCATAAAGTTAGGAAATTTTTCCTTTGCCAAGCTAGAGGAAACATCTACGGCTAATGCTACGATCCTTTTTGGATGGTGGCCAGCATGCGGTTCAACAAGTGCAGCCTGCACTCCAACGCATCAATCTCAGTATGCCCCGTTCTGCATTGGCCGGCAGGGGGACTCTTCAACCATTTTCCCATGGACAGGCTGTCAAAGCCGTGGAGCACGTTTGCTCAAGAGTGGACATTTTTCTTTTTCACCGATGGAAGGACATGGTGACTACACCGAATTAAATTCCTGGGATTACCATGGTGTCAATCCTTTTGACACTTGGTTGTTGTGTGGTATCGGTGGCAGTTGTTCAGATCTCTCACCTATGATCACCATTCTGGGTGGAGCAATAGTTGTTGCCGATATACATGAGGACAATATGACCATAGCAAAAATTTATAAGACAAAATCGGTGGTGCCCACCCCAGTTTGTGTTTGGCCTCCATTTGTTTGTAATACTAGTGGATGTTTTTATACTTTGTGCTGGAATGCTAGTGAATTTGATTTGGCTATTATAGCCCGCATGCCCTGTTTTCTACCTATTCCAGTGAGGACTAGTAGTTCTTTGGCTCTATTTCGTCAAAAGCGTGATTTTGGTATCACCGCAGCAATAGTGGCTATTATAGCCACTGCGGCGGTTGGAGCCTCCCTGACTGTATCAGCCTTAGCATTAAATGGCCAGGTTGCCACGGCTCAAACCCTCAATAATTTGTCAGCATCAGTTAGTGAAGAGATAGATATACAGGCTTCCATGAACAGTCAGTTGAAAGGAGGATTAATGATAGTTAATCAACGTATTGATTTAGTTCAAGAACAGCTAGAGATTTTGTGGCAGCTGGCTCAGTTGGGATGTGAGGTTAAATTACCCGGAATTTGTGTAACTTCTGTTCAATATAATAATTTTACTAAGACTGCAAACTTATCCATAGAATTATCTCGCTTGCTGCAATTTAGTTGGTCTACTGAATTTGATGAGCTAATGAGAAAATTACGCCTAGCCATTGTGCAGATTAATTCCACTCGCCTAGATGTTTCATTTACTCAAGGAATGTTTGATTGGATGTCCTCCGCCCTCTCCTATTTTAAGGAATGGGTTGGTGTGGGCATGTTTGGAGTGATGTTTCTCGCAGGTTTGTTCCTCTGTTTTTGGCTGCTCTGCCGATTTAAGAGACAACAACATCTTAAAAATGTGGCCATGGTGCAGGCTATGTTGGCTGTAGAGCAGGGAGCATCTCCCCAAGTTTGGCTTAACATGCTCAATCGTTGAGACACTGTCTGAACTTGTAGCACTCCTGACGGGCACAGGTTCCCATTGCACCAGGATGCTGTTCAAGACAGACTTCTGCACCTCCCAGGGCTCAGGTTCCCATTGCACGGGACTCAAGGTGCAGAGGGTCTCTTACACTGTGTAAACTCCTTGATCGCTGATGCTGTTGGCTCAGCAGGCTGATCGGTAACCTCATGGTGTGTTATTTTTCTGATTGAGATGGCCTTTAATATATATAAAAGGGGGAGATGTCGGGAGCCGCTCCCCGCCATTACGAGATGGTGCCGGCTTCCTGCTTCCTGGTTCTTCTTGCCAGCATTTTCGCGCTTC
>NW_026585894.1:6624771-6646353 GCF_907164565.1 Psammomys obesus | reverse complement strand
TTATCTGAGACCTTCCCTGTTTGTTTTTGGATTCTGCCGATCAGACTGGTACTGTCTCTCTCTCGAGTCTGGAGAATTCTTCAGGAAGTTGAGAGAGGTCCCGTGTCCTTAGCGTGTGCTGAGGACTAGCTGTACCTGTGGGAGGAAAGTATGCAGGCGCAAACAGAGGCAAATGCAAGGGTGCGTGCGTGTGTATATGTGTGTGTGTGTGTGTAAGTGGGCGTGGGCGTGTGTCTCATGGGACAGAGTGATGGCTAATGTTGAACCCTTGAGTGTGTGGGAGGGGCTCTGCAATGTATATGTCGCAGGCGCTAGTGATGATCGCAGCGCAATTTCTGGCATTAACTGCCTTAACTCCTCAATTAGACCCACAGAGCAGGAACTTCAATGTTCCAAGTGCCCCTCTGTTTCCCAAAGTGGGTATATGGGTGGGAGGGGGTTTGATGCCTGGGTTATGTTTTAGAAGAACCCAGGATCATGGGAGCTGCAGATTCTCAAGGGTTCACTCACTTACAGGCAGGTCACTTGGCAGAGAACCGGGTATCTGGGCTCTCTGCTCTCTGGTTTGGCCCTGCTTCTTTGATGTGCTCCGCCAGCTCCGTGCTGTTGTCACTGCCAGATTATGAGGTCTTGCTGCAGCTGGAGATTTCAGGGTGGTCACGTCAGTGGGAATCGGGGTAACCAGCCTTTCTGTTCTCTGGTTTGGCCCTGGTTAGTCTTAAACTGGAGGGCTGATGTGCCCCACCAGCTCAGTGCTGCTCCGCTGCCAGGTTAGAAAGTCCCGCTGTAACTGGAGACTGGGTTGTTAGTCCAGATGCTTTCTGGGAAGTCCTGGGGTCTCTTCACTGTGCTCTCCAAGCTTCAGAGGCCCATCGCCTGGTGTGTCTAGCTTGTATGGCATTTCTGTCTGGTTTTGGTGAGTATATAGCGTATTCTCTGTCACTGTGGGATTGGGCGGGCCGTACCGTCAGTGATCGCGATCCTGTGGAGCTAGTATGGCATCTAGCAGACTCGGGCCCTGGGAGGATGTTGCAGCTGCCGCGCGAATCTGGGGCTCCAAGACACAGTACTGCTGGCCTTTGCCGATAAAGGGCTTGGGGCTCCGCCTCAGTGGCTGCAGGCCCCAGGCAGTTAGGTCTGCGCTGAGAAAGGCTAGTCCTCTGTGCCGAAGAGGAGGGAGGTCTGGGGGAGGGGAGTGCCGAGAGATCAAAGGATCGTTTCTCACCTTCCCCAAACAAGTCCCTGGGTGACCCAAGACCAAGGTTTTCACCTCCTGCGATGTTCCCTGTTGTTTAGAAAGTCTCTCCGTTGTTTCCCTGGCTTCAGAAGTTCTTCCACTCATCAACTCAGAACTTTATCTCTTCCACAGCTCGGAAACTGTGTGTGCTAGTTGCCATCTTGGCTCCGCCCCCCGATAATATATTTGATGTGTTCTTGGATTCGGTTTGCAAGTATTTTGTTAAGTATTTTTGCATCAATGCTCATAAGGGAGATTGGCCTGAAATTCTCTTTCTTTGTTGAGTCTTTGTGAGGTTTAGGTACCAAGGTGACTGTGGCTTCATAGAATGGGTTTGGTAATGTTCCTTCTGTTTCTATTTTGTGGAATAGTTTGAAGAGAATTGGAGTTAGCTCTTCTTTGAAGGTCAGGTAGAATTCTGCGCTGAAGCCATCTGGTCCTGGACTTTTTTTGGATGGGAGACTTTTGATGACTGCTTCTATTTCTTTGGGGGATATAGGACTATTTAATTGATTTACCTGGTCCTGATTCAGCTTTGGTAAGTCAAATCGATCAAGAAAATTGTCCATTTCATTTAGGTTTTCAAATTTTGTTGAGTATAGACTTTTGAAGTAAGTCCTAATGATTGTTTGGATTTCCTCAGTGTCTGTAGTTATGTCCCCTTTTTCATTTCTTATTTTGTTGATTTGGGTGGTGTCTCTCTGCCTTTTAGTTAGCTTGGCTAAGGGTTTGTCGATCTTGTTGATTTTCTCAAAGAACCAGCTCTTGGTTTCATTGAGTCTTTGAATAGTTTTATTTGTTTCTAATTGAATGATTTCAGCCCTGAGTTTGATTATTTCCAGCCGTCTACTCCTTTTTAGTGTGTCTGCTTCTTCTTTTTCTAGGGTTTTTAAGTGGGCCATTAAGTTGCTTGAATGAACTGTCTCGAATTTCTTCTTGAAGGCAGTTAGTGCTATGAACTTTCCTCTTAGCACTGCTTTCATTGTGTCCCACAAGTTTGGGTATGGTGTGTCTTCATTTTCATTGAGTTCTAGAAAGTCTTTAATTTCTTTCTTTATTTCTTCCCTGACCCAGCTGTCATTTAGTAACAAGTTGTTCAGTTTCCATATGTGTGTAGGCTTTTTGCTATTTCTGTTGTTGTTGAAGTCCAGCTTTATTCCTTGGTGATCAGACAGGATTCAAGGGATTATTTCAGTTTTCTTGTATCTGTTGAGGCTTGCTTTGTGACCAACTATATGGTCTATTTTGGAGAAGGTTCCATGAGGTGCTGAGCAGAAGGTAAATTCTTTTGTGTTTGGGTGTAAAGTTCTGTAAATGTCTGTGAGGTCCATTTGATTCATGACCTCTGTCAGAGATATTGTTTCTTTGTTTAATTTCTGTTTTGTTGACCTGTCCTTTGTTGAGAGTGGGGTGTTAAAGTCTCCCACTATTGATGTGTGGGGATCTATATGTGGTTTAAATTTTATCAATATTTCTTTTACAAATGTGGGTGCTCTTGTATTTGGGGCATAGATGATCAGGATTGTAATGTCTTCCTGGTGGAATTTTCCCTTGATGAGTATGAAGTGTCCTTCCTCATCTCTTTTTATTAATTTTGGTTGAAAGTCTATTTTATCAGATATTTGAATGGCTACTCCTGCTTGTTTCTTGGGTCCATTTGCTTGGAAAGTAGTCTTCCAACCTTTTATCCTCAGGTAATGTCTATCTTTGTGCCTTAGGTGTGTTTCTTGTATGCGACAGATTGCTGGGTTTTGTTTATGTATCATTCTGTTAATTTGTGTCTTTTTACGAGAGAGTTGAGTCCATTGATGTTGAGAGAGATTAATGACCAGTGGCTGTTAGATCCTTTGATTTTGATGTTGGCTGGGTTCATAAGGTTGTGTGCTTGGTTGCTTTTTGTTTTACTGTAGTAAGGTTAATTACTTCCTGTGTTTTCTTGACAGAAGCTATTTTTCTTGGGTTGTATTTTCTCTTCCAGTGTCTTCTGTAATGCTGGATTTGTGTGTAGGTATTGTTGAAATTTGTTTTTGTCATTGAATATCTTGATTTCTCCGTCTATGAGGACTGAGAGTTTTGCAATATGGCATCTCCAGAACCCAGCCATCCAGGGGTGAACAGCCCTGGACAATGCAGCATAATAGAAAATTAAGAAGATGACCTTACATCTATGTTGATGAAGAGGATAATAGAGGAAACAAATAAAATACATAAAGAATTAGAGGAAGATAAAACCAAACAGATCATGGCTATCCGTAAAGAAATGGAGGAAGATAAAGACAAGCAGATTAGGGACATCTGTGAAGAAATACGGGAAGATGCAGCCAAACAGCTTATGGCCTTCAGAGAAGAAATAATTAAATCACTGAAAGAAATAAAAGAGACAGAGTTGAAGGAACTAAAAGAAAAAGAGGAAAATATAAGCAGACAGGTGAAGGAAGTAAACAAAACAACTCAAGACCTGAAGATAGAACTAGAAAAATTAAAGAAAACACAAATGGAGAAAATAATGGAGAGGAAGAATTTAGGGAAGAAAACAGGAACTACAGAGGTAAGCATAACCAACAGAATACAAGAAATGGAAGAAAGAATCTCAGGTGTAGAAGATACAATGGAAGAAATCGATGTATCTGTCAAAGAAAACATTAAATCCAAAAAATTCCTGATATAGACCATCCAAGAAATCCAAGACAATATGAAAAGTCAAAATCTAAGAATAATAGGAATAGAGGAAAAAGTAGACTCCCTTCTCCAAGGCCCAGAAAATATTTTCAACAAAATCATTGAAGAAAATTTCCCCAAATTAAAGGAGAAGCCAATAAGGATATATGAGGCCTACAGAACACCCAACAAATTTGACCAGAAAAGAAAATCCTCCCACCATATAATAATCAAAACAGTAAATATACAGAACAAAGAAAATATACTAAAAGCTGCAAGCGAAAAAGGCCAAGTAACATATAATGGCAAACCCATTAGAATCACACCTGACTTTTCAACAGAAACTATGAAAGCCAGAAGGGCCTGGACAGATATCATGCAGACCCTAAGAGAACACAGATGTCAGGCCAGGCTACTATATCCCACTTCTTTCTTAAGACTCCCTGCACTCTGCCCAAAGTTTGACCATAAGTCTCAGCATCTGCTTTGATAGTCTGCAGGGAAGAGCCTTTTAGATAGAGGTTCTTTGTGTCAGTATCCTGACATGTTCCCTCTTTTCTCCTTCTTCTGATATCCATCCTCTTTGCCTTTCTGGATAGGGATTGAGCATTTTAGCAAGAGTTCTCCCTACTAATCAGTTTCTTTAGGTGTATAGATTTTAGTAGGTTAATCCATGAATGAATGCCGTGTGTCTTTCTGCTTCTGGGATAGCTCACACAGAATGATCTTTTCAAGATACCACCATTTAACTAAAATTTCATGACTTGCTTGTTTCTATTTGCTTAGTAGTGTCCCATTGTTTAAAGGTACCACAATTTCTGTATCCATTCCTCAGCTGAGGGACATCTGGGTTGTTCCAGGTTCTGGCTAATATGGATAAAGCTGCTAAGAACATGGTTGAGCAAATGTCCTTCATGTGTACTTGAGCATCTTTTGGATATATGCCTAGGAGTGGAATAGCTGATCTTGAGAAGCACTATTCCTAATTGTCTGAGAAAGCATCAGAGTTATTTCCAAAATGGTTATACAAGTTTGCCTTCCCACCTGCAATGGCGGAGGGTTCTCTTTTCTCCACAACCTCTCCAGCATGTATTGTCACTTGAGTTTTTTTTTTTTTTTTTTTTTTTTTTTTTTTTTTTTTTTTTTTTTTTTATCTTAGCCATTCTGATGGTGGTAAGGTGAAATCTCAGGGTCATTTTGATTTGAACTTCACTTGTGAGGATCGATGTTGAGCATTTCCTTAAGTGTTTCTCTGCCATTCTATCTATATTACTCTACAGAGAATTCTGTTTAGATCTGTACTCTATCTTTTAATTGGATTATTTGAATTGTTGCTTTTTAACTTTTTTAGCTCTTTATATATTCTGCATATTAGCCCTCTGTCAGATATAGTGTTGGTGAATATCCTTTCTCAGTCTATAGGCTGTCGTTTTGTTCTGATGACAGTGTCCCTTGCTTTACAGAAGGATTTCAGTTTACTGAACCTTTTTTTTTAATATTAGTAACACTTTGTTAATTTTGTATCTCTGCACTATACCTCTCCCCTTTTTTTCCCAATCCTACCCTTCCTCCCTCATTCCCTCCCAAACCCTCCCTCATCGCCTTCCTGCCCGTTTCCAAGTACACTGATAGGGGAGAACCTCCTCCCCTTTCATCTGATACTGGTTTATCAGGTATTTTCAGGACTGACTGCAAAGTCCTCCTCTATAGCCTAGCAGGACTGTTCCTCCCTCGGAGGTCAGGGGAGGTCAAAGACCCTGTCATTGAGTTCATGTCAAAAACAGTCCCTGTTCCCCTTATTAGGGTACCCACTTGGATACTGAACTACCAAGGGCTACATCTGAGCAAAGGTTCTAGGTTACATCCATACACGGTCCTTGCTTAGAGAAACAGTCTCATAAAAGACCCCTGTGCCCAGATATGTTTAGTCCCTGTGGAACTCCTGTTCTCTCCAAGTCCTATTAACTCCCCCCTTATTTTTTATGATTCCCTGCACTCTGCTGAAGGTTTGTTTATTAATCTTAATATCTGCTTTGAAACACTGCTAGGTGGAGTCTTTCAGAGGCACTCTGTGTTAGCTTCCTGTCCTGTAACTTGATTGTGCTTACATTTAGTGTCCAACCCATATTTCTTTCTAAGTGAGGCATGATCATCTTACCCCGGGTCCTCTTTCTTGTTTATCGTCTATAAGTGTATAGATTTCAAAATGTTTATCTTATCTTGTAGGTATATGTAAGTGAGTATATACCATGTGTGTCTTTCTGCTTTTGGGATACCTCACTAAGGATGATTGTTTGTAGGTCCCACCATTTGCCTGCAAATTTCATGATGTCCTCATTTGTAATTGCTGAGTAGCATTCCACTGTGTAAAAGTACCACAATTTCTGTATGATTGCTCAGTTGAGGGACATTTGGGATGTTTCCAGTTTCTGGCTATTATGAATAAAGCTATTACAAACGTGGTTGAGAAAATGTCCTTGTTGTGTAATTGAGCATCTTTTGGATATATGCCTAGGAGTGGTATAGCTGCATCTTGAGGAAGCACTGTTCCTAATTGTCTGAGAGAGAGCCAGATTAATTTCCAAAGTTGTTGTACAAGTAAGCATTCCCACCAGAAATAGAGAAGGGTTCCCTTTTCTCCACAACCTCTCCAGCATGTGTTGTCAATTGAGTTGTTGATCTTAGCCATTCTGGTGGGTGTAAGGTGAAATCTCAGGGTCGTTTTGATTTGCATCTCTCTGATGGTTAAAGATGTTGATTGTTTCTTTAAGTGTTTCTCTGCCATTCTGTATTCTGAGAATTCATTGTTTAGCTCTGTGCTCCATTTTTTAATTGAATTGCTTGATTTGCTGCTTTTTAACTTCTTTAGTTTTTAATATATTCTGTATATCAGCCCTCTGTCAGATATAGGATTGGTGTAGATCCTTTCCCAGTTTGTAAACTGTCATTTTGTTTTGATGTCTATGTCCTTTGTTTTACAGAATCTTTTCAGTTTCATGAGGTCCCATTTATTGATTGTTGCTCTTAGAGCCTGTGCTGTTGGTGTTCTGTTCAGGAATTTGTCTTCTGTGCCAATGAATTCTAGGCTTTCCACCATTTTTTCTTCTAACCCATTTAGTGTACCTGGATTTAGGTTGAGATCTTTGATCCACTTGGACTTTAGTTTTGTACAGGGTGATTACTATGGATTCATTTTCATTTTTCTGCATGTAGACATCCAGTTGGACCAGCACTATTTGTTGAAGATGCTGTCTTTTTCCCACTGAATGGTTTTGGATTCTTTGTCAAAAATCAAGTATCTATAGGTGTGTGGGTTTATTTTTGGGTCTTCTATTTGGTTCCATTGATCCACTATTCTGTTTGTATGCCAATACCATGCAGTTTTTATTACTTTTGCTCTGTGGTACACCTTGAGATCGGGAATGGAGATACCTCCAGATGACCTGTTGATGTACAGGATTGTTTTGGAGATTCTGGGTTTTTTGTTTCTCCATATGAAGCTGAGAATCTTTTTTACAAGGTCTGTAAAGAACGGAGTTGGTATTTTGATGGGAATTACATTGAATTTGTAGATTGCTTTTGGCAGGATGGCCATTTTCACAATGTTAATCCTACCAATCCATGAGCACGGGAGATCTTTCCATCTTCTGAGATCTTCTTCAATTTCTTTTTTCAGAGACTTGAAGTTTTTCTCAAACAGGTCTTTCACTTGGTTAGTGTCACCCCAAGGTACTTTATGTTATTAGTGGCTATTGTGAAGAGTGTTGTTTCTCTAAATTCTTTCTCAGCCTTTTGTCTTTGGTATAGAGGAGGGCTTCTGATTTTTTTGAGTTGATTTTGTATCCTGCCACTTTGTTGAAGGTGTTTATCAGCTGGAGAAGTTCTCCAGTTGAATTTTTGTGGTCGCTCATATATACTATCATATCATCTGCAAATAGTGACACTTTGACCTCTTCCTTTCCGATTTGTATCCCCTTGATCTCCTTTAGTTGTCTTATTGCTCTGGCTAGGACTTCAAGTAATATTTTGAAGAGGTAAGGAGAGAGTGGGCAGCCTTGTCTTATCCCTGATTTCAGTGGGATTGATTTAAGTTTCTCTCCATTGAGTTTGATGTTGGCTATAGGCTTGCTATATATTGCCTTTACTATGTTTAGATATGTGCCTTGTATCCCTGATCTCTCCAAGACTTTAAACATGAATGGCTGTTGGACTTTGTCAAATGCTTTTTCAGCATCTAAGGAGATGATCATGTGGTTTTTCTCCTTCATTTTGTTTATGTGGTGGATTACATCGATGGATATCCGTATGTCGAATCACCCTTGTATGTCTGGGATGAAGCCTACATGGTCATGGTGGATGATATCTTTGATGTGTTCTTGGATTCAGTTTGCAAGTATTTTATTGAGTATTTTTGCGTCAATGTTCATAAGAGAGATAGGTCTGAAGTTCTATTTTTTGGGGTCTTTGTGTGGTTTAGGTGTCAAGGTGACTATCGCTTCATAGAATGAGTTTGGTAAAGTACCTTCTGTTTCTATTTTGTGGAATAGTTTGAGGAGAACTGGTGTGAGCACTTCTTTGAAGGTCTGGTAGAATTCTGCACTGAATCCATCTGGCCCAGGGCTTTTTTTAGTGGGGAGACAGTTAATGACTGCTTCAATTTCCTTGGGGGATATATGGCTATTCAGCTTTTCTACCTGTTCTTGACTTAATGTTGGAAGATGGGATCTGTCAAGAAAATTGTCCATTTCATTTAGGTTTTCAAATTTTGTGGCATATAGGCTTTTGTAGTGTGACCTAATGATTATTTGAATTTCCTCAGTGACTGTAGTTATGTCACCCTTTTCATTTCTCATTTTGCTGATTTGGATAGAGTCTCTCTGCTTTTTAGTTAGTTTGGCTAAGGGTTTGTCTATCTTGTTGATTTTCTCAAAGAACCAGCGTTTTGTTTCATTGATTCTTTGAATAGTTTTATTTGTTTCTAATTGATTGATTTCAGCCCTGAGTTTGATTATTTCCAGCCTTCTGCTCCTCTTGGGTGTATCTGCTTCTTTTTTTTTTCTAGGGTTTTCAGTTGGGCCATTAAGGTGCTTGTATGTGATGTTACAAATTTCTTCTTGAAGGCACTTAGTGCTATAAATTTTCTTCTGAGCACTGCTTTTAATATGTCCCATAAATTTGGGTATGTTGTGCCTTCATTTTCATTGAATTCTAGGAAGTCTTTAATTTCTTTCTTTATTTCTTCCTTAACCCAGCTGTCATTGAGTAACAAGTTGTTCAGTTTCCATGTGCGTGTCGGCTTTCTGTTATTTCTGTTGTTGTTGAGGTCCAGCTTTAGTCCATGGTGGTCAGATAGAATACAAGGGATTATTTCAATCTTTTTGTATCTGTTGAGGCTTGCTTTATGACCAACTATATGGTCTATTTTGGAGAAGGTTCCATGCAGTGTTGAAAAGAAGGTATACTCTTTCGAGTTTGGATGAAAAGATCTTTAGATGTCTATTAGATCCATTTGATTTAGGGACTCTGTAATTGTTTTTATTTCCGTATTTGTTTTCTGTCTAGTTGATCTATCCCTTGGTGAGAGTGGAGTGTTGAAGTCTCCTACTATTAAGGTATTAGGATCAATTTGTGATTTAAGCTTTAATATTGTTTCATTTACGAATGTAGGTGCTCTTGCATTTGGGGCATAGATATTCAAGATTGTGATGTCCTCTTGGTGGATTTTTCCTTTGATGAGAATATAGTGCCCCTCTGTATCTTTTTTTATTAACTTGGGTTGTAAGTCTATTTTATTAGATATTAGGATGGCCATACTCCAGCTTGTTTTCTGGAAGCATTTGCTTGAAAAACATTTTTTCAGCCCTTTACTCTGAGGTAGTGTTTATCTTTGTTGCATAGGTGTGTTTCTTGGATGCAACAGAATGTTGGATCCTGTTTCTGCAACCATTCTGTTAGTCTATGTCTTTTTATTGGGTAGTTGAGTCTTTTGATGTTGATAGATACTAGTGACCAACAATTGTTACTTTCTTTTGATATGGGGTTGGTGGTGTCACTGAGTTTCAAAGCGTGTATTCTTTTGTTTTTTTGTTTTTTTTTTTTTTGTGTGTGTGTGTGTAGTTATCTATTTCCTCTGTTTCCTTAGATGTAGTTGTTTCCTTTGGTCTTGTGTTTCCCTTCTAGTGACTTCTGTAGAGCTGGGTTACTATAGAGATATTGTTTAAATTTGGTTTTGTCATGGAATATTTTGAATTCTCTGTCTATGTTGATTGAAAGTTTTGGTGGGTATAGTAGTCTGGGTTGGAATCTGTGGTCCCTTAAGGACTGTATTTCTGTCCAGGCCCTTCTGGCTTTCATAGTTTCTGTTGTGAAATATGGTGTGATTCTGATAGGTCTACTTTCATATGTTACTTCGCCTTTTTTCCTTGCTGCTTTCATAATTTTTTTCTTTGTTCTGTCGGTTCATTGTTTTGCTATGATGTGAAATGAAGAATTTCTTTTCTGGTCTAGTCTACTTGGTGTTCTGTAGGCCTCTTGTATCTTTATGGTCATCTCTTTCTTTAAGTTGGAAAAATTTTCTTCAAAATATTTTCCGGACCTTTGAGCCTGATTACTTCTTTTTCTTCTAGTCCTATTATTCTTAGGTTTTGTCTTTTCATGGTGTCCTTGATTTCTTGGATGTTTTGTGTTTGGAACTTTTCTGATTTTATTTTTTCTTTGAGAGATGTGTCAATTTCTGCAAGTGTATCCTCGGCTCTTGAGATTCTTTCTTCCATCTCTTGTATTCTGTTGGTGATGCTTACCTTTGTAGTTCTTGATCTTTTCTCTATGTTCTCCAGCTCCAGGGTTTTCTCTATTTGTGTTTTCTTTATTGATTCTAATTCTGTTTTCCTTCATCTATTTGAATGTGGAGTCCTGCTTTTCAATGACAACTTTTTTTTTTTTTTTTTTGTTCGTTTCCTCTCTACATATCACTAATTGTGCCTCTACTTCTTTGGCTATAATTGCCTGTATTTCTATGAGAGAATTGTTTGTTTCTTCTTTATTTGCCTTCATTTGTGTGGACATTTCTTGGAGAGCTTTGTTCATTTTTTCTTTGTTTGCCTCAATTTTCGTGGTCATTTCTCTGTGAGCTCTATTTGTTTCCCCTTTGTATGTCTCAATTTCTTTGGTTATTTCTCTGAGGGCTTTGTTCATTCCATTTTTATGGGCCTCTAATAGCTGGACAAACATAGTTTTGAGGTCATTTTCTTGTATATCTAGTGAATTGAAGTGTCCATTGTTTTGTGGGCTTACTGGTGAGGTCAAGTGTCCTGATTTTTTTGGGTGTGTTTTTATGTCTGCCTCTAGCCATCTGGTTATTTATAACCCTCACTGTTTGTTCCTCGAGTCTGTAGTTCGGGCTATGATCTTCTCTTTCTGTTTTCTGGACTGTTTTTTTTTTTCAGGAAGATGAGAGAGGTTCACTGGTTTGGGAGTGTGCGTTGTGGTTTCAGTTTTGCCTAAGTAAGGAATGTGATGCTGGCGCTATTCACATGTGATTTTAGTGGGCGCAGTGTGCATGCGTGGATTCTCTGACTATTGCAGTGGCCTGCAGGCCACTATTATGCACTTCTGTCTGAGATCCAGGGATTGTTTGCCTGGATTACACTGGTGGACCCACAAGGCAGAGGCTTCAATCTTGTGGTCGCTATCCCAAGAATCCCTATGATGCCCACACTAGGGGTGTGGATGGCAGGGATCTCATCTGGTTGCTTCTGTGGAGAGGCCCTTGGTCTGGGGCAAACTCTCCCTAGAAAGCTCACTCACTCTCTTGCAGGACCAGTTGTAATGCACAGGTGTTCCCCTTGTTCTCTACTCTCTGATTTGGTCCTGCTGCGGTAAATGTGAGGGTAGACTAACAGTCAGCTCTGTGACACTGTGGCAGCAGGGACTCAGTGTCCACCTTTCCTGTGTGCTTCCTCTCTGTCCTTTCCCTCTGCCAGAAGGGGTTATGTTGACTGGTCCCGGGGTAGCGTGGGAAAGAGTTGGGTTGAGTGTTCTCAATCCCAGATCCCGGGCCCAGATCTCTCTGTCAGAAGCAGCCTGAAGGTAGAACCTATGTTTGCTGATTCCGCGAGAGTACCAGGTAGGGTTGAGTGTCCTCAGATCGAGAGTTTGGGTTTCTCTGCCAGGGGCCACTGGGTGAGCTGGAGAGGAGGTGCTGTGTCCTGTTGCAGGCTGCCTCTCTGTCCTTCCCCTCTGACCTTCCCCTCCACTAGGGCAAGCCTATGGTGGAGTTCTCAAGGGAGATTGCCAGAAGGGGTTGGGACTTCTCAGTCCTGATCCTGAGCCAGGTTTTCTCTGCCAGGGGTCGGGGGGCCGCTGGTGTTAGGACTTGGTGCTCGACCTTATTGTGCTGGACCCAGGAGAATCTCAGGACATGTTAAATGGCCACAGTCCCAGATCCCGAGCTGAAGTTTGTTTGCTAGGAGAAGCCGGCAGCACTGGGGTTGGGGTACTGTGAAGCCGCTTTGTGCCTCTCTATCCCTCCACTCCGCCTAGGCAGGGTTATGTTGGTGCTCTGGTTTTCTGTGGTGTGCCTGAAAGGATTGGGTTTTCTCAGCCCGATCTCCATGTTTTTTGTTTGTTTGTTTGTTTTTTGTTTTTTTTTTTTTTTTGGTGGGAGCTGCAGCTCTCGCTGGGGTTGGGGTACAGACAGTGTGTTGTGTGGCAGATTCTGTTGGATGCCTCCTGCCTCCTCTGAAGAGGGAGTAGAATTTTGGGTGCCGGGAAGTGCCTGGGGATCACCTCTCCGGGTGTCTCCTCCAGGAGGAGTCTGCCGTGACTTTATTCTAGAAGGACTCAGATCATGGTTAGTCTCTTTCTTTTTGGAAGTCTAGATAACTCTGTCCTGTGTTGATAAGCCCCTTCACTCACCAATTTCCGCGTTGAGGGTCCTCTTCCCTTCAGCTAAGCTTCATACTAGCCACCGCCATCTTGGAAGTCCCAGACTTAACATTATCTCTTTAGATAATGAAAACTAAATGTATCACATCCTCAGCCCATATATGTATTAGACACTTATCTCCAGAATCAATCTCTTTTTCCCTATTGTGATTCAGAGATTGAATTCCAATTTTAAGAGACACTCCCTAAGAAACCTACACTTGGAAAGTCCGACATTGTTAGGATTAACTACTATCACTAGAAGTATAAATAAAATGAGTCTATGTGTTTATTAAAAAGGATAGCTCTTTGAGAGACTATAAATTGATAAATATCTTTTGAGCCATAGACTGACATTCTTTCTGGTACTTTTCTTCACTATTCATTATACTTTTTCTTTTATGAACCAAAGATTTAGGGTATTTGTACAAATGTGCCTAGTACCAAAATATCAATTTCATATGCTTAACTTGGGGGATATAGATACATATTTCAGTTTTTAATATTTTCTAAAATACAAGAAAAAAATGTTAGTTTCAATTCTTATTAGTTAATCTATTCAACAAGCCATATGCTTCTCTAAAACCTGTGTTTGAAAGGCTGTTACTGCAGTAGCAACAGTTTATTTACATTTATGTACTGCATGATAAAATGGATAAGGTTGAGATGTAATTAAATAAACAAGTACAAGAATAGATAATTTTAACAGACATCTGGAGAGAAGCTGGTGTAATAGGGATTTGGCTACAAAGAAATAAATAACTTACAAATCACAATTGATAGTTTAAAGAGACAATGTGAAAAACATCATTTTCTCATAAATAAAGATTGAATGAGTCAGTCTGTGGTGTCACACGACTTTAATACCAGCACTTGAAAGGCAGATGTAGGTGGATCTCTGTGAGTTTGAAGTCAGCCTGATACACAGACTGATGTCCAGGAAAGTCACAGCTACACGGAGAAACCCTCTCTTCAACAAAACAAAACAAACAACAACAACAAAAACAACAAAAAAATATTGAATGAAGCACATAACTTGTGATAATCAGAGAAGGTTTCATAGAAGATTAGGTTTACAAAGTGATAATATTATTTCAAGTGAAGTCTTAGGGGAGCCAAGAATTCTAGTAAATATAATAGTTTAACCAAGTTAAACATTCAAAAACATATATATTGTATTTTTCAGTAGAAGGAATGACTTATTTGGTAAGAACAAGTATATGCAGAGCAATAGTACAGAATAATGCTGGAAACTGGGCTGTAGAATGATATTGTGAAGGATCATGACTACTAAGATAAAGAGCTAGTTTAAAAACAGTTGTGAGCTAGGGAGACAGTTCAGCAGGTATAAATGTAAGCATGACCTGAGCTCACATATTCTTCGTGCATGTAAACTAGAGCTGTGATAACAGGCAGCTGCAACTTCAACATTAAAGTAGAATGTTGAAGACAGGAATCAGTAGGGACTAAGTGGCCAGCTAGTCTAGTTAAAAAACAAACTCCAGGTTTAGTGGGACACCATTTATCAAGCAGATAAAGTATGTCATAACAAAACAGAACTCTGTTCTTCACATGTTCATAGATGCACACCCATGTATACAGCACACACACATAATCTAAAATTTTAGATATAAGAAAAAAGATCTTTTATGATAAAATCAAGTGTTGATACATCGTAAGACTGCTTCTATGTTTCTGAAGTAGTTTTCAACACTTTCAGTTTTGAGATAAATAAAGTTTAATTAATACTTTAATAAAATTAGAAAATGCAATTAAGCAGAAAAAATTATTTTTGGTAACCATTGCTGTTACCACCGGACACCCATAAAAGCAGGGAATACTAAGTTCAGACAAAGATACTACAATTTTCAAAAAAGTGTAAACTTAAAATAAACCATAGACCAAATGCAAAAGTTAACTTTAGATTGAGAACACAGTATATATAAAAAAATCAATACCAAAATCAGTGTGATTTACATATTACACAAAATGAAATGCAGCATGTCAAACCTCACTAAAATTGAAATGCTTTATTAAAGGTACCATAGAAAGAATGAGAAGACAATCCATTTATTACGGGAAATATTACAAAGTAGATATCATATAATCAGATTATCTTGTTTTAACAGTTCTCAAAATGCAACAATACAAAACTATGCAAGTTGAGTTTTAAAATCCAGGTAATTTGGTTTGGAGGTAATAGTTCATAAATTAAATCAAAAGCAAACTCTATGGAAAAACATACTTAAACAATAACGAAAAATAAAAATTTCTGTTAAGAAAGATAAGAACATAAAACAATGAGTAAAATACTAGAAAAATGTTTAGAATAATCTTCAGGAAACAACAGTCTAACATAAAAACAATTAAAAGTACTTTTACCCTGTTTGCCATTCAGAATGATATTAAAGCATCCTCCCTAGTGTCCTCCTTAGTGTTTAACATTTTTAATTCTGTATATGGCTATCCTGTATTATACTGCTAATACCCACTATATTATGCCTGTCTTTCTGTTTCTGGGTTACTTCAGTCAGGATGATCTTTTCTAGTTCCTTCCATTTGCCTGCAAATTTCATGATTTCATTGTTTTAAATAGCTGAGTCATATTCCATTGTGTAGAAGTACCAAAATTTCTGTATCCATTCTTCCATTGAGGGACATCTAGGTTGTTTCCAGATTCTGGCTATTAAAAATAAAGCTGCTGTGAACATAGTTGAGCAAATGTCCTTATTGAATGGTGGGTATATGACCAAGAGTTATATGCCTAGTTCTTGATGTAGTACTAGTCACGATTTTCTGAGAAAGTGCCAGATTGATTTCCAAAGTGTTTGTACAAGTTAGCACTCCCACCAGCAATGGAAGGGGGTTCCCTTATCTCTGAGTGAAGGGAGAGCAGGGGCTGCCTCTCTCATGACTTCAATTGCCTGGTCTTTGATCACTTGTCCCTGGTGATGCGGGCTTGCCAGGCCACGGAGGTAGAGGATCCAGGCAGTCCTGATGAGACTTAACAAGCTATGACAGATGGCAAAGTTGGAGTACTCCCCCATTCAGGGGAATAGAAGAAGGAGATGGGAAGGAAAAGAGAAGGAGGGAAGACAGGGGAGGAGTTGAGGGAGGGAGCTTCAATCAGGATATATAATGAATAAATTGTGAAAAAATAAAGGAACAGAGAGGAGATGAGGGAGGAAGGGTACGATTGGGAGGGAATGAGAGAGGGGGTTATGGCTGGGATACAAAGTAAATAACCTGTGATTAATATAAAAATTAAAAATTAATAAAAAAGATATAAAAATTTTAAAGTACTTTTTATCATTGAACTGTATGAAACACTGCTGAGGGAACCACATACTTGAATCATGGAACATGGAGAAACCAAGGTGACAATTATCTGGAAGCTTCGTCCCTAGTAACTAACTAGCTTTCATATTATTTTGTGCTATCCATACTATCAAAGGAGAAATATAATCATCATATATCCAGCTGTGAATGCTACAATATGACTGATCTAGGAAGATATGCCCATGGGTGTAATAGTGGCACAAACATCATGGGAGTAATCAACCACATTCTGATTGCAATAAAGTCCTACTTCACAAGATGAAACAGACACCTGGCGACATTATCAGTCTGAGTCCTATGAATATATAGGCTGAAGCCCCTGCTTAATGGAAATAGTATTAGGTTAAAACTTAATAATTTTTATACCCACAGAAAAATACTTATTTTTGCCCTCTTCTGAGAAAAATCTGTTTGCAGTAGATGGATAAAAGAGAGGCCCAGAACTAAGCAAAGTAAAAAGAATAGACTGTGTATTTCTCAGGCCTAAATGAAACATATATATCACACCCTCTTCTCTAAATTTTCAAAGATTACTGCGTATGATAGAGTGGAAAGAGTAAGAGAGCCACAGATTGCAGATGACTCCAAGAAAATAATATCTTCTGGATATAACAGAGCACCTGAATCTATGAACTGACAGTGGTTATGACAACATGTACAGAATTCTAAGGCAGAAAAATTGTGGCATGGAGAGAGTTGTCAGGCACAACCCCCAACTCCTAACTGTGGTGGTACTTGTAATTGTTATCTGTTTAGATGGGGAAAGGTATGTCTCCCTATTGTAATCTCTGGTAAAATGACCATGCTTCAGAAGATGACTACATATCTAAGAATATTTTTACAGAAAATTTAGTCTTGCTTTTTTATCAATAGGAAATTTAGATGGGTGAGTAGAAAAGGAACTTAACCTAGGAGAGTTGAAGAAAAGAAGGTGAGTATAATCAGAACACATTATATACAACTTTCTTAAAAACTAATAAAATATTTTTGAAGTAAAAAACATTTGAGTAACCATATGAACAAAATACTTAGATGACTGATATATATGTTAAAAGTACTTCAAATATACAAATGTATACATTTACTATTGAAAGAAAATTCACAAATATTAGACCACATTTTTTCTTTTCATTTTACTATTTTATCTTTATTTGATTTGATGCTATGGTTGTATTTCTTTTCTTCTTTTTTAAAAAATTGCTCAGTATCTTCACTTTTGCTCAATATCTTCACTTTTCTATATAAAAATGCCTCATGCTTTTTTTTTCCTGTAGAGCTGCTTTTATGAAATTGTTATTAAATCTAAAATCCTCTAATGAATTTTTTTCACTTTTTAATTATTTATTACAATTTATCCACTTTTTTTCCCAGCTGTAGCCCCATACGTTGTTGCCTCCCAATCCTTCCCTCCCTCCGTCTTCTCCTCACATGCCCTTTCTCCAGTCCACTGATAGGGGAAGTCCTCTTCTTCCATCTGACCCTATCAGGTCTTATGAGGACTGTCTGCATTGTCTTCCTCTGTGGCCTGTTATGGCTGGCTCCCCTTCAGGGGCAGGTGATCAAAGAGCCAACCACTGAGTTCATGTCAGAGAAAGCTCCTCTCTGATGGAATCCTTATGAACATTTAATTACAAGTGTTTTGTATGGTCTAAAGAAAGACTTATGTAAATCATATTTTCAATTTGAATTAATGAGTTAATTAAATATCTAGCCAGCCAAATTAAAATAAGAAATAACAAGTGGTGCATGGATGAACTGACAAATGATAGATAGACAGATAGAGATAGATAGATAGATAGATAGATAGATAGATAGATAGATAGATAGATAGATAGATAGAAAGTATCATCAAATTGAGAGGTCAAAGTATTCAATAGAAATAGCCTGGTGAGTTCTCTTTAAAGATATCTAGCTGGAGATTCCAACTGAGAGAGTCCTAGGAAGAGTAAAATGTCCCTTCAGGTAAGGCTTCCAAGTAAAAGAAACATAGCAATCAAGCAATTATGAGAGAGGGAGCAAAAGAGGAAGAGACTGTGTGTGTGTGTGTGTGTGTGTGTGAGAGAGAGAGAGAGAGAGAGAGAGAGAGAGAGAGAGAAACTAGGATGTTGAAGCAATCAGATGCAGTTTCTGATTGAGTTATCTCTCCATGGTTGAACTCATGGCTTTTGTTTTTACTGTATATCTTTCCATGTCATAAACAATATTAACATTTGTTGGGAATGCTTTACTTACTAGATATTTTCAATGATATAGTGCTACATATTGTAAGAGAGTTGATCTCTACTGAGAACCAAGGAGGCCATTTATATGAAATTAATTCACAAATTTTTCAAAATGTTTAGCTCAGCAACAAAATAAATCTTTTGACTAATTTTTATGCTGAATCAAATTAGACTTAAAGTCAACTACAAACTGTTCTGTTTTTAATACACAGATGCATTTAGAATACGTCAGGAGAATTTCTAGCCTCATGAGCAGGCATCTAGAAGATTTGGTTATAAATCTCTTCATTGGACTAATAAACTATAACTACAACTCTATAATTTTTCTTCTCTACTCTGAGCTATCACCTTCTAATATAACTTCTAGAACATTCTTAAATTTAGCCTCTGCACAAGTAAAATACCTGTCATGATGTATTTATTTTAGGCAGTACTTACATAGTCTTAGATTTAAACTTTTGTTTCAATAATGAATATAAAAACTTATAAATATAAAAACTTACATTTTTTGGAAGGGGTGCAAAAATCTCAAGCTGTGAACAAAAAGGAGAGATCTGGGTGTTAAAGCACAAAAATACATGATTGGAAAATAGAGAAGAGAATCTCCTTTAGTTTCCCATTGATTATTTGTCACAGAAGTTAGAAAGTTTGTGTGTCATTGCCTCTGCAACTAAGAGCATACAGATGTATTCTCCAGAATGTATGAAAAATCAACTCTACCTTTATCATTAGCTAAAGGCAAAAGAATTTATGAAGCACTCCTGGGTATCCATTGAGGCACTAACATTTTTATTCTTGACTAAAAAAACATATGGTAAATGAGTTAAGAAGAACATGCATTAAAAAGTACCAGAGAAATGTAAATATCATCTTAAACCCAATAACTCATACATCATATCCTTAGCCAAAATTACTTTAATGAAAGATTAGGGAAAACTGATGTATGACAAACCACAATACTCTGGGCACTGTGTACAAATTTATTGACTATAACATTTCATGTTGGTTTTGCTGAAAATATTCTTGAATTAAATGGCACAAATTCAGGAGTACTCTCCCTGGAAACAAAGTCTATTAATCACTTATTCTTTTAAAGTACCCATTTTCAAGTGGTGATGGTGGGGCAGGTTGTGATTACAAATCTAAGTCCTCCTTTGGAATGCTTCCTGATTCAATTCCCAATGCTGTGGGTGTGATTGCAATCTGAAATAATAGAAGTGAACAGCTGTAGTAGAGGCTGACAAACTTTGTACATTGTCTTTAGGGAGTTTCATTTTCTAACCCTGCTTTTCTCATGTTGCTTAAGAAATGTAATCTTAGCTCTACCAGCTTCAGTACAATGTAGACATCTGAAAACAACTTCCACACTATTCTCTTACACATTTCAAACATATAGAACATGTATATTTGGATTTTCTGCAAATCTTTTTGATATGCACATATTTTCATAAGTCATTTTTCTGTGGCTTTTTCTCACTAATTTTCATGAGGAAAAACACAACAACTGCCACAAAAGCAACTCTGTATTGGAAAGCTAAAAATAAAATATGAGATACAGATTGATAGGTGTGGTACATACATACATATGAAAACAGAATAGAATAATGGTGCCTAATAAATGAAAAAAAAAACATTGCTCAGACATATTAAAAGCTAAAATTCCGTGGACTCGGAGAGGGGAATGGGAAGAGTAGAAGGAAGAAAGGTGGGATTGGGAGAGGGGGCTATATCTCGGATAAAAAAAAATGAATAAATTTTAATAAAAATAAATAAATAAAAAGAAAAAAGCTGATATTCATGAAAACAAAACTTCCTAAACAGATGTGTAGGAAAGCTTTGTATTTTATTAATATTATGATTATTGACATTGCCCTGAACTTGTAATCAAACCAATGTTCCTAAATAAAGAAGTTGTGAATTTGTATTCATTTATTTATTTTTTACCAGTCCCATCATAGCTGGTAGATATATTCCCATATGTCTTATCTTACGATCTACAAAGTAGGGCAAAACATAGATAAGCAATTGGATAACAGTCATACATTTTGTCAAGAGTAAAGCAAGTAGACAGAGGTTGCATTGTGAGCAGGTCTTTCTTCTTTATAAGCAGTATGACTTAATTAGACATCATCATACTTGGTCATCAACTAAGAAACATTAGCATTCACTAAGTAGAATTTATATTCAGGTCATACTTTTCTTTTACACATTGGCTAATTACACCCAAGTAAGAAGCAACTCAAGGAATGATTAAGACTTTAACAATATTAAAATAATCTTCAATAAAACAAGGAAGATACTTGCATTTGCTCAATATTTATTGGTGAAAATGTTAATGCTAGAGCAAGGAAAGAAACGAAGACAATAAAGTACTTTATGAACAGTCATAATAACCCTAATTCTATCTATAGCATCAACATAAAAACAGCACTATGGTGACTTGTATTTGTGATCCTAGGCTGGGTAAGGCTGAGGCAACAGAATTCCTGGAGCTCACTGGGCAGGAAGATTTAACTAATTGCTGAATTCCAGGTACAGGGAGGGATGCTTTGCCATAAAATACGATAGGATGAGATGGAAACATGGCTCAAAACTCTGTCTGGAAAAACCAAACAACAACAGGTACTAACATGCTGTATTTGCACACATGCAGGCAAAATACTCACACACATGAACAGGATCAGGTGGCAATGGAAATACATGGGATCGGGGGGGGGGGGTAGATGGAGGGAAAGAGTACTGAGAGACACAATTGGAATGGAGGGGCATCTCTGCAAAAAGCTACAAACCTAGTGCAATGGAAACTCCCAGGAATCTACCATAGTGACTCTAGCTAAGACACATACCAAAGGGAGACTCAAACTCTTAACTGGCCATCTCCTGCAATCAGACAAGACTTTCAGTGGAGGGATTGGGACACCAACTCAGGCACAAAACCTTTGACCTACAATTTGTCCTTCCTACAAGATGTGTTAGAGTAAAGGTCATGCAGAAATTATGGCAGTGGGCAACCAAGGACTAGTTGAGACCCATGTCATGAGATAAAGCCCATCCCTGACACTCTCTGGAGGTCCAGGAATCAGAAGTTAGATAGCCCAGATACCAAGGTAGAACCAACTAAACATCATTAGTTTTATATATATATATATATATATATATATATATATATATATATATATATATATATATATATATATATAT
>NW_026585894.1:6590432-6624761 GCF_907164565.1 Psammomys obesus | reverse complement strand
TATATATATATATATATATATATATATATATATATATATATATATATCATGATTCCTACTGATATTCTTCCTAGCCCAGTTGTCATCAGAGAGGCTTCAACCAACAAATGATGGAAATAGATATAGATATCCACGACTAAACTTTTAGGCTGGTCTCTTGGAATTATGCAAAAGAGAGAAGAAAAAAAATTATAAGACCTAGAGGGGTCACTGTCAAATATGGTAATATATTTTATAGACCATACAAAAATGTGTCTTCCTATTTCATAGTTTCACTCACTCCTTTGACCCATCATTTCTTTGAATATTATATATAATATGTCATGTAATAAATATATATCTTACATATCTTCATGTTTATATAGCTTACAGTTAGTCTTATCAAAAATTTTTTTGGAATACATCAAAGGCCTACTACTATTCATGCTTAAGTCATGAATATGTCATCTAAAATATTTTATTCCAAAAGAGATAATCAGTGTTAGAAGTTTTTTTTCCTAATCTCAAAGTTATCTGAATTAATTCTTTTTATGAATTATCATGTTGGTCACAAAAATCATTATGAAATTAATTTATTCAAACATATATAAGCATTTTTATTCTGCACCTTAAACATAATATCATCCTTAATGAAATTAAAGCACATATATGATTTACAGTAGCATGGAGGCAGTATCAGAGTTTTTAAAAGAATAGGCTAAATAGAAAAAATAATTATACCTTTTTTGATTACTAGAGACCAAATTCTGGGCATACTACATGTTACACAAATGCTTTACCACTAAGCAAAATCCCCATTAAAAGGAGGTATCTTAAACAGCTTTTTCTTGGCATCAAAGAGAGAGAGAGAGAGAGAAGGAGACAGAGATAAACAGAGACAGATACAAAAAATGTTTGTGTTGAGAAAATGTTATACTTTGAAACACCATTATCCAGTTTAAAATATCAAGGAAAAGGAATGGAGGGTATATAGGTTGGTATAAAAGAAGCTTCTTCAGTGACAAACAAGAATGGATTATCTGTTATTCCTTAATGACAAGGAATTGTGGGCAATCTATCTCCCTGTTTTAGAGTTTGTGCCATATAAATATTTCTTTTAAACTGAATGGAGTTTTCATCCTATTTTAGCTCTTTAGTTTTTTCCATGATATTTTTCTGTAATCTTTCAAATTACACATGTTCAAAATTTCACTAGAATTTGGCTAAGGATTAATTATTGAACCACAGTAATTCCATTAGGAAGATAAGCTAAACTGCTGAGGACTGAGGCCAGATTCTAGGGACTAGAAAGAGGAAACTCACTGATGTGAGAGACATATTATATTTATGAGGAAAGGTAACATTTTTTTATGACATTAATAACAAGCAACTAATGCTTAGTATAGAATCTTGTAATGATGCCTCACTTCTATCATATTAGTTCTACTGCTTCAATAAATTACTTCTTCAATAAAAGACAATAAGTACAATAAGTCAAATAAGTACAAAAGACAATAAGTCTTTAATTTGAAAGAGCCCATATGATTTGTCACATGTCAATTTAGTTACAAAACCCCTTCAAAAAGTTTAAGTAGTCTTTTCCTAAATAAGAAATGAGGAGACAGAAGTAAAGTCACTCGCTAGTCAATTCCGCTACAGCTTTGATATATACCCTGGCTTCAGCCTACAAAGATGAGTACAGAATCTTTGATAAGGGCAGAAATCTGGAGAAAAACACACCATGTCCATGTTAAAATGATGAATACATTGTAAGAAGAACACATACTTTTTTCCTAAAAATTTTGACATCTATATTTACAACATTGCAACCCATGTTTTCACCTAAAGTGCATTTATCAATATTTGATAACATGACATTTCCTTTTTTTTACACTTTATTCACTTTGTATCCCCCCATAAGTCCCTCCATCCTCCCCTCTTAATGCCACCTTCCCTCTCCCTTCTCCACGCATGCTTCTCCCCAAGTCCACTGATAGGGGAGGTCTTCCTCTCCTTCCTTCTGATCTTAGTCTATCAGATCACATCAGGAGTGACTGCATTATCTTCTGTAGCCTGGTAAGGCTGCTCCCCCGTCAGGGGGAGGTGATCAAAAAGCAGGCCAATCAGATTGTGTCAGAGACCATCCCTCTTCCCATTACTATGGAAACCACTTAGACACTAAACTGCCATGGATTACATCTGCACAGGGGTTCTAGGTTATCTCCATGCCTGGTACTTGTTTGGAGTATGGGTCCCTGGGAAGACCTCTGTGTTCAAATTTTCTGGTTCTGTTGCTCTCCTTGTGGGGTTCCTGTCCTCTCCATAACCTACTATTTCCCACTTCTTTTTTTTCTTTTTTTTTAAATTTTATTAATTGCACTTTATTCATTTTGTATCCCCCCATAAGCCCCTCCCTCCTCCCCTCCCGGTCCCACCCTCCCCCCCTTATTTCCCACTTCTTACATAAGATTCCATGCACTCTGCCCAACAGTTGGCCTTAAAGTCTCAGCATCTGCTTTGATAGTCTGCAGGGCAGAGTCTTTCAGAGGCCCTCTGTGGCAGGTTCCTAGGTTGTTTCCTGCTTTCTCCTTCTTCTGATGTCCATCCTCTTTGCCTTTTGGGATGAGGACTGAGTGTTTTAGTCAGGGTCCTCTCTCTTGATTAGTTTCTTTAGATGTACAGATTTTAGTAGGTTTATCCTATAAGTCTATATGAGTGAATATATACCGTGTGTGTCTTTCTGCTTCTGGGACAGCTCACTCAGGATGATCCTTTCCAGGTCCTACCATTTACCTGCAAATTTCATGATTTCCTTATTTTTCATTACAGAGTAATACTCCATTGTGTGGATGTACCACAATTTTTGCATCCATTCTTCAGTTGAGGGGCATCTGGGCTGTTTCCAGCTTCTGGCTATTACAAATAAAGCTGCTACAAACATTGTTGAGCAAATGTCCTTATTGTGTACTTGAGCCTCTTTTGGATATATGCCTAGGAGTGGTATGGCTGGGTCTTGAGGAAGCGCTATTCCTATTTGTTTGAGAAAGCACCAAATTGATTTCCAGAGTGGTTGTACAATTTTACATTCCCACCAGCAGTGGAGGAGAGTTCCCCTTTCTCCACAACCTCTCCAGCATGTGTTGTCATTTGAGATTTTCATCTTGGCCATTCTGATGGGTATAAGATGACATTTCTTAATCTATAGGAAAGTTGTATAATCATTTTCAAGGATGTATATAATCATGGTAAAGAATTCTTTTGAACCTTTATTGAACAATAGTATAGAATTAAAAAAAAAAAAAAAACCTAAAAGGACTTTACCAAGTGTCTGGGCCCTATTTTTACTATTACACTGAGATAAATGTTTTAAGCCATACTACAAAACCTGTGATCCAAAAATTACCCTGCCTCTAAGAAGTACAGGGATAATGAGGGAACAAAGATTGAGGGAAAGTCCAACCAATAATTGTCTCAACCTGAGACCCACCCAATGGCAGAAATCTAGCAGCTGACACCAATAATGATATTCTGTTATGCTTGCAGACACAAGCCTAACTTGACTTCTGGGATGCTCCAGCCAGCTTCAGATTGGGACAAATGCTGAGACTTGGAGACAAGCATGGGGTGGAGCTCCAGGGGTCCTCTGGAAGTGTTGGGGGAAAGATGGAAAGACCTGGATGGGACAGGATTCTCACAAGAGGATCAACAGAGATAACTAAGCCAGTCTCATGGGAGCTTTCAGAGACTGAGACACCAACTAAAGAGCATGCATGATCTGGATCTAGGCCCCTTGCACACATAGAGCTGATTGGTTGCTTGATCTTCATATGAGTTGCCTGGTGAATGGGTGTGTGGGGAGGCATTTTTAACATTGACTCTATTGCCTGCTTTTGGATCACTTTCCTCTTGCAGGGCTGCCTTGCCTGGCCTCAGGAGATGAAGATACATACCTTCACTCTCCCCTTACCTAATCCCCATAATCATTCCACTTCCTATTACCTTTCCATCCAGTTGTCTTTCTTCATCCACTTCCAATACCAATTTTATTTACCACTCTGAGGGAGATTCAAGCATCGTTTCTTGGGCCCCCAGTGTTACTTAATTTCTTTGCGTCTATTTACTTTAGAATGGTTAAAATTCAATTAGATTCACCGTCTACAGTAAATCACACATACACACACAAAAAAAGGCACTTTAAAAACATTGTTTCTTATGCCAATTTGACCTAATAAATCAGCACCTCCACCTCAAGAGTCTAAGAAAGTCTTGTCCTCAGATAGCATTCAACTCTGTGGTCACCTTTCAACAAACAGATTCTTAAAGATATACAATAGGTAAAAGGGGATCTCTCCTGGAGGAGAGATAAAATATATCTTTGCAATCAACACTACATAATTTAGGTATCAGAAGACACTGGAAAAATCACCAGAAAGGATATAAATCACCCTTCTCTCTGTCAAAAAAAAAAAAAATCTTTAATGTAGTACCCAGCATTTTACTAGAATTCCGGTTTTGAAATTGGCAGACTTGATTTTTCCTTGTGAAATGGAAAAAAAATTATATTGATTTCCTAAAGTTATGCTATATAGTTTACACTAAATTTGATTATTTATTCTAAATATTTAAATGTTAACATTTATGAATAGTGTTTAAATTTTCATGTCAAAGTTCTGAGAACTTCTGTTTGTCTCCATTTTTACCACCTCTGTTTTACTCTCTCTTGTTTTCTGATGTTCTTCAGTAAATCATAAGTGCCCTCCTCCCAATTTAATCTTAGACTCTTGATCTCAATATATGGTACTTGCTACTCTAAATTGTCTTGGAAAACAGATGGTAAGAATATGATTCTCGACTTGGAACTCTCTTTCGTTAAATGTCTCTACAAATCTTCCTTTTGGCTGCAGTGCCACTTTTAGGAGATAAACCAGTTATACACAATGGCAAATTATAGGTAGAAAGTATCATGCAATATCATGGACTCAAGAGCAGTAATAACTGTAAGGATTGTTTGTTGGATAGACATTGATTTACAACAAACAGATTGGCACTACATTCACGTTTAAGTATGACAGTCATTGGATCATCCTTTTGTGTCTTGAACTAGAGAACTCACAGAGGGCCTGAGTGGTCTGAATAAGGTCACCATGACATGGCATAACTAGATACTGAGTTAATTTGGAGCTACACATACATGTTTTAAATATAAACATGGTTTTGTTTTGCTCACAGGTGTGGGATGTGAGACTGATTCAGTTGGTCCACACCAGCAGACCCTTTGCTTTGTGTGAACTTTGAGAGAAGCTCTTTGCCAGCTGAAGATAGTTTAAATCTGAGGACTCAGGAGAAAGAATAAATGCCAGAGCCCAAATAGTGGAGAAGAGAGAAAGAATGATGTTGCTCCTGATTGCTGTTATGAGACAAGAATTTGGAGAGCTCCTGAAACCAGGATTGGGCTGGCTCCAAGGAAGCTGATGACCCTAACTAGCAAGAAATATCTAAGAAAAATGTACCCCCTCTCCTACTAATCCTTTTCTCTCCTGCCTGGCACTGGGGTCTTGGCAAGGATTGGGGTTGGAGTAGGGAGAAAAAGATAAAAGGTAAGTAAAAGAATTTTTATACATATACACATTTATGCACACATGCATACACACACACACACACACACACACACACACACACACACACCACAATCCTTTACAACCTATGGACTGCTCTGAAACCAATGTGCCTACAAGAGAAGCCTGAAAGATTTACCTCAGAGATTTAAAAGTACTCCTTTCTTCCCCATGACCATGACCTGATATCACCCCTCCTTAGGAGCCCTGTATAAATTCTGAAAATTATCCATGGATGTGTATCATGAGAAACAGATATGATGGCAGTTAAGAAAGAGTCTGAGGAAACATACCACTTTGTATTAGACTGAATTCTTTAACAAGAGCTCTGTGAAATATCTCTAGTATTCTCTTGGATTGGCTTTTGTAAAGTTGGCAAAACAATGGATAATGTGCCAGACATTTTATAGTAATCTGATGATAAAATTTTAAAGGCTCAGAGAAATAAGTATGATTTAAATGATCTGCCAATTAATGTCTACATAGAGATATGATTGTTTCTTTAGGGTGAGAGAATGATTTATTTAAAAAGACAGTGAAGAATGGAGGATTATATTTTTAGAAATCTCAGTAATTAGTGTCTCCTACAAGTAAGAATATAATAAGATGATGGAATTGGGATCTCTATAGTACTTTGCAAGATGACAAAATTATGAAGTACTTGTCACAAAGCTAATATATAAGAATAATAATAGAAAATTGTGACAAGGTCAGAATTGATGTCAGATCAACCTGACTCACAATAATTGGTATTGGCAGGAACAGAAAATAATTAGTTATCTTATACTCTTCAAAAAGCATATGTTATACAAGAAGATGGTGCAGCTCCTACATATTGAAAGAGAACAAACTTAAACATAAGCTAACTGATAGCCGTGATCCTAATTATATATCTAGGGTAAAGTAAAGCAATGGATGAAAAGTTAGCTGGACATTAAATGTGGCCAATGTTTTCTAGTAGATATTTTATATGTTAATTATACTTATTATGATACTTGAAACCTTATTAGGGAATATGTGCTATGGAATGTATGAATATGGGTACGTGTGTGTACATGTATGTGCATGTTTATGTGTGTGTCTATTTAAAAAGACATGAAATAAGGAAAAAAATAACATTTGAAAATTCTCAGGTCAAGTTATATAATCTTTTGATGAACGGTCATTTCAAAGTTTTTATAAAACACATTGTCAGAACTCAAGCCAACTTTGTCTTGAAAAATCCACTGAAGGAAATTTTGTAAAATATGAGCACAATATATCAACTCACAGAGACTGAAGCAGGAGGTGCAGGGCTTACATGGCTCTACATCAGGTCTCCTGTGTTCATACTGTAGCTTCTAGCTTAGTGTTTTTTACTATGGGATTCCTGAGTGTGCAAATGAGTGGGTCCCTGATTCTTGTGCCTTCTCTTGGGTTCTTTGTCTTCTGTTGGCTTTTCTAACTTTGTTTTATCTCTTTATTTTTATTTTTGTTATACGTAAAAAATGAATGAAGGAAGGAAGGAAGGAAGGAATGAAGGAATGAAAAGCTAGTAACTAGGGTAAAGATAATCAACCACTATGCTGCAGGCTTCATATTTAGGAGGTGACCAAAAAATAATGGAATCCACAATTGTTTTGTGTATGCTTTTTATTTGGTTGCAGCTTGGTGAGTTCAGTATTTTGGTTTTTTTTTTTTTGTTGTTGTTGTTGTTGTTTTTGTTCTGCTTTTGCTTTTCTTTTTCTTTTTAGGAGTCATTATTTTTTCTACATTTTGGGCGTTTTGTTGTTATATTGTGTTTTGGGTGTTTTTTTTTTTTTTGAGAATGTTCTTAAAGCTGGGTAGATATGGAGAAGGAGAGGATCTGGAAGTACTTGAGAGAGGGGAAGAATATGATTTAAATATATTTAAACTTAAGATTTTTTTTAACAGACTTAATTTGGCTTATCTTTCTTGTATAAAAACCCTTATGTGGTAGCCATATCTGGAACCTGGGTCCTCTGAGCAGAGACTCTGGTGTGGGTTTTCCCATGATGATCAGTGGATTTCTGACAAGGAGACTTGGTGAACAGTCTCTTTCCAGAAGTCAGGGGTCAGGTAGCTGTAGGTCTTGGAGATGCATCAAAGGTGGCCTTGTCAAAGTTATCCAAGGTGGTAGTGCAGCCCCTGGATGATGTGTAGCAGTCATCAATACCACAAATCATTAGTAACTTCTTTGGCACAGGAACAGAGATGATGCCAGTGTCTCTGGGAGCAGGGATGAGAAGAACCAAAACAAAGCCACAGTGGCCTGTTCCCTTGCACGGAACAGGAACAGTGTGAGGCTTGCCAGTCTTGTTACCACAATACCCTGTCCACACAAGAATGATGGAAAGCTTGTCCAAGAAGATGGCCCCTCAGATGGATGCCTCCTTGGAGCACTTAAAACCAGGACCAATGTGACATTTTTGTCCCCAAAAGTGACAAAAGCCTTGAACCTGCTCAGGTGGCCAGCTCATGTCTACTTCTGCAATGGCATGATTTTTAGAACCTCATCCTTTAGAGATGCACCCACGAAAATGTCAATAATCTCAGATTCCTTAGTGGGCACGGAGAACAGGTAGATCTCCTCCAAAGACTTTAACTTCATGTCCTTAACCAGGAGGCCCAGCTTGGTGACAGGGATCCCCTCCCTGTCTTCAGCTTTACCTTCACGGGCCCTGCGGCCTTGGCCACAACACAGAAGCCAAGGTGGCCTCCTAATCCTGAGTCCCTGGGTATTCCAAGCCCTCCTGCTGCACAAGCAGCATCATCCACCATTTGGTGTTTTCCCAAAGAAGAGGAAGAAACAATTTAAGAATATTTTAAGAAATAAACTATAACAAAAATAAAATAAAACATGAGAACAAAAGAAAATTACAAGAGATTTAAAGTTTAATGAAGCAATTCTAATGAGATAGTAACTGAAAGTCATTAAGGAGAAGAATTTAAAATAATAGATGAATAGGAAAAAAAATAGATGAATAGGTATCACTAAATCAAGCATAGAAGTAAATTCCCAAGAGTATGAAAGCATTAAATCACTAGGTCAAATAACATTACCAAGTAAAGATCGTATGCGAATACACAAGAAGACAATTTGGGATATTCTACAAATTTTCTAAAAATCAATGGCAAGAAAAATAATTCATATTCTGATAGAGGAGAAGAATGTGCAAATCAAACAAGCACCAACCCTTTAATCGGCAACAAGGACTAAGGGCTTAAACTATGAAAACACATTTGGAGTAATACCAGAATGACAAAAAAGAAGAAAGAAATACAACTCAACAATACAAAGGATATTGCCCTATTACTCACTCATGGAAGTAATAGAAAGTAATATGTAAAATTTTAATGTTTTTCAGGATATGACACCTTTAAAATAATGCATATATAATTATTTTAAAGCTAGAGATAGGTGAAAAGTGTTCAAAAACTAGTAAATCATACACACCATTATTTATTGCCAAATGTCTACTTTCAAAATAAAACTATAAATTTGAATAGCTGTCACAAAAACCACTAGGCTCACAAACCCTGAAATATTTAGTCTATAACCCTGTACAAATGTACTTTCAGGCTAAGTGTAAAGAAATTAAAAAAAAGTAACAGTGTGGAGAAAATAAAACAGATATAAAAACATTATTTGAAAAGAGAAAGAAGGGCTGGGGATGTGGCTCTGATTAAAAGCATATGTATCTCTTCTAGAGAAGATTGCTATTTAGTTCAAAAAACCCACATGGGGCAATTCACAACCACCTGAGACTCCAGTTCCAGGAACACACTCTTCTGGACTCTATAAAGAACCATATGCAGGTACACATACTAACTAAAAACATACACACACACACACACACACACACACACACACAAACACACACACACCACCCAAATAACAATATAAATATAATCTTATAAAAAGAAAGTATAACACACATGTGCATCTACACACAAACACATTGGCTAATGTATTTGATTGTAATATACTTTTTAAAATTAGTCCTACCTTATTTTTGCAACAATTTCATCTTTTTGGATAATTGTTGCATTAATTATCCATAGTATCACTTTTTATCATTTGATAAGGAATGATATGGTAACATACTTTCCTGACTGTGCATGAACTAATGGCAGATACCTAGTAAGAAAGCTCTGACAGGTTTTGCAAGAACTGAAATGGTTAACTACTAGTCATTATGTCACTTTTTTATTTACATATTGATTTATGGACTGAAAGGTTAAAGCAAACTTCTCACTGTATTTTCTTTCATTTAGTATAATATTTTACTGGCTGAGGTTTGAACTGTGTTCATGTAGCAATTGTTTTTAGTTAAAATAGTGGAAAATGAAATTAGTGACTATCAATGAGATCTGTAGAAATTACTAGTGAGAGACTGAAATAATTAAATCAGCAAAATAAAGTTATTGAGATTAAAAATGGAAAAAAGTTCCTAGTACTTGTGATAAGGGGGTATGTGCTCATAGAAAATGTTGTCTACTACACGTAACAAAGACTATTTTACTAAATTGAAAATAATTTTTTGATATTGATTTTAAAAGTATCAACAGTAAATTAAATAGAAGATTACTACCAATTTTTCATATATGAAATAAATGGAAATAACTGTTATTGTATAAAGGTAATTATAACTTTGGTCATAGTTATCTATAGTTCACACATCTATAAAGCCACAGAACTTTGCTCAAATGTCTTTTAAGTGAGTATTTCTCTGTAAGTACATATAAATAAAAAATAATATTTTAGTCCAACTGACTAAAAGAAAGAACTACAGATTAGTTGTTTATAAAAATTAATTTATTTATAGTAAAAACAGAACTCAAAGGTACAAAATTAGCATCATTCCATGTCTGGATTCTAGTAATGGTTCTGGTTTAGGTTGTGAACTAGTGACTTCTTGTGTCTTCACATGGGAGTAAGAGAGTGACTGAGCATTTTATGGTAAGTATTTTAAGAGAACTAATCCTGTCATAATGGTCTGTCTCTCAGTGTGTAATGATATTTAGAAGGAAAAATGTCTAAAATTATTAAAAATTTAGGGGAGATTTTTTCTTTTTTAAAGTAATGTTTATTTATTACAATTTATTCACTTTGTATCCCAGCTGTAGACCCACCCTTGTTCCTTCCTAATCCTACCCTCCCTCTCTCCCTCATCTCCTCCCATTCCCCTTCCCCAGTCCACTGATAGTGGAGGACCTCCTTCCCCCCTTCCATCTGAGCCTAGCCTATCAGACCTCATCAGGACTGTCTTTCATAGTCTTCCTCTATGGCCTGGTCAGGCTGCTCCCCCCTCAGGGGGAGGTAATCAAAGAGCCAGCAACTGAGCTCATGTCTGAGACAGTCCCTGTTCCCCTTACTAGGGTACCCACTTGGAAACTGAGCTGCCTTGGGCTACATCTTTGCAGGGGTTCTAGGTTATCTCCATGAACGATCCTTGGTTGTACTATCAGTCTCAGAAAAGACCCCTAGGCCAAGATTTTTTGGTTCTGTTGTTCTTGTGGAGCTCCAGACCCTTTCAGGTCTTTCTTTCTTTCTTTCTTTCTTTCTTTCTTTCTTTCTTTCTTTCTTTCTTTCTTTCTTTCTTTCTTTCTTTCTTTCTTCCTTCCTTCCTTCCTTCCTTTCTTTCTTTTCTTTCTTTCTGTCTTTCTTTTTTAATTTATTTATTTTTTTGAGTTTTTTTATTGTTTATTATTATTAGTTACATTTTATTAACTCTGTATCCCAGCTGTATCCCGCTCCCTTAATCCCTCCCAATCCCACCCTCCCTCCCTCAGCTTCTTCCTACCCCTTTCGAATTCCACGGATTGGGAAGGACCTCCTCCCCTTTTGTCTGGCCCTGTTTTTTCAGGCATCTTCAGGGCTGGCTGCAAAGTCCTCCTCTGTGGCCTAGCAGAACTGCTCCTCCCTTGGGGGGTGGGGAGTCAAAGAGCCTGCCATTGAGTTCCTGTCAGAGATAGTCCCTGTTCCCCTTACTATGGGAAACCAATTGGTTATTGAGCTACCAGGAGCTTTGTCCAAGTAAAGGTTCTAGGTTATATCCATACATGGTCCTTGGTTGGAGAAACATTTTCAGAATAAAAGGGGAGATGTTTTTAACATGTTTTGTTCTATCATAAATCAAGCAACAGTTTGGAAAAGTAACTAAGAACATCTTCAGTGCGAACCCATGAGCTAATATACACAAAACGACTGCAAAGTGCTAGGTGCATGTTAGATATCAAATAAAATATTTTCAATCCATTTCTTTTCATTACCCTCTTTTTCTCAGCAATGATCAATTTGACAAAGTACCTGAAACCCTCACTATTCTTTTTTTTTTCTCACTATTCTTTAAGGTTGAAAATATCCTAAAATAAACTCAGCTATGGGGATTTGTATTTTAGAAAATGACCAAATCTCTCTTGAAAAAATTGCATACTTATTCACATGCGGAAATTTGGTGACACTTTTGAATTAAGAGGTTTTCAGTCCACACTTCAGTTTTACATGTATAAGTCCACCCAGAGTTCATTTCACTCTTCCTTTCTAGATACAATGAGCTGAATATCAAAACACATTTTGATTATGACAGAAGATGAAGTAAAAAGACTCACAATCATGTACTGATTTTCAAACATCACAAAATGAAAGACACATGAATATTCATATTCACTGTGTTCAAGGCTACAGGAATAGAGCAATAAAATGATACTTGGATAAATAAAGGAATTAAGAAATGTTTATCACTGGGGATTTAATTAAACATAATGTTCTTTGGAGGAAATATCTTTTAAGTAAAATTCTTTGTCAAAAATATTTGACACAATTCAATCACTTATTAAATTTTTAAATTTGATATCTATGGTTTTCAAAAATCTACCAAAAGAATAGAGTTTATATGGCATACATTCTATTCATGGTACATTAAGATATTTTTCTCTTTTATAGACTAGAGACTGAATTCCATGACCTATGCTGAAGTGATCATCTGTGAAATAAAACCCTCAATACACATGCTTTATATCTCTAAGGTCAAAGTTTGCAACTTCTTTTTTTAAAATATCTATCTATCTATCTATCTATCTATCCATCCATCCATCCATCCATCCATCCATCCATCTATCTATCTATCTATCTATCTATCTATCTATCTATCTATCTATCTATCTATCTATCTATCTATTCACTTTACATCCAGAGCATAGCCCCCAACCTCATCTCCTCCAGTCCTATCATCTCTCCTTCTTCCCTCTCTCCCTCTTCTTCTTTAGTTCAGAAATGTAGGACACTCCTCCTAACCCACCCTAACTCATCAAGTCATACCATTATAGAGCACATCCTTTTTATCTCTAGGAAGAGTTAATATATGTGTATATTTATATATATTAATATATGTATTAATAATTAATAATATAGTAATATAATATATACACATATGTATACACACACACATATATAATGGGACCTGGAGGAAAGGAGGGATGGACTACAATTAGAATGGAAAGTGAATAAATGAATTTTTTAAAGTAGTAAATATATGTATATATATGCATATATACACTATACACACACATATATATATATAATTCCATATATACATATTCCATAAATGTATATATGTATATATATATACATATATATGTATATTCCATATATATATATATATTCCAGTAGTGTTTGGTTTGCCCTAGGTCTCTGTGCTATCTGGTCTTTCATTCATGTTATATCAGACATTGGTTCCTTCTCATGAAGTGTACCTTAATTCAAATGAGACAGTGGTTGGCTACTCTCACAAATTTTGTGCCACCATTGTGCAGGTAGAATAGATTGTAGGTCAATGATTTTATGGTTGTGTAGGTATTTATATTTTTCTTTTTGTAGCCTGCAGAGACTCCATAAACCCTGTAATTAGGAGTGCTCATTAGGATCATATTCATAGATTTCAGGCAGTCTCTCTTAGAGTAGGCTTATATACTAACCCCCAAAATTCTTCTAATTCCAGCTGCCTCTGTCAATACTCTCATCCTAAGTCATGTTACCCTCCACTGGATCCCCCTGACTCCAGTCTCCAAACCTTTTTGGGTCTACAGATTGTGGCTTAGTTATCATTGACTTAACAGCTAATATCCAATTATAACTGACTATGTACCATATTTATTTTGTGGGGTATTGTTTATCTCATTCAGGATATTTTTTTTTCTGGTTTCAATCATTTGCCTGCAAATTTAATTTACCAGGCCACAGAGGAGGACAATGCAGCCAGTCCTGTTGAGACCTGATAAGCTAGGGTCAGATGGAAGGGGAGGATGACCTCCTTTATCAGTGGACTTTTGAAGGGGCATGGGAGGAGATGAAAGAGGGACGGTGGGATTGGGGAGGAATGAGGGAGGGGGTTAGAGTTAGGATACAAAGTGGATAAACTATAATTAATATAAAAATAAAAATTTAATTAAAAAAGGAAAAAAAATCAGCGGAGTAATACTCCATTGTGTAAATGTACCACATTTTTTATCCATTATTCTATTGAAGGACATCTAGGTTGCTTCCAATTTCTGTCTACTATGAATCAAAGAGCAATGACTTGGTAGAACAAGTGTACATATAACAGGACTGAACATCCTTTGCGTATATGCACAAGACTGGAAGAGCTGGATATTGAGGTAAACTGATTTCCAGATTTCTGAGGAACTATTATATTGATTTTATTGTTGATGTACAAGTTTATACTACCATCAGCAATGGATGGATGTTCCCTGTGCTGCACAACCTTGCCATTATCAGCTATCTCATAGGTTATTGACCTTAACATTTCTGCTGGGTACAAGATGGAATCTTAGAGATGGCTAAGGATGCTGTACATTTCTTTAAGTGTTTCTCAGCCATTAGTGTTTCCTCTATTGAGAATTCTGTTTAGTTCTGAACACACTTTTTAAATTGGATTATTTGTTTTGTTGGTGTCTAGTTTCTTGAATTCTTTATTTGTTTTTGAAAGTAGCTCTCTGTCAGATGTAGAGTTGGCAAAGGTCTTTTATCATTCTGTACGCTGTCATTTTCTCCTAATAATTGTGTCTTTTGCCTTACAGAAGCTTTTCAGTTTCATGACAGCTTGTTTATTAAGTCATGATTTTAATGCCTGCCCTCTTGGTGTTCAGTTCAAATTGTCTCCTTGGCCAGGGTATTCAAGGCTATTCCTTCCTTTCTCTCTAAGGTTCAGTATCTCTGGTTTTATGTTGAGGTTTTGACTCACTTGGACATGAGTTTTGTGTAGGGCAATTGATATGGATCTTTTTCCATTCTTCTACATGCAGATATCAAGTTAGTCCATCACTATTTGTTTAAGATACTTTGTTTTATCCCATTGTATAATTCTGGCTTCTTTACAAAATTAATTTAAATCAGGTGCCCACAGGTATGTGGACTTACTTCTGGGCCTTTGGTTGGATTCCATTGATCAACAGGCCTGTTTTCATGCCAATACCATGTGGTTTTTATTATTATAGCTCTGTCATAGAGCTTTAAATAAGGGAAGGTGATACCTCTGAAAGTTCTTTTTTTATTCAGGATTGTTTTAGCTATATGGGGTTTTTATTTTTCCATATGAGTTGAATATTGTTCTTTCAAGGACTGTAAACTATTGTGTTGGAAATTGATGGTGAGAGGTTCTAAAACTTAGAGTTAATTCCTGGGACTGGGGCAAAATCACAGTCCTTTCAGAGCAGAGGTCCAGCAGCAGTCCCCTACCCAGATTAACTTTAGAGTGTGACTAGGGTCATATAGGCCCTAAGAAAGCCCATGGAATGTTTTAACTCCTCCTGCCCCTTGCTACATCCTAATCTGCACGTTCGGAGGGGGGGTCAGGTGTCCCCCAGGTAGCCAGACCTAACCATTTGCAGTTTTGGCGCCTAAAAACAAACCAATCATTTTAAAGGTCAGCTCCCCTAGAGACCCTTTCACCCAATCCTATAATGCCAAGACCTATACTTCCCTGCTTGTGTTTTGACCCCTTAAAAGTCCTGTTCCCCTGGAGTTGGGGGTCGCTTGCCCCTTTGTTCTTGTAAGGGCAGCCAGCTAGCTCGAGTTTGTAATAAAGGACCCTCGTGTGTTTTACATCAGACTCAAAACCTGTTGGTCATTTGGGGATTCTCGATCTGGGTATTTCAAGGGAAATTGCCTTCAGTCTGCAGATTGTTTTTGGTAGGATGGCCATAGATGACTGGCAAAAAATGTCAAAGGATTGATTCCAAGCAATGGGTGATTTGAAGCCTTAATTGCCCATCACCTGTGGCCAGAAAAGACTTTGAATGGAGGTACTGGGCCAAAAGCCTAGCCACAAAACATGAGACCCACAATTTATCCAGCTAACAATATGTGCATTGTAAAGATGGAGCAAATATTGAAGGAATGGCTAACCAAAGACTAACCCAGCAGGAGACAACCCTGAAACAATTAATGATATTCTTTTATACTTGCAGACATGTACCTAGCATTAATGTCATCTGAGATTCTTCACCTAACAATTGGTGGAAAGAGCCAAATTTTACTTGGAATTTGGGGAATCCTGCTGAATCATAAGCCTGCATGGGTCTAACCAAACCCTCTGTATATATGTTATACTTGTATAGCTTAATGTTTTTTATGGGACTTTCTACAGAGGGAGCAGGGGCTGTTACTGATGCTTTTTTTTCTCCTTTTGGGACCCTTGCCCTCCTACTGTATTGCCTTGTCCAGCTTTAATGAGAGGGGAGGTCCCTATTGCAACTTGATATGCCATGTATGGTTAATATTATTGGGAGGTCTGCACTTTTCTGAATGGAAATATGTTGGGAGCTGCTGTTCTAGTAGCTGTTTTGATATTTAAATCTCAGCAGAAAGGCTGCTATTACCCGGTCTTCACAGGAGTCAGTGAAGAATTTCCAAGTCTATCTCTTTTTGTTTGAGACAGCAGGTGGGATACCTTGTCAAAATCACACCTCTTGTTTCACCTGCTTGTGAATTTAACTCATTGTGCTGAAGTCCTTTTACTCTGGCTTAAAAGGAGTCAGAAACAAAGCAAGGTGGCTAGCTTTTCACTAGAGCCTCTCAGAAAAGTCCAATGTGCTGTGTGTTAGTTTATTAATTTTAATCCTCACTCCCAACTCAAGAACCATTCCACTCTTCTGGCGGGTTCCTGCAGAAATGGAGGAGTAGTGGGTGGAGAGGGAGTAGACTGAGGGAATGGAGGAGTCCAGGGCAGAGGAAGAGAAGTGAAACTGCAGTAGGGGTGTAATATATGATAGAATAAATTAATAAGAATACAAATACACAAATAAAAGAATTGTGTTGGAATTTTGATGCGAATTGCATTGACACTGTTGATTGCTTTTGGTAAAATGATCATTATTACTATATTCATCCTACTAATTGATGAGCATAAACTTTTTCCATCTTCCGGTAATCTTACTCAATTTCTTTCTACAAAAACTTCCAATTTTTGTCTTATAAGTCTCTCACTTTCCAGTTTGTATCTCCTTGATCTCTATTAGTTGTCTTATTGTTCTAGCTAGAACTTCATATACTGTATTGAAGAAGTATGGAGAAAGTGGGCATCCTTGTCCCTGATTTTAGTGGAATTCTTTTAAGTTTAATTTGATGTTGGCTGTTGGCTTGCTGTATATTACCTTTATTATGTTTAGTTATGTGCCTTGCATCCCAGATCTCTCTAAGACTTTTATCATGAAGGGGTGTTGAATTTTGTTACAGGCCTTTTTTGGATCTAATGAGATGATTACGTTTTATTTTTAAAATTTAGTTAATGTGATTAATTAAATTAAATTTACTAATTTTTATATCAAAACATTCCTACATTTCTGGGATAAAGCCTACTTACTTGATCATGGTGGATGGTCTTGGATTTAGTTTGCAAGTAATTTTTTCATGTATGTTCATAAGGAAAATCAGTGTATAATTATTCGTAGTTGGTCATTTCATAGTATCCCAGATTTTCTGGATGTTTTGTGTCAGGACACTTTTGAGATTTAATATTTTATTTTAACTGATTTGTCTATTTCTTCTATAGTATCTTCAACACACTAGATTATTTTTCCATTATTTGTATTCTGTTGTTAAAGCCATCCTCTATTGTTTCTGCACAAATTCTTAAAATTTTCATTCCCGAGAGGGGGGCAGAGCCAAGATGGCGACTAGCACACACAGTTTCTGAGCTGTGGAAGTGCTAACCATTTGAGTTGGTGCGTAGAAGGACCTCTAACCCAGGAAAACAACGGTGAGGCTTCCTAAACAACAGGGAATATTTCGGGAGGCAAAAACTTTGGTCTCGGTCACCCAGAGACTTCCTTGGGGAAGGTGAAAAATGATCCTTTGATCTCGTGGCACTCCCCTCCCCCAGACTTCCTTCCTCCTTGGCACAGCAGAATCATCTTTCTCTGCGCAGATGTAACTGCCTGGGGTCTGCAGCAGCTGAGGCAGAGCTCCAAGCCTTTAGCGGCAAGTGCCAGCAGTACCCATCTCAGAATCCCAGATCCTCATGGCGGCTGCACCATCCTCCCAGGGCCCGAGTCTACTAGACACCATACTAGCTCCACAGGATCGCAATCACTGACAGTACAGCCCGCCCAATCCCACTGTGACAGAAAATATGCTATATACTCATCAAAACCAGGCAGAAACGCCATACTAGCTAGGCACACCAGGCGCTGGGAGAGCACAGTGAAGAGACCCCAGGACTTCCCAGAAAACATCTGGACTAGCAACCCAGTCTCCAGTTACAGCAGGACTTTCTAACCTGGTGGCAGAGCAGCACTGAGCTGGTGGGGCACATCAACCCTCCAGTTTAAGACTAACCAGGGCCAAACCAGAGAACAGAAAGCCTGATTACCCCGATCCCTACTGATGTGACCAGCTTGAAATCTCCAGTTGCAGCAAGACCTCATAACCTGGCAGTGACAGCAGCACGGAGCTGGCGGAGCACATCAAAGAAGCAGGGCCAAACCAGAGAGCAGAGAGCACAGATACCCTGATCTCTGCCAGGTGACCTGCCTGTAAGTGAGTGCACCCTTGAGAATCTGCAGATCCCCAGATCCTGGGATCCTTCTAAAACAGAAGCCAGGCATCGAACTCCCTCCCACCCATATACCCACTTTGGGAAACAGAGGGGCACTTGGGACATTGAAGTTCCTGCTCTGTGGGTCTAATTGAGGAGTTAAGGCAGTTAATGCCAGAAATTGCGCTGCGATCATCACTAGCGCCTGCGACATATACAGTGCAGAGCCTCTCCCACACACTCAAGGGTTCAACATTAGCCATCACTCTGTCCCTTGAGACACACGTCTACGCACAGCTACACACACACACACACACACACACACACACACACACACTTGCATTTGCCCTGTCTGCGCCTGCGTACTTTTCTCCCACAGGTACAGCGAGTCCTCAGCACATGCTAAGGACACGGGACCTCTCTCAGCTTGCTGAAGAACTCTCCAGATGCCAGAGAGAGACAGTACCAGTCTGATCTGCAGAATCCAAAAAAAAGAGGGAAGGTTTCAGATAAGCCAATGGCCAGGAGTAAGCGAAAGAACACTTCCAACATAAATCAGGACATCATGACTTCACCAGGTAACCCCAAAATTGATGGCTACTCCAATTCATCAGAAGCACAGGAGAATGACCTTAAAGCCATGCTTGCTCAATTATTTGAGGCTCATAAGGAGGAAATGAACAAATCTTTCACAGAGTTGGCCAGTCAATTGGAGGTAAAGAAAGAAGAACTAGACAAAAGCCTTAAAGAAACACAGGCAAACATAGCCAAAAAAATAGAGGCACAAGTAGAGATAAAATTAGTGGCATGTAAAAAGGAAATGAACAAGGAAATAGAGACCATCGTAGAGAGACAGGAATCCAAATTCAAACACATGGAAGAAATGGTGCAAGGCATGAAAACAGAATTAGAATCAATAAAGAAAACACAAAATGAGAAAACCCTTGTGCTGGAGAACTTGGAGAAAAGATCAGGAACCACAAAAGTAAGCATCACCAACAGAATACAAGAGATGGAAGAGAGAATCTCTGGAGCTGAAGACATCCTTGCAGAAATTGATACTTCTCTCAAAGAAAAAGTAAAATCAGAAAAGTTCCAATCACAAAATATCCAAAAAATCAAGGACGCTATGAAAAGACAAAATCTAAGAATAATAGGAATTGATGAAAAAGACTCCAGGCTCCAAGGTCCAGAAAATATTTTCAAGAAAATCATAGAAGAAAATTTTCCCAACTTAAATAAAGAAAGAGATGTCCATAAATATACAAGAGGCCTACAGAACTCCAAATAGACTAGAACAGAAAAGAAACACATCATGTCTCAGCATAGTCAAAACCTAAATCTACAGAACAAAGAAAAGATATTAAAAGCAGCCAGGGAAAAAGGCCAAGTAACATATGAAGGTATACCTATCAGAATCACACCAGACTTCTCATCAGAAACTATGAAAGCCAGAAGGGCCTGGGCAAGTATCATGGAGACTCTAAGAGATCACTAATGTCAACCCAGACTACTATACCCTGCAAAGATTTCAATCAACATAGATGGAAAAAAACAAAATATTCCATGACAAACCTAATTTTACGCAATATCTACACAGCAAACCAACCCTACAGAAGATACTAGAAGGAAAATTCCAATCCAACGAAAACAACTTCACTCAAGAAAACAGGGCATACAGATAATATCCCAACAAAAATGAAAAGAAAACAAGCAATGAAACAGGGTAAGATCACCGACTCCATTACAAAAGGAACTAACATGCATTGGTCACTACTATCTATCAATATCAATGGACTCAACTCACCAATAAAAAGACACAGGCTAACAGAATGTTTGCAGAAACAGGATCCAACATTCTGTTGCATCCAAGAAACACACCTGAGCAACAAAGATAAACACCACCTCAGAGTAAAGGGCTGGAAAAAAGTTTTTCAAGCAATTGGATCCAGAAAACAAGCTGGAGTAGCCATCCTAATATCTAATAAAATAGACTTTCATCCAAAGTTAATCAAAAAAGATAAGGAGGGCCAATATATTCTCATCAAAGGAAAAATCCACCAAGAGGACATCACATTCTTGAATATCTATGCCCCAAATGCAAGAGCACTTACATTCATAAATGAAACAATATTAAAGCTTAAATCATACATTGATCCTAATACCTTAATAGTGGGAGACTTCAACACCCCACTCTCATCAAGGGACAGATCAACCAGACAGACACCAAATAGGGAATTAAAGCACTCACAGAATCCCTAAATCAAATGGACCTAATAGACATCTACAGATATTTTCATCCAAACTCAAAAGAGTATACCTTCTTTTCAGCACCGCATGGAACCTTCTCCAAAATAGACCATATAGTGGGTCATAAAGCAAGCCTCAACAGATACAAAAGGATTGAAATAATCTCTTCTATACTATCTGACCACCATGGACTAAATAGACATCAAAAACAACAGAAACAACAAAAAGCCGACACACACATGGAAACTGAACAACTTGCTACTCAATGACAGCTGGGTCAAGGAAGAAATAAAGAAAGAAATTAAAGACTTCCTAGAATTCAATGAAAATGAAGGCACAACATCCCAAATTTATGGGACACATTGAAAGCAGTGCTCAGGGGAAAATTTATAACACTAAATGCCTGCAAGAAGAAATTCATTAGATCACATACAAACAACTTAATGGCCCAACTGAAAACCCTAGAAAAAAAAAAAAAGAAGCAGATACACCCAAGAGGAGCAGAAGGCTGGAAATAATCAAACTCAGGGCTGAAATCAGTCAATTAGAAACAAATAAAACTATTCAAAAAATCAATGAAAGAAAAAGCTGGTTCTTTGAGAAAATCAACAAGATAGACAAACCCTTAGCCAAACTAACTAAAAAGCAGAGAGAATCTATCCAAATCAACAAAATCAGAGATGAAAAGGGTGACATAACTACAGACACAGAGGAAATTCAAACAATCATTAGGTCATACTACAAAAGCCTATGTGCCACAAAATTTGAAAACCTAAATGAAAAGGACAATTTTCTTGATAGATTCCATCTTCCAACATTAAGTCAAGATCAGGTAGAAAGACTGAACAGCCCTATATCCCCCAAGGAAATTGAAGCAGTCATTAACAGTCTCCCCTCCAAAAAAAAAGCCCTGGGCCAGATGGTTTCAGTGCAGAATTCTACCAGACCTTCAAAGAAGTGCTCACACCAATTCTCCTCAAACTATTCCACAAAATAGAAACAGAAGGTACATTACCAGACTCATTCGATGAAGCAACAATCACCCTGATACCTAAACCACACAAAGACCCAACAAAAAAAGAGAACTGCAGACCTATCTCTCATATGAACATTGACGCAAAAATACTCAATAAAATACTTGCAAACCGAATCCAAGAACACATCAAAGATGTCATCTAGCACAACCAAGTAGGCTGCATCCCAGGCATGCAAGGGTGGTTCAACATACGGAAATCCATCAATGTAATCCACCACATAAACAAACTGAAGGACAAAAAACACATGATCATCTCCTTAGATGCCAAAAAAGCATTTGACAAAGTCCAACACCCATTCATGTTTAAAGTCTTGGAGAGATCAGAAATAAAAGGCACATACTTAAAGATAGTAAAGGCAATATACAGCAAGCCTATAGCCAACATCAAACTCAATGGAGAGAAACTTAAATCAATCCCACTGAAATCAGGGACAAGACAATGCTGCCCACTGTCTCCATATCTCTTCAACATAGTGCTTGAAGTCCTAGCCAGAGCAATAAGACAACTAAAGGAGATCAAGGGGATACAAATCGGAAAGGAAGAGGTCAAAGTGTCACTATTTGCAGATGATATGATAGTATACATGAGCGATCTTAAAAATTCAACCAGAGATCTCCTTCAGCTGATAAACACCTTAAGCAAAGTGGCTGGATACAAAATCAACTCAAAAAAATCAGAAGCCCTCCTTTACACCAAAGACAAAAAGGCTGAGAAAGAAATCAGGAAAACACCACCCTTCACAATAGCCACTAATAACATAAAGTACCATGGTGTGACTCTAACCAAGCAAGTGAAAGACCTGTTTGAGAAAAACTTCAAGTCTCTGAAGAAAGAAATCGAAGAAGATCTCAGAAGATGGAAAGATCTCCCGGGCTCATAGATTGGTAGGATTAACATTGTGAAAATGGCCATCCTGCCAAAAGCTATCTACAGATTCAATGCAATTCCCATCAAAATACCAACTCAATTCTTTACAGACCTTGAAAAAAAGATTCTCAGCTTCATATGGAGAAACAAAAAACCAAGAATCTCCAAAACGATCCTGTACAACAACAGATTATCTGGAGGTATCTCCATCCCTGATCTCAAGCTGTACTACAGGGCAACAGTACGAAAATCTGCATGGTACTGGCATAGAAACAGAAAGGAGGATCAATGGAACCACATAGAAAACCCAGAAATAAACCCACACACCTATGAATACTCGGTATTTGACAAAGAAGCCAAATACATTCAATGGAAAAAAGACATTATATACAAGAAATGGTGCTGGTCAAACTGGATGTCTACATGCAGAAAAATGAAAATAGATCCATATTTATCACCCTGCACAACACTAAAGTCAAAGTGGATCAAGGACCTCAACATAAAAACAGATACACTAAATCAGTTGGAAAAAAAAAGTGGGGAACAGCCTAGAACTCATTGGCAGAGGAGACAACTTCCTGAACAGAACACCAACAGCACAGGCTCTCAGAGCAACAATCAATAAATGGGACCTCATGAAACTGAAAAGCTTCTGTAAAGCAAAAGACACAGTCATCAAAACAAAACGACTGCCTACAGATTGGGAAAGAATGTTCACCAACCCTTTATCTGACAGAGGGCTAATATCCAGTATATATAAAGAACTAAAGAAGCAGAAAAGCAAAAAACCAAGTAATCCCATTAAAAAATTGGGAACGGAGCTAAACAGAGAATTCTCAAAAGACGAACATCAAATGGCAGAGAAACACTTAAAGAAATGCTCAACCTCATTAGCCATTAGGGAAATGCAAATCAAAACAACCCTGAGATTTCAACACCCATGAGAATGGCCAAGATCAAAAACTCAAGTGACAACACATGCTGGAGAGGTTGTGGAGAAAAAGGAACCCTCCTCTCTTGCTGGTGGGAATGTAAACTGGTACAACCACTTTGGAAGTCAATCTGGCCCTTTCTCAGACAATTAGGAGTAGTGCTACCTCAAGACCCAGCTATACCACTCCTAGGTATATACCCAAAATTTGCTCAAGTACACAACCAGGACATTTGTTCAACCATGTTTGTAGCAGCTTTATTTGTAATAGCCAGAACTTGGAAACAACCCAGATGTCCATCAACAGAGGAATGGATACAGAAATTGTGGTATTTTTACACAATGGAATACTACTCAGCCATCAAAAGGGAGGAAATCATGAAATTTGCAGGCAAATGGTGGGATCTAGAAAAGATCATTCTGAGTGAAGTATCCCAGAAGGAGAAAGACAAACTTGGTATATACTCGCTTATATAGACCTACTAGATATGATAAATATAATGAAATCTACACACCTAAAGTAGATAATCCAGAAATTGGACATGGGTGAAGATGATCAATCCTCATTTAGAAAGACAAATGGGATGTGCATTGAATGTATGACAGGAGTCTACCGCAAAAGGCATCTGAAAGACTCTACCTAGCAGTGTTTCAAAGCAGACACTAAGACTCATAACTAAACCATGGCAGAGTGCAGGGAATCATATGAAAGAAGGGGAGTTAGTATGATATGGAAAGGATAGGAGCTCTACAAGTACCAAATATATCCGGGCACCGGGTCTTTTCTGAGACTGACACTCAACCAAGGACCATCTATGGATGCTTGGATGTGGCCAGTGGTAGCTCAGTAACCAAGTAGTTTTCCAAAGTAAGGGGAACAAGGACTATTTCTAACAGGATCTCAAGGGCAGGCTCTTTGACCTTCCCCTCACAGGGGAGGAGCAGTCCTGTTAGGCCACAGAGGAGGACTTTGCAGCCAGCCTTGAAGATACCTGATAAAACAGGGTCAAATGAAACTTGAGGATGTCCTCCCCTGTCAGTGGACTTGGAAAGGGGCAAGGAGGAGACCAGGGAGTGAGTTGGGGAGGGGGAGGGAATGAGGGAGCGGGATACAGCTGGGACACAGAGTTAACAAATTGTAACTAAAAAGAAAAATAAAAATTAAAAAAAAAAATTTCATTCCCAGAATTCCCTCCATTTATATTTTCTTTATTGATTCTATTTCATTTTAAGGTCTTAATCAACTTATACCTTTCATTCAACTGTTTGGGTTTTTAAGGGGATTTATTTATTTCTTCACATTTTTTGCTTGTATTTTCTGGTGTTCCTTAAGGGTTTTAGTTCACTAGGATAGCCATATTAAATCTGCAGACCTAAAGAAGCTAAACACTAGGAGCATCCTAAGGAGGATGTTTAAATCTCATTCTGAATGGTAAATGTGATAGGCAACAGAAGTAGTTGAAGAGAGAAAACAGGATGGGAGGCTACTATACAGGATCCTCTGAAAGGCTCCACCCAACAGGGGATGGAAGCAGATGCTGCTGAAACTCACAGCCAAACTTTGGGTAGAGTACAGGGAGTCTTATTGAAGCAGGAGGGTTGTGGTGGATAAAAGGACATGGAGTACACAGGATTTCCACAAGGAGACCAAAAATGCTAAAAACCCTGAGTCCAGGGTGTCCAGCAGAGACTGATGCACCAATCACAGACCATGCATGGAGACCCCCTGCTCAAATGTAACCTATTTTAGCTCAGTCTCCATGTGGATGCTCCAGGAAGGGGAGAGGGGCTGCCTATGTCCTGAAATTGATTGCCTGCTCTTTGATCACTTGCCCTTGGAAATGAGTCCTTGCTAGCCAACAGAAGAAGAGTTTCCAGTCAGTCCTGATGAGACATTATAAGCTATGGGCAGATGACAGAGGAAGAGAACTCCCTCTTTCAGTGGCCTGGGGGAAGAGATTAGAAGAGAAGAGGGAGGGAGGGAAGGATTGGGAGGAGTTGAGGGAGGGGATTCAAGTAAGCTATAGAATGAATAAATTATAAAAAAATGAAAAAAAAGAAAATTAAGAAAAGAAAAAAGTTTATTCACTTTCTCACTCTGTTTTCTTTGATTTTTTAAAGGGATTTATTTGTTTTCTCTTTAAGGAGTTCTATTATCTTCATATAATTGGTTTTAAGATTCTTTTCTTGTGCTTCAGCTCTGTTCAGGGCCTGATATGGTAGGATACCTGGGCTCTGCTGGAGACATATTGCCCTAGATGTCTGAATGTTTTTAAACTGGTGTCTAGCCATCTGCGTTTGGTATGATTATAGGAATAGGTGCTGATTTACGGATTTATTTTAATTAAGTTTTGTTCTTTGCTTTCTGTATTTTCCTTGTATTTTAGGAGAAAGAAATGACTGTGTTTTGCCTGTTTTCCTGGCTTGCTCAGCTGGTGTGTTCACAGAGAATGTCTGGTGGTATTAGAGGCTGGGAATGCTAGAATGACTGGAGTGGAAAAAATGTTGGATTAGAAGATCTTTTTGATCCCTGTGGATGGTGTTTGAAAGGAAAGGGAGACCACAGTTGATTTCTTCCTTTACAACTCAGGAGCAGTAGGAGAGATATAAATCTGTCTTTAGCTTACTTGTTGGCTAGGAATAACAGTCCTTGATTTAGCAGGGAATGAAGGCTGGGTTTGGGATCTTGGAAGAAGCATCAACTAGCTTGAAGAATGTTAGGAGAAGGTCTATGAGAGTTAGGGGTAGGGGATGTCACAGAGGATGCCAAAGATGTTCTGTTACTGAGTTGGGGAATGAGTCTGGGAGATTGGATTTGGAATCAGGTAAAGAAAAAAGGATCTATTGTGTAAATGTACCCCACTTTATAAATCCAATCCTAAATTGAGGGACATCTGGGTTGTTTACATAGTCTGGCTATTACGGATAAAGTTTCTACAAACATGGTTGAACAAATGTCCTTGTTGTATACTTGAGCATACTTTGGATGTATGCCTAGGAGTGGTATAGCTGGATCTTGAGATAGCATTATTCCTAATTGTCTGAGAAAGCACCAGATTAATTTCCAAAGTGATTGTACAAGTTTACATTCCCACCAGCAATGGAGGAAAGTTCCTCTTCCTCCACATTCTCTCCAGCATGTATTGTCATGTTGATATTACCCATTCTGATGGGTATAAGGTGAAATCTCAGGATCATTTTGATTTGCATTTCCCTGATGACTAAGGAAGTTAAACACTTCTTTAAGTGTTTCTCTGCCATTCACTACTCTATTGAAAATACTCTGTTCAGCCCTATACCCCATTTTTTAATTGGATTACTTGATTTGTTGCTTTTTAATTTCTTGATTTCTTTATATATTCTACATTTGCACAATGGAATATTACTCAGCAATTAAAAACAAGGATATCATGAAATTTGCAGGAAAATGGTAGGATCTAGAAGAGATCATCCTGAGTGAGGTATCCCAGAACCAGAGATACACACATGATATATACTCACTTATAAGTGGATATTAGACATATAATATAGGGTAAACGTACTAAAATCCATACACCTAAAGAAGTTAAGCAAGAAGGAGGGACCTGGGTAAGGTGATCAATCCACACTCAGAAAGGCAAATGAGAAGGACATCAGAAGAGGGTGAAAACAGGGAACAAGACAGGAGCTTACCACAATGGGCCTCTGAAAGACTACCCAGAAGGGTATCAAAGCAGATGCTGAAACCATAGCCAAACTTTGGAGAGACTGCAGCGAATATTATGAAAGAAAGTGGAGATAGAAAGACCTGAAGGGGACAAGAGCTCCACAAGGAGAGCAATAGAACCAAAGAAATTGGGCCTAGGGGTCATTTCTGAGACTGATACTCAAAGCAAGGACCATGCATGGAGATAACCTAGAACCCCTTGACAGATATGACAGCTCAGTGTCTAAGTGGGTTCCCTAGTAAGTAGAACAGGGATTGTCTCTGGCATGAACTCAGTAGGGGAAGTGACATTAAGAATAGATGGTCGAAAGAGGAGCCAAGATGGCGGCACCAGGAGAACACCATGTCTGAGAAGCAGGACAACACACTCCATGCAGCGACCAGGAGACTGAACTCTGGGCCCTAAAACAACAGCAATAGATCATGTTTCCCAGGTGAGGGAAGGCTCTCACAGCTTGGGAATCTGTCTGGTCCACTCTCGGCTGCCCAGCCAGAACCCGGAAGAGAACCCAGGTAATTCGGGCTTTGGGTCTCTGGGCTGGTGCCGGAAGCCTGCTTGGAAGCCTGCTTATCCCAATCAATTCCCCAGGCTGATCAGTGGGCACAAGTGTGCCTGAGGCTGGGAGTTCCAGTAGCAAAAAAACCCCACGGGGAAGGAAAGTTGCCAGACTGGTCACGGGTCACCCAGTCTTTCCCTGGAAGGTCTCTCCGACCACAGGTACCTGCCTCCATCACAATTGAGAGCCCGCTGCACACGGATTGCAGCTGTGCGCCTAGCTCCAAATCCCTACTCCCTCTTCGGAGGAGGCAGGAAGCATCCAGCAGAATCTGCCACAGACCACATTGTCTGTACCCCAACTCGAGATCGGGGCAGAGAAAACCCAATCCTTTCGGGCACTCCCCCAAACGCTGCCATAACCCTTCCGCAGCGGAGCAGAAGGATAAAGAGGCACACAGCTGCTTCACAGAGCCAGAACTCCAGTGCTGCTGGCTGCTCCTAGCAAACAAACTACAGCTCAGGATCTGGGACTGTGGTCATTCTACACGTCCTGAGATTATCCTGGAACCAGCGCAATAAGGTCTAGCAGCAAGTTCTATCACCAGCACCCCACCCAAAGACCCCTGGCAGAGAAAAGCCAGCTCAGGGCTCAGGATCTGAATGAGAAGCCCCAACCCCTGCTGGCACTCCCCTGAGAACACCTCCATAAGCTTGCCCTAGCAGAGGGGAAGGTCAGAGGGGAAGGAGAGAGAGGCAGCCTGCCAAGGACACAGCACCCTCACTCCAGCTCACCCAGTGGCCCCTAGCAGAGAAACCCAAGCTCTGGATCTGAGGACACTCAACCCTACCAAGTACTCTATAGGGATCAGCAAGCATAGATTCTACCACCAGGCTGCTTCTGGCAGAGATCAGGGCCCAGGATCTGGGATTGAGTACACTCAACCTAACTCTTTCCCGTGCCACCCAGGGACCAGTCAACATAAACCCTCCTGGCAGAGAGAAAGGACAAAGAGGCAGCACACAGGAAAGGTAGACACCGAATCCTGCGGCCACACTGTCACAGAGTTGACTGTTAGCCTACCCGTGCACTTCTGCAGAAGGGCAGAAGGACCAAAACAGAGAGTAGTGAGCAAGGGGAACCCCTGTGCATTCCAACTGGTCTTACAAGAGAGTGAGTGAGCCTTCTAGGGAGAGATTGCCCCAGACCCAGGGCCTCTTCACAGAAGCAACCAGATGAGATCCCTGCCACCCACACCCCTAGTGTGGGCATCATAGGGATTCTTGGGATAGCGACCCCAACATTGAAGCTTCCACCTTGCAGGTCCATCAGGGTAATCCAGGCAAACAATCCCTGGATCTCAGTCAGAACTTCGTAATAGTGGCTTGCAGGCCACTGCAATAGTCAGAGAATCCGCGCATGCACACTGCACCCGCTAAAAGTGCACGCAAATAGCGCCAGCGTCATATTCTTTACTTAGGCAAAACTGAAAACACAGTGCACACTCCCAAAGCAGTGAACCTCTCTCATCTTCCTGAAAAAACAGTCCAGAAAACAGAAAGAGATGATCATAGCCCAAACTACAATCTCGAGGAACAATCAGTGAGGATTATAAATAACCAGATGGCTAGAGGCAGACTTAAGAACACTCCCAACAAAAATCAGGACATAAGGACCTCACCAGCAACCCCACAAAACAATGGACACTTCAATTCACTAGATATACAAGAAAACAACCTCAAAACTATGTTTCTCCAGCTATTAGAGGCCCATAAAGATGAAATGAACAAAACCCTCAAAGAAATAACCAAAGAAATCGAGCCTAACCAAGAGGAAACAAACAAATCGTGCTCTCAGAGAAATGACCACGAAAATTGAGGCAAACAGAGAAGAAATGCACAAAGCTCTCAAAGAAAGGTCCACACAAATGAAGGCAAATAAAGAAGAAATAAACAAAAATTTCATAAAAATACAGGCAATTATACCCAAAGAAGTAGAGGCAAATTAATGATACATAGAGAGGAACCGGACAAAAAAATAGAAGCTATCATCGAAAAGCAGGAGTCCACATTCAAACAGTTGAAGGAAATGGTGCAAGACATGAAAACAGAATTAGAATTAATAAAGAAAACACAGATGGAGAAAAACCAGGAGCTGGAGAACATAGAGAAAAGATCAGGAACTACAAAGGTAAGCATCACCAACAGAATACAAGAGATGGAAGAGAGAATCTCAGGAGCCGAAGATACACTTGCGGAAATTGCCACGTCTCTCAAAGAAAAAATAAAATCAGAAAAGTTCCAAACACAAAACATCCAAGAAATCAAGGACACCATGAAAAGACAAAACCTAAGAATAATAGGAGTAGAAGAAAATAAGACATCAGTCTCAAAGGTCCAGAAAATATTTTCAAGAAAATTATAGAAGAAAACTTTCCCAACTTAAAGAAGGAGATGGCCATAAACATACAAGAGGCCTACAGAACACCAAGTAGACTAGACAAGAAAAGAAATTCTTCATGTCACATCATAGTCAAAACACTGCACCTACAAAACAAAGAAAAAAAAATTATGAAAGCAGCAAGGGAAAAAGGCTAAGTAACATATGAAGGTAGACCTATCAGAATCACACCAGATTTCTCAACAGAAACTATGAAAGCCAGAAGGGCCTGGACAGAAATCATACAGTCCTTAAGAGACTACAGATTCCAACCCAGACTACTATACCCAGCAAAACTTTCAATCGACATAGACAGAGAATTCAGGATATTCTAAGACAAAACCAAATTTAAACAATATCTACATAGTAACCAGGCTCTACAGAAGTTACTAGAAGGGAAACTCCAAACCAAAGAAAACAACTACATCGAAGGAAAGAGAGGAAATAGAAAACTACACACACAAAAAAAAAAAACAAAACAAAACAAAAAACAAAAGAAGACAAGCAATGAAACTCAGTGACACCACCAACAACACATCTCAAGTAAGTAACAATTGTTGGTCACTAGTTTCTATGAACATCAACGGACTCAACTCCCCAATAAAACGACACAGACTAACAGAACGGTTGCGGAAACAGGATCCATCATTCTGTTGCATCCAAGAAACACACCTATGCAACAAAGATAAACATTACCTCAGAGTAAAGGGCTGGAAAAATGTCTTTCAAACAAATGGTTCCAGAAAACAAGCGGGAGTAGCCATCCTAATATATAATAAAATAGACTTTCAACCCAAGTTAATCAAAAAAGATAAGGACGCCCACTATATTCTCATCAAAGGAAATATCCACCTAGAAGACAATACAATTTTGAATATCTATGCCCCAAACACAAGAGCACCTACATTCATAAATGAAACAATATTAAAGTTTAAATTACACATTGATCCTAAAACCCTAATAGTGGGAGACTTCAACACTCCACTCTCACCAAGGGACAGATCAACTAGACAGAAAACAAATAGGGGAAAAAAAAAAACACTTACAGAGACCCTAAATCAAATGGACCTAATAGACATCTACAGATATTTTCATCCAAACTCAAAAGAGTATACCTTCTTTTCAGCACCGCATGGAACCTTCTCCAAAATAGACCATATAGTTGGTCATAAAGCAAACCTTAACAGATACAAAAAGATTGAAATAATCCCTTGTATTCTATCTGACCACCATGGATTTAAGCTGGACCTCAACAACAACAGAAATAACAAACAGCCTACACGCACATGGAAACCTGAACAACTTATTACTCAACGACAGCTGGGTTAAGGAAGAAATAAAGAAAGAAATTAAAGACTTCCTAGAATTCAATGAAAATGAAGGCACAACATACCCAAATTTATGGTACACATTGAAAGCAGTGCTCAGGGGAAAATTTATAGCACTAAGTGCCTGCAAGAAGAAATTCATAACATCACATACAAACAACTTAATGGCCCAACTGAAAACCCCAGAAAAAAAAGAAGCAGATACACCCGAGAGGAGCAGAAGGCTGGAAATAATCAAACTCAGGGCTGAAATCAATCAATTAGAAACAAATAAAACTATTCAAAGAATCAATGAAAGAAAAAGCTGGTTCTTTGAGAAAATCAACAAGATAGACAAACCCTTAGCCAAACTAACTAAAAAGCAGAGAGAATCTATCCAAATCAGCAAAATCAGAGATGAAAAGGGTGAGATAACTACAGACACAGAGGAAATCCAAAAAATCATTAGGTCATACTACAAAAGCCTATATGCCACAAAATTTGAAAACCTAAATGAAATGGACAATTTTCTTGATAGATTCCATCTTCCAACATTAAGTCAAGATCAGGTAGAAAGACTGAACAGCCCTATATCCCCCAAGGAAATTGAAGCAGTCATTCACAGTCTCCCCTCCAAAAAAAAGCCCTGGGCCAGATGGTTTCAGCGCAGAATTCTACCAGACCTTCAAAGAAGTGCTCACACCAATTCTCCTCAAACTATTCCACAAAATAGAAACAGAAGGTACATTACCAGACTCATTCTAAGAAACAACATTCACCCTGATACCTAAACCACACAAAGACCCAACAAAAAAAGAGAACTTCAGACCTATCTCTCTTATGAACATTGATGCAAAAATACTCAATAAAATACTTGCAAACCGAATCCAAGAACACATCAAAGATATCATCCAGCACGACCAAGTAGGCTTCATCCCAGGCATGCAAGGGTGGTTCAACATACGGAAATCCATCAATGTAATCCACCACATAAACAAACTGAAGGACAAAAACCACATGATCATCTCCTTAGATGCTGAAAAAGCATTTGACAAAGTCCAACACCCATTCATGTTTAAAGTCTTGGAGAGATCAGGAATAAAAGGCACATATCTAAACATAGTAAAGGCAATATACAGCAAGCCTATAGCCAACATCAAACTCAATGGAGAGAAACTTAAATCAATCCCACTGAAATCAGGGACAAGTCAAGGCTACCCACTCTCTCCCTACCTCTTCAACATAGTGCTTGAAGTCCTAGCCAGAGCAATAAGACAACTAAAGGAGATCAAGGGGATACAAATCGGAAAGGAAGAGGTCAAAGTGTCACTATTCGCAGATGATATGATAGGATATACGAGCGACCCCAAAAATTCAAACAGAGAACTCCTCCAGCTGATAAACACCTTCAGCAAAGTGGCAGGATACAAAATCAACTCAAAAAAATCAGAAGCACTCATGTATACCAAAGACAGGCCGAGAAATAAATTAGAAAAACAACACCCTTCACAATAGCCACTAATAACATAAAGTATATTGGGGTGACACTAACCAAGCAAGTGAAAGACCTGTTTGAGAAAATCTTCAAGTCTCTGAAGAAAGAATTTGAAGAAGATCTCAGAAGATGGAAAGATCTCCCATGCTCATGGATTGGTAGGATTAACATTGTGAAAATGGCCATCCTGCCAAAAGCAATGTACAGATTCAATGCAATTCTCATGAAAATCCCAACTCAATTCTTTACAGACCTTGAAAAAAAGATTCTCAAATTCATATGGAGAAACAAAAAACCCAGAATCTCCAAAACAATCCTGTACAACAACAGATCATCTGGAGGTATCTCTATCCCCAATCTCAAGTTGTACTACAGAGAAATAGTAATAAAAAATGCATGGTATTGGCATAAAAACAGAAAGGAGGATCAATGGAACCACATAGAAGACCCAGAAATAAACCCACACACCTATGAATACTTGATTTTTGACAAAAAAAAGCCAAAACCATTCAATGGAAAAAAAAGACAGCATCTTCAACAAATGGTGCTGGTCCAACTGGATGTCCACATGCAGAAAAATGAAAATAGATCTATATTTTTCACCCTGCACAAAACTAAAGTCCAAGTGGATCAAAGACCTCAACATAAAATCAGATACTCTAAATCTGTTAGAAGAAAAAGTGGGGAACAGCCTAGAACTCATTGGCACAGGAGACAACTTCCTGAACAGAACACCAACAGCACAGGCTCTAAGAGCAACAATCAATAAATGGGACCTCATGAAACTGAAAAGCTTCTGTAAAGCAAAGGACACTGTCATGAAAACAAAATGCCTGCCTACAGATTGGGAAAGAATCTTCACTAACCCTTTATCTGACAGAGGACTAATATCTAGTATATACAAAGAACTAAAGAATCTGAAAAGCAGTAAACCAAGTAATCCAATTAAAAAATGGGGAACAGTGCTAAACAGAGAATTCTCGACAGAGGAATATCGAATGGCAGAGAAACACTTAAAGAAATGCTCATCCTATTAGTCATCAGGGAAATGCCAATCAAAATGACCCTGAGATATCACCTTACACCCATTAGAATGGCCAAGATGAAAAACTCAAGGGACAACACATGCTGGAGAGGTTGTGGAGAAAGGGGAACCCTCCTCCACT
>NW_026585894.1:6579191-6587432 GCF_907164565.1 Psammomys obesus | reverse complement strand
ACATGGGGTAAGATTATCAATCCTTGTTTAGAAAGACAGATGGGATGTGCATTGAACATATGACAGGAGTCTACTGAGTGCATTTGAAAGACTCTAACTAGCAGTGTTTTCAAAGCAAAGACTCATGACCAAACCTTTGGCAGAGTACAGGGAATCATAAGAAAGAAGGGGAGTTAGTCTGATGAGGAAAGGATAGGAGCTCCACAAGGACCAAATATATCTGGGCACAGGGTCTTTTCTGAGACTGACATGCAACCAAGGACCATGTATGAATATAACTTAGAACCTCTGCTCAGATGTAGCCTGTGGTAGCTCAGTAACCAATTGGTTTCCCAAAGTGAGGGGAACAAGACTATTTCTAACAGGAACTCAATGACTGGCTCTTTGGCCTCCCCACCCCCCAAGGGAGGAGCAGTCCTGTTAGGCCACAGAGGAGAGCTTTGCAGCCAGTCCTGAAGATACCTGATGAAACAGGATCGGATGAATGGGGAGGAGGTCCCCCCTATCAGTGGACTTGGCAAGGGGCACGGTGGAGATGAGGGAGGGAGGGAGGGACTGGGAGAGAATGAGGGATCGGGATACAGCTGGGATACAGAGTTAATAAAATATAACTGATAAGAAAAAAATAACAATAAAAAATAAATAAATAAATAGGTAAATAAATAGGTAAATAAATAGATCAGGAAAGAGTGACAAAGTGAAAAAAAAAAGAATAGATGGTCTATGAAATCAGGTGATATAGACAAAAAGGTAGGAAGACTGCAGCTGCTGTCTTTTTGTTTTTGTTTTGTTTTGTGCTTCAGTCCTAGAGAAGACACTGGAGAATTAGATTTGGAGGGAGAAGGAGGTAGCAAGTGTCTTTAGTTAAGTTACTATTTCCCTGTTATGCTTGGCTGATGTGTTACCAGTGAATATCTGCTGGTGATAAAGGGTGGAACAATGTGATGATTTGGAGGAAAGAAGTTTGTGGGAGAAGATATTTATGGCCCATTGGGGATGGAATCAGAGAGAAAAAGGAGACCTCAATTTTTCCTGCTATAGAACTGAAGATAAAACTGGGGCTGGGGGTAGTAGTGTTGTTAGAGTGAATCTCAGGAAGAGCTTGGATTAGCAGGGACTGCCTGCTAGGTTTTTAGTCTGGGTCAAAGCATTAAGTAGTGATGGGAGTTTAGAAGGGGGAAGATCTATATAATTCACAGATTCACCAGAGTTAGGAAGGGATAGAGAAGTGCACAGGCTGCCAAGTGTGCTCTCCTGTAGAGCTAGTGATGAGACTGGGAGATTTTTAACTGGGGGATTAGAAGCTTGGTGTGCAGTCTACTGGTTTTTCTGGCAGGTATATCCTATGGGTTATGACAAAGTGTCTGATGGAGGTGGGGTCTGGAAAAAGCAAGAATTGGTAGAGAGAGGTTAGAAAAGGAAGATCTCTGTGATCTAGAGAAGAAAGGAACTTGAGGCGGTACACAGGGAAGGCAGCTACAGGTGCTCTGCTGTTGAGGTGAGGATGCGAGTGAGGATTGAATCTGTCTAGGGAAGAGAAAGTCTGCACTTCACCTACTTGGGTTTTCCTGGTTTCATATTTTAATAAAAATTTTTTGAAAAATGCATCCTCAAGATTCTACTTTGTTGCCAGAATTATCATCATCCACTGCAGTGTCACAAACAAAACAACTGAATTACAGAAAAGGAAACTTTTCTTACTGGTGTGGTAGTCTGCCAGGCAGTGGAATACCCAAAACAAATTATTTCTAACTAAGTCTTAACCTCCATGGTTCTCCTCCTTTGTTGAAATGAAGAATACCCTAGGTTCCCTCTGTAAGGTTATGGGAAATAGTAAATAATGACGATTAAGCATGCAACAGATCTTGTATATGAAAGAGGTTTATTAGACAGATATGAAGAGAGGAAGAGAAAGGAGAGAAGAGCATGATGGAGGGAAAGAGAGAGAGAGGGAAAGAGAGAGAAGGGGGCTCTCCAATAGAGAAAGGGGAGAAGGCCAAGAGTCCAAGAGAGAAGAGAGACCAAGAGAGGAAGGATCAAGAGAGGGACCATATGGCCAGCTGGTCCCATTAAGGGGCAAGGTAATCACACCTTCCAGGTATGGCCACATGGCCAGCAACACATGATGACATCATAGGTTACTAGGCCACCCAGAAGCAAGTTTGGTTCTCAGAAAGCACACAGATAATTGTAAATAATATAAGAAAGAGAGGAGAACAAAGCACAGAGTACAAAATAATTAATTACATTTATTTCAGCAAATCACAGATGCTCAGACATTTTTAAAAAAATGAAAGGCTGTAAGAAAAGGAAACAGATCACTATAAAACTTTCCTAAAGAACTTGAGAAACTTTTGGCTCATCTTACTATTTGTAATACAGAACAAATGTTTCCTTTTCTTACATGCAAGTAGTTTACTTCTCTACTTTGAAAATGCCTTAGCAACTGTGATATCCTGAAATTAAAAAAAATACATAATTAGCATTATTATTTATAATTTCTGTGTATATGTGTTTAATTTCACTTTTTAGATTATAGGTCCAAGTATGCTGCTCTAAATATGTGTGAATTTTTGTGTACATTAGTTGTCACTGGCCAGCAGTGACACCTGAATAACACCTGAGAGAGGGCTGGGAGAGAGAGAGAGACAGGGTGACACAGAGAAGGACACCAAGTCTACATGCTGATCCAGGTGTCGATTTAATGGACGTCAGGTCAACACTTAAGTAGGCAAAAAAGTACAAGCAGTTTCTCATGTAGGAGCTTTGCTTGGTCAAAACATAGGAGAGCTCACTCAAGGCTACACAGAGCCTGCTGTCTGGTTACTATGGTTGCACAGAGTTTCTCGGGGTCAGAACAGTCTGCTGTAGTACCACCAAGGTCAGTTTATGAGAAACTGGACTTTGGAAAATAGCCAAAGCCAAGAGGCCGAATTCCACTGCTCAGATGCCATTAACTCCAAATTTGCCATTAGTTCCAAAAAGGCTGCCACAATTGGTAATTTACATTTTTTGTATATGTAAAACTACATATTATGTAATATGGTAACTTAAAGTGTAGTCTTTTTGAAAACGTTCACATTATTTTACATATCAGCTGCACAATTTTCTGACTAGCTATGTTTCAGGGTTCCAGTTTTCCAATGTCATGGATAAGGCTTGTTAACTGATTTATTTTTATTTTAACATTGTAAATATTATAGGCTTGAAAAAATGCCTCATTATATATTGTTTTCCTAAATACTAAAAATGCTGAACATCTTTTCATGCTCCACTGGACATTTTTGCATATTCTTTGAAGAAATGTTTACTTAGAGTACATCCATCCATACTTAACTTGGAAGTCTTTATATGATTAATTTACTAATATTCTTTCTATTCTGAATATTAATGCATTATGAAATACATGAAGGCCAAATATTTTATCAATCATGTAAGACAGATTTATCCTTCTTAGTAAAGTGATTGGAAATATCAATGCTCTTAATTTTTGTGAATTTCCATGTATGTGCATAAATAAGTACGCATGTAGTCTTATATGTTTGGCCCTACGTATAAAAACACATTCAGTGGTTATTTCTTCTTTTTTTTTTTTTTCCAGTGGTTATTTCAGGACAAGGTTCAATATTGAAAAAACTTTTCTTTGGTTTTGAGACAGTGTCTCTTTATATATCACTTGATGGCCTAAAACTCACTATATAGGTGTGGCTGACCTTGAATTCAAATCATACTTCCTCTGATGCCTCAATCTGGCAGGTGTATGCAACTACAGCTGACAGCAAACAAATGTAGAATATATAACAATGGTATCCAAACGATAGTTATATATTGTAGATTTTAACTGTAAACTTTAGGTCTGTCTGATGTCCCATCTTTCAATTACATTATTTTTATTCTATCATTGTATAAATAAAAGCATGTGGTATCTATTGTTAAGCAATATGGAAAATAAAGGTCTTCTAGAAGGTATGGCAATGGTACCCTGATGATGTCTACATTCCACTTCTCAGAGCTTATGAGCTTGTTTAGTTATATGACAAATTTTTATAAGTGAGTTATAAATTTAATGAAAACTATTAATATACTAAGGCCCATTTCAGACACATGACCTTCAAAATTATAACAAACAGTGTTATTTTAAAATACTAAAATTTAATTCCCAATATTTAAGATTCTAGATTCTTTCCATGAAGATATTCTTAATTATATCTATATATTTTATATGACTATATAAAGGAACAATCAAGTTTGAAGAATTAAAATTCAGATATTTATATAGACATTATCCTATCTACTACAATACATATACCAAATTTCATGTGCCTTCATTCTGTGACCTATGAAATAAGTTGTAGTAGAAAACTGCATTCAGGCAGCTCAGTCTGCATCCTCATAATGCCTGGTACCACCCAGGACTGCTCTACCTGTATTCTCAGAGGCCCACTGCCATCAGGGACCACCAAGTTAGAGCTCTTCCCTAACAATTCCCTGCCTGTCTTGTCCAATCCCCAACTCCATCCCCTTACCTGACCCTCCACAGAAACCCAGTATAATATAGATACACTTCATTCCTAGCCAACATCTCAACCTGCATCCCTGTGATTTCTGCTTCCACCTGGGATAGACAGATGAGACCCCTATATTCCAGTCCCCTGCTAGGTACCCCTGGAAAAGCCCAGCAGTGATGAGTTACACCCTGTCACCTGTGTGCTCCATCTCACAGCCCACAGTTCTATCTAAATTCCCAGAGGCCTGCTGCCATCAGGAACTACCAGGTGAGATCCCTCCCCATCCAATTCTTTGCCTTCGGTTTCCCTTCAGATAACCCAGCAGCTGTAAGTTGCACCGTGTCCTCTATAAATGCCATTCTGGGCATACAGCTCTGCCTGCATCCCTAAGGACATGCTGTCATCAGGCACCAGCAAGTAAGACTTGTTCCCATCTCAATCACCTGTCTGCTGGTCCCCTTGAAATACTCTCAACAGAGGTAAACTGTACCTGTTCCCCTGCACTCCATTTTTTTGGTCCACAACTCTGCCTGCATGACTGGAAACCTGCCAAAACTAGAGACAACCAGATGGCTGAAGGAATCAACAGATATTAGAAAACTGAAATAACCTTATCAGACCACCATGGATTAAAGCTACACTTCAACAACAACAGAAATAACAAAAAGCCTACAAACTCAAAGAAACTTAACAAGTCACTTCTCAATGACCAATGGGTCAAGGAAGAAATAAAGAAATTAAAGACTTTCTAGAATTTAATGAAAATGAAAGCACAACATACCCAAACTTGTGGGACACAATGAAAGCAGTGGTAAGATGAAAGCTTATATCACTAAGTGCCTTTGTAAAGAACTTAGAGAGTTCTTTTAGAGAGTTCTTTTTTAGAACTCATGCTAGCAGTTTAAAAGCACACCTGAAAGCTCTAGAAAAAAAGAAATAAGCCCACCCAGTAAGAGTAGATGGCTGGAAATAATCAAACTCAGGGCTGAAGTCCATTAATTAGAAACAAGTACAACAATACAAAGAATCAATGAAACAAAGAGCTGTTTCTTTGAGAAAATCAGGAAGATAGAGGAAAACTTAGTCAAATTAACTAAAAGGCAGAAACACAGTATCCAAATTAACAAAATTAGAAATGAAAATGGGGAACATAACAACAGATAGTGGACAAATACAAAGAATCATTAGATATCCTGGATTTTGATTTGTCTTATTTTATTGTGTGTGTGTGTGTGTGTGTGTGTGTGTGTGTGTGTGTGTGTGTTCTTTTCCTGGTCTTTAGCGATCTGGTTGTCTGTAGTCTTGACTCTTTGTTCTTTGAACCTGTATCACAGACTGGATCTGCCTGTCACTGGAGTCTGGAGTAGTCTTCAGAATGAACCCAAAGGAACAGGAATGGGTGCTGGCGTTTTGGATGCAGCCATGCTGGGATGGATAATACAGAAAGCCTGGGGCAGGCATAGGTGGCACAGGTGATGCTGGTGGCATGGGTGGCAAGGGGAGCAGCTGTCAGGGGTGTGTGTGGCAGAGCCATGGATGCCTTGATAGACAGGGGCATGGACATCTCAGGTGGAAGCTGGGCGAGAGTATCTGCCTCAGGTAGCAATCACAGGTTTCCACTGCCTCAAATGGCAGCTGAGCTGTGGCTTACCTGACATAGCATTCCTGGTACTCAGATTCGTCTGAACCTGCCATGTTGAATCTAGGATGCATATGATTTTATTTTCCACCTGTTCTTCACGGGTGGACCGGTAGAACCCTGGTTTCGAGGTTGGGATGCTGTCGCAAAAAAATCAAACGCTGCCCTCAGGAGAGCAGGAGGGATCCGATCTCTGGCTGCAGGAGCTGCACCTGAGGGCCTGTACTCTGTCAAATATGCAGAAAAGGTAGGAGCTCCAAGTTTGTGATTCCTGAACCTGGGAGAGAGCCACAGGGGTCCTGAATCTAATGGTACCCAACTCTTGAGATGTCCTCTTCTGTCTGGGAATCACTAAAGTTGGTGTTTGGGATCCACCTTTTGTAGTCTCTGATCTTCCAACCCTTAGATATGGCACACACTGGTCACTGCCATTTTGGAACCCCACCACTACTACCACCAGTTGGACTTCTTAATTTCCATATACTATAAGTGCTTATATTTTTATATCTAACTTTTTATTGTTCTAGAACTGTTCTGTAGCATTTCAATGAGGATATACTTGTATTGTTCATATTTATTTGGTCTTATGTGATATTTCTGGATGTACATAAAGCTAAACAAATTTAATCTAGCCCAATCCAGCCCTCCTTTATTAATAAACCACTTCACCTTTCTCTTATATTTATTGCTCTTATATATTTGCTCTTATATTTTAATTGCTCTTATATTCAAGTAGACTCTACTTTTTGAAAACTTTAAATATGAAGGAAAATGTGGTTCTTGTCTTTCTGAATCTGGTTTATATACTTTAACATTATGTTGTCTGATTCAGTACATTTTGCTTTTCCTATAAGGAATAGTATAGCTGGGCCTTGAGGTAGAAATATGAAGGTCTTGCCTACCGTGTTCTTGCAAAGCTTGGCAGTCAACTATCCTGCATCCAGTTTGTCCAGAATTCTGTCTGCAGTAGAAGCAGGGCATTTCTTCCCCAGTGGTTACTTTACAGTATATGAAGCCATCTCATAAAGGAGAATTTTTTGATGCTAATCATTTTCTTCGAAGTCAAAAAGATCATATCATATTCCATAGATCTCTGAGGTTTTGGAACACCATCTGTCTCTAGTATATCTGAATTACTTGTTTCTAACCATATATTGATTTAGAAAACATCTGTGTTTCACGAAAATAGGACCTTATAAATCCACAAATTTAATTCACTGGTAGTTTGCATATATTAATTATCCTAAACACTTTATGATAGTAGCTTTCAAAAGTACTAGAATTTTACAATGAATTATTAAGAATTACATAGGTATAATACCTTAAAAAGAGTTAATATATAATATGTTGTAACCAAAAAATAACCTTAATTTTGTGTCAATATGCAAATGATCAATACCAAGGTAACCAATTATAACCTTAGTTTTGTATCAATAAACAAAGATTTATTTATTTTATTTTATTTTATTTTTTCTTATCAGTTACATTTTATTAATTCTGTATCCCAGCTGTGTCCCGATCCCTCATTCCCTCCCAGTCCCTACCTCCCTCCATCATTTCCACCATGCCCCTTGCCAAGTCCACTAATAGGGGGGACCTCCTCCCCATTCATCTGATCCTGTTTTATCAGGTATCTTCAGGACTGGCGGCAAAGCTCTCCTCTGTGGCCTAACAGGACTGCTCCTCCCTTGGGGGGGTGGGGAGGCCAAAGAGCCAGTCATTGAATTCCTGTTAGAAATAGTCCTTGTTCCCCTCACTTTGGGAAACCAATTGGTTACTGAGCTACCACAGGTTACATCTGACCAGAGGTTCTAGGTTACATAAATACATGGTCCTTGGTTGCATGTCAGTCTCAGAAAAGACCCTGTGCCCAGATATATTTGGTCCTTGTGGAGCTCCTATCCTTTCCTCATCAGACTAACTCCCCTTCTTTCTTATGATTCCCTGTACTCTGCCAAAGGTTTGGTCACGAGTCTTTGCTTTGAAAACACTACTAGTTAGAGTCTTTCAAATTCGCTCAGTAGACTCCTGTCATATGTTCAATGCTCATCCCATCTGTCTTTCTAAACAAGGATTGATAATCTTACCCCATGT
>NW_026585894.1:6548150-6576191 GCF_907164565.1 Psammomys obesus | reverse complement strand
CCAGAGTGGTTGTATCAGTTTACATTCCCACCAGCAGTGGAGGAGGGCTCCCCTTTCTCCACAACCTCTCCAGCATGTGTTGTCCCTTGAGTTTTTGATCTTGGCCATTCTGATGGGTGTAAGGTGATATCTCAGGGTCGTTTTGATTTGCATTTCCCTGATGTCTAATGAGGATGAGCATTTCTTTAAGTGTTTCTCTGCCATTCTATATTTCTCTGTCAAGAATTCTCTGTTTAGCTCTGTTCCCCATTTTTTAATTGGATTACTTGGTTTGCTGCTTTTCAGCTTCTTTAGTTCTTTGTATATACTCGATATTAGTCCTCTGTCAGATAAAGGGTTAGTGAAGATTCTTTCCCAATCTGTAGGCAGGTGTTTTGTTTTGATGACAGTGTCCTTTGCTTTACAGAAGCTTTTCAATTTCATGAGGTCCCATTTATTGATTGTTGCTCTTAGAGCCTGTGCTGTTGATGTTCTGTTCAGGAAGTTGTCTCCTGTGCCAATGAGTTCTAGGCTGTTCCCCACTTTTTCTTCTAACAGATTTAGAGTATCTGGTTTTATGTTGAGGTCTTTGATCCACTTGGACTTTAGTTTTGTGCAGGGTGATAAATATAGATCTATTTTAATTTTTTTGCATGTGGATATCCAGTTGGACCAGCACCATTTGTTGAAGATGCTGTCTTTTTTCCATTGAATGGTTTTGGCTTCTTTGTCAAAAATCGAGTATTCATAGGTGTGTGGGTTTATTTCTGGGTCTTCTATGTGGTTCCATTGATCCTCCTTTCTGTTTCTATGCCAATACCATGCAGTTTTTATTACTATTTCTCTGTAGTACAACTTGAGATCGGGGATGGAGATACCTCCAGATGATCTGTTGTTGTACAGGATTGTTTTGGAGATTCTGGGTTTTTTGTTTCTCCATATGAAGCTGAGAATCTTTTTTTCAAGGTCTGTAAAGAATTGAGTTGGTATTTTGATGAGAATTGCATTGAATCTGTAGATTGCTTTTGGCAGGATGGCCATTTTCACAATGTTAATCCTACCAATCCATGAGCACGGGAGATCTTTCCATCTTCTGAGATCTTCTTCAATTTCTTTCTTCAGAGACTTGAAGATTTTCTCAAACAGGTCTTTCACTTGCTTGGTTAGTGTCACCCAAATATACTTTATGTTATTAGTGGGTATTGTGAAGGGTGTTGTTTCCCTAATTTATTTCTTGGCCCTTTTTTCTTTGGTATACAGGAGGGCTTCTGATTTTCTTGAGTTGATTTTCTATCCTGCCACTTTGCTGAAGGTGTTTATCAGCTGGAGGAGTTCTCTGTTTGAATTTTTGGGGTTGCTCATATATACTATCATATCATCTACGAATAGTGACACTTTGACCTCTTCCTTTCCGATTTGTATCCCCTTGATCTCCTTTAGTTGTCTTATTGCTCTGGCTAGGACTTCAAGCACTATGTTGAAGAGGCAGGGAGAGAGTGGGTAGCCTTGTCTTGTCCCTGATTTCAGTGGGATTGATTTAAGTTTCTCTCCATTGAGTTTGATGTTGGCTATAGGCTTGCTGTATATTGCCTTTACTATGTTTAAGTATGTGCCTTGAATTCCTGATATCTCCAAGACTTTAAACATGATTGGGTGTTGGACTTTGTCAAATGCTTTTTTAGCATCTAAGGAGATGATCATGTGGTTTTTGTCCTTCAGTTTGTTTATGTGGTGGATTACTCACTCTCTTGCAGGACCAGTTGGAATGCACAGGGTTTCCCCTTGCTCACTACTCTCTGTTTTGGTCCTGCTGCGGAAGTGCACGGGTAGGCTAACAGTCAGCTCTGTGACACTGTGGCCGCAGGACTCGGTGTCCACCTTTCCAATGTGTTGCCTCTTTTTCCTTTCCCTCTGCCAGGAGGGGTTATGTTGACTGGTCCCTGGGTGGCGCGGGAAAGAGTTAGGATGAGTGTACTCAATCCTAGATCCTGGGATCAGATCTCTCTGCCAGAAGCAGCCTGGCAGTAGAATCTATGTTTGCTGATCCCAAGAGAGTACCCGATAGGGTTGAGTGTCCTCAGATCCAGAGCTTGGGTTTCTCTGCTAGGGGCCGCTGGGTGAGCTGGAGAGAGGGTGCTGTGTCCTTGGCAGGCTGCCTCTCTGTCCTTCCCCCCTGACCTTCTCCTCTGCTAGGGCAAGCTTATGGAGGTGCTCTCAGTGGAGTGCCAGCAGGGGTTGGGGCTTCTCAGTCGGATCCTGAGCCCTGAGCCAGCGTTTCTCTGCCAGGGGTCGTGGGGGGGGCGCCGGTGATAGAACTTGCTGCTAGACCTTATTGTGCTGGATCCAGGATAATCTCAGGACGTGTAGAATGACCACAGTCCCAGATCCTGAGCTGTAGTTTGTTTGCTAGGAGCAGCAGGCAGCACTGGAGTTCAGGCACTGTGAAGTCGCTGTGCGCCTCTTTATCCTTCTGCTCCACTGTGGCCGGGTAATGGCGGCGTTTGGGGGAGTGCCCAAAAGCATTGGGTTTTCTCAGCCCCGATCTCGAGTTGGGGTACAGACAATGTGGTCTGTGGCAGATTCTGCTGGATGCCTCCTGCCTTCTCCGAAGAGGGAGTAGGGATTTTGTGCTGGTTGTACAGCTGCGCAGCTGTAATCCCTGCGCGGCAGGAGCTCAATTGTGATGGTGGCAGGTACCTGTGGTCAGAGAGACCTTCCAGGGAAAGACTGGGTGACCGGTGATCAGTCTGGTAACTTTCCTTCCCCTCAGGCACCCTTGTGCCCACCGATCAGCCTTGGAAAGTGATTGGGTCAAGCAGACTTGTGGCACCAGCCTGGAGACCCAAAGCCCGCGTTAGCCGGGTTCTCTTCTGGGTTCTGGCTGGGCAGCGGAGAGTGGACCCGACTGGGCCCAGAGTTCAGTCTCCTGCTGATCACTGCATGGAGTGTGTTGTCCCACTTCTCAGACATGGTGTTCTCCTGGTGCTGCCATCTTGGCCCCCTCTAAACAAAGATTTATAAGAGTAGATTCAACAATTTTCTTGATAGATTCCATCTACAAAATTAAGTCAAGCTCAGGTAGAAAGACTGGATAACCCTATATACCCCAAGGAAATTGAAGCAATCATCAACAGTTTTCCTTCCAAAAAAAAAAAAAAAAAAAAAACACTGGGCTAGATGGCTTCAGTACAGAATTTAACCAGACCTTCAAAGAAGAGCTAATTCCAATTCTCTTCAAACTATTCCACAAAATAGAAACAGAAGGAACATTACCAAACTCATTCCATGAAGCCACAGTCACTTTGATACCTAAACCACGCAAAGACCCAACTAAAAAAAGAGAACCTCAAACCTGTCTCTCTTATGGACATTGATGCAAAAATACTCAATAAAACACTTGCAAACCAAATCCAAAAACACATAAAAGATATCATTCACCATGACCAAGTAGGCTTCATCCCAGGCATGCAAGGATGTCAACATATGGAAATCCACAAATGTAATCTACCATATAAACCAACTGAAGGAGAAAAACTGCATAATCATCTCCTTAGATGCCAAAACATTCATGTTTAAAGTCTTGGAGAGATCAGGAATACAAGGCACATATCTAAACATACTAAAGGCAATATACAGCAAGCCTATACCCAACATCAAACTAAACAGAGAGAATCTTAAATCAATCCCTCTGAAATCAGGGACAAGGCAAGGCTGTACACTCTCTCCATTTCTATTCAACATAGTACTTGAAGTCCTAGCTAGAGCAATAAGACAAGTAAAGGAGATCAAGTAGACCTACAAATCGGAAAGGAAGAGGTCAAAATTTACTGTTCGAAGATGATATGATAGTATACATGACTGAACCCAAAAATTCAACCAGAGAACTCCATCAGCTGATGAACACCTTCAGCAAAGTGGCTGGATACAAAATTAACTCAAAAAAATCAGAAGCCTTACTGTATATCCAACAGAAAAGGTCTGAGAAAGAAATCAGGGAAACAACACCCTTCACAATAACCACTAATAACATAAAGTATCTTGGGGTGAATTTAACCAAGCAGGTGAAAGACCTGTTTGAAAAAAAAAAAAAAAAAAACTTCAAGACTCTGAAGAAAAAAATTGAAAAAGATATGAGAAGATGGAAAGATCTCCCGTGAACATGGATTAGTAGGATTAACATAGTGAAAATGGGTATTCTGCCAAAAGCAATCTACAGATTCAATGTAATTCCCATCAAAATACCAATACAATTCTTTACAGACCTTAAAAGAAAACTTCTCAACTTTATATGTAAAAACAAAAAACCCAGAATTTCCAGAATGATCCTGTACAACAACACATCATCTGGAGGTATCACCATCCAAGATCTCAAGCTACAGAGCAATAGTAATAAAAAAAAAATCATGGTATTGGCATAGAAGCACAAAGGTGGATCAATGGAACAGAATAGAAGACCCAGAAATAAACCCAAACACCTATGAATACTTGGTTTTGGACAAAGAAGCCAAAATCATTCAATGGAAAAAAGACAGCATCTTCAGCAAATGGTGCTGGTCCAATTGGTTGTCTACTGGCAAAAAAAAAAAAAAAAAAAAAAAAGAAAATAGAGCCATGTTTATCACCCTTCACGAAGCTAAAGTCCAAGTGGATCAAAGACCTCAACATAAAGCCAGATACACTAAATTGGTTAGAAGAAAATTTGGGGAAGAAACTGGAACTCATTGGCACAGGAGACAATTTCCTTAACAGAACTCCAATAGCCCAGGATCTAAGAGCAACAATCAATAAATGGAACCTCATGAAACTAAAAAGCTTCTGTAAAGCAAAGGACACTGTACTCAAAACAAAATGATAGCCTACAGACTGGGGAAGGATCTTCACCAACCTTATATCTGACAGAGGGCTGATATCCAGAATATATAAAGAACAAAAGAAATTAAAAAGCATTATATCAAGCAATCTAATTAAAAATTGGGGTTTGGAGCTAAACAGAGAATTCTCTGTAGAGGAATATAGAATGGCAGAGAAACACTTAAAGAGATGCTCAAAGTCCCAAACCATCAGAGAGATACAAATCAAAACGACCCTGAAATTTCATTTTACACCCATCAGAATGCCAAAGGTTAAAAACTCATGTGACAACACATGCTGGAGAGGTTGTGGAGAAAAGGGAACCCTTCTCCATTGTTGGTGGGAATGTAAACTTGTACAACCATTTAGGAAATCAATCTAGTGCTTTCTCAGGCAATTAGGAATAGTGCTTCCTCAAGATCCAGCTATACCACTCCTAGGCATATATCCAAAAGATGTTTAAATACACAACAAGGACATTTGCTCAACCATGTTTGTAGAAGATTTATTCACAGTAGCCAGAACCTGTAAACAACCGAGATGTCCATCAAGGGAGGAATGGATACAGAAATTATGGTACTTTTACACAATGGAATACCACTCAGCAATTAAAAACGAGGAAATCATGAAATTTGCAGGAAAATGGTAGGATCTGGAGAAGGTCATCCATTAGTGAGGTATCCCAGGATCAGAAAGACATACATGGTATATACTCACTTATATAGACCTATAAGATAGGATAGACATACTAAAATATGTGCACCTAAAGAAGATAAACAAGAAAGAGAACCTGGAGTAAGATGATCAATCCTCACTTAGAAAGACAAATGAGATGGACATGGGAAGTAGGAGAAAAAAAGTAACAGCACAGGTGTAGCCCATGGCAGTTCAGTGTCCAAGTGGGTTACATAGTAATGGGAAGAGGGACTACCTCTGACATAATCTGATTGGTCTGCTCGTTGATCACCTCCCCCTGAGGGGGGGAGCAGCCTTACCAGGCCACGGTAGAGGACAATGCAGCCACTTTTGATGAGAACTGATAGACTAAAATCAGAAAGGAGAGGAGAACCTCCCCTATCAGTGGACTTGGGGAGTGGCATGCATGCAGAAAGGGGAGGGAGGTTGGGATCGGGAGGGGAGGAGGGAGGGGCTTATGGGGGGATACAAAATGAATAAAGTGTAATAAAAAATTTAAAAAAAAAAGAAACAAAAAAAGAAAGACAATTGATGGGGAATAAAGAGGTTGGAAATCATACAGCTAGATAGTGCTTTTCTACCTGTTGTAATAAGAAACCAAGGTGTTTGTAACACTGTCCCTGAGCTAAAGGCCATGTAAAGATACATTCACTTCTTCCAGGTGAGAAGGGTTTTCATCAGGTGGACCTCTTTGTGATCACAAAATTTGAATGGCTTTTTTTTTTTTTATAGAATTCTGGTCAAAATTCATGAAATATACAGATACTTAGTATTTCCAGCCTCCTAAAAACTTGATCAGACCCTACTGGATGGCCTTCCTGTATTTTCCTATTCTGTTGACTAGTTTTTACTATATTATATTGTAATATGTTAAAAAAAAAAAGTAACAGGACAGGAGCCTACTGCAGAGGGCCCCTGAAAGAATCTACCTAGCAGTGTATCAAAGCAGATACTGTGACTCATAACCAAACCTTTGGCAGAGTGCAGGGAATCATGTGATAAAAGGGGGAGTTAATATGACTGGGAGAGGACAGGAGCTCCACAAGGACAAAATATATCGGGGTATGGGGATCCTCTATGAGACTGTTTCTCCAACCAAGGACCATGTATGGATATAACCTACTCTGCTCAGATGTAGCCAATGCAAGCTAAGTATCCAAGTGGGTTTCCCTAGTAAAGGAAGCAGGAACTATTTCTGACATGAACTCCATTACTGGCTCCTTTACATCCCCCTTCTCCCCCCCCCCACCGAGGGAGGAACAGCTTTGCTAGGCCACAGAGGAGGACATGGCAGACAGTCCTGAAGATACCTGATAACCTAGGGGTCAGATAGAAGGGGAAGAGGACCTTCACTACCAGTGGACTTGGAAAGGGGCAGAGAGGAGATGAACGAGGGAGGGTTGGATTTGGAGGGAATGAGGGAGGGTGCTACGGCTAGGATACAAAGTAAATAACCTGTGATTAATATAAAAAATAAAAATTAATAAAAGAGATCAATAATCTACCATTTTTTCCTACATTATTTTTATATCCCCCTTTTATGTCTAAATAAAAAGGTATGGTACAGTAAAACTACTTACAAAAATTAAACATTTTTTGCTTAGATTTCCACAATGTCAATCTTATATATATTTGGTAGTCTTAGAATTAAGTATTTTTTGACTTCAATGATCTGTAAAATGTTCACATTATTCCCATATAAATTCAGCATTTTTGAATTTTCTAAGCAGTCTGTAGTCCTAAGCTGATCTTTGGATGGTGATTGCCAACTTAGGCAGAACATAACAGTAAACTCAAAGGTGCCCAATGTTTGTTTGCCCAGAACTAAGCAGCAGAACTAACATGGAGCTGTTTTCTTCCAGTGGTTGTTGTATACATGCTGTCAGAACCAATATGAATTCATACATATAGCTGCCCTGCTGTAACCAGAAGCTGTTTCCTTGTACTACTTTACAGCCTCTAGCAATATATACATATGTGTACACATATACCTATATGTGTGTATGTACAGATGTGTATGTATATGTTCACTTAGGGCTGAGCCTTCTGTAATTTTGCACTTTCTGCACACTGGCCAGTTGTGGGTCTCTGTGTTAATCATTTTCTACTGCAAACAGAAGGATCTCACATGAAGGTTGGAAAATGCATTGATCTAAGTGTATAATGATAAATTATAATAATAAGTGTATAATGATAAGTGTATAATGATAAGTTAAAAGGAGTTGTTTTAATTTTGTACCCATTTAGGAACATAATAGTAATAGGTTTTTCCTTAGACATATCTCTTAACTTTTTTCATTCCTTTACCCCAACTTCTATTAAATAATATTAGCTGTGTACTTCAGATAGTTGTATTTTTATGAGATTTTATATATAAGTGATATCACATATTATCAAAAGTTTTGTGCTTGATTCATTTTACTTCATGTTCATGGACTGAACTATTGGATTCTTGGACCTTCTCTTGGTAGACAGCCTTTGTTGGACTAGCTGAACCACAGCTTGTATGACATATAATAATAACAATAACAATAAAAATAATAATAGTAATAATAAATAGTCTTGCCAAGTCAATACTTTGTAATGACCATTCACAACTTTTACATTTTTACTCACTTTCTCTATGTATGTATATATATATATAAAATATATACACATATTCTCTCTAGGAGAGAACTGACTTCACCTCTCCCAGAAGCCAGTAATTGCAAATAGCTTCTCAGTTAAATACTCATCCTTTGAGTTATTCTTCTAGATATTCTTGACTAATACAAGTCTGCATCATACATTCCAGCCACATCTCAATGTGGATGATGAAAGGACTCATAAGTTCCCAAACCTAGTCAAGAAGCTAAGTACACTCAATGATTTCTGGAGGAGTGTAAAGTCAGTTTTCTTCAATGATATGGCCCCTGAGAGAGTATTTATCATTCAGTAAATAACCGTATGTAGACCTTTGCACACATAGACAGCAGTAAGTAGACTCAGTGAGTGTTTCTTTTAAGAGAGTGTATAAAATCTTGAAAGGAAAATATAGTAAAGGAGATATGAAAGGAATTGGAGAAAGAGTAGCAGTAGTTACATCAGATCAAAAGACTTTATATACATAAATGAACTTGTCAAACAATATAAACTATTTCAGTTGTTGATATGTATTTATTAGCCTAGTATATATTTTAAATGCTGAATTTAAGAATGTATGTTCTGCGGTGTTGAACTGTATATTAGATCATTTGGATCTATGTATACTTTGACAGATTTTTATTCAACTCGTTTAGATAATTTTTTTGCTCAAGAAAGGAACATCTTGATGTACTCAATTATTATACCACTGGTGGTCTCTCCACTTAAATTTAATACAATTTTCTTTATACCATTGGATTTTTTTTTAAGAAAAGATAAAGGAATTTTAATATCCAAACAGTCAGGATAAATAATACTGGTTCCGTGACCCACTGAGAGTCACTCAGGTTCTTTACAGTACCAGAAGGTAAAACCTGAATGCATATTGCAAAGAAGCTCACTTTTAAAAACCTTCATTTTCTTACCTAATATTTATACCAGGATGAAATTTTTTAGGTTGAGAAATGATTTAAACCAATACCAGCTATGTTCCTGAAATGTCATCAGGAACACAGTACCACCACCACCACAACAGCAAATCAATGGGAATTTTAGGATCTGTGCAATAACAACATGCTGCAAATAAAAGAACTCAGGACTTGAAGGAGTCAAAAGAGAGAAATTACACTTTTGCACAAAATAAATTACTTGTGCCCAAAAGATCCTGCCTAAAGCTGCAAAAGAAGTAAAATTCTTAAACAGAGAAAAATACTGAGGATGCTAAAAAAAAAAAAAAAAAAAAAAAAAAAACAAATCCAGAAAAACTAAAAATATCTTCCTGATGTGTGGGCTTTTTGTTTTTAGTATTTCATTTAAGCTGTTTTTATTGCTTGTCCTGATCTGTAGAAGTTTACAAAGAAATACATTTTCCAAGTATTTAAAAAATTTATTCATCTTCATAAAGCAAATTTCAATGTATTAGTACTTAAAAATACACAGTGACTTAATGAAACATTAGCACAACTGCATAGAAACTGAGCTCCAAAGAAGCACACATTTGCCTTCCTGGGCTCTGCTTTACAAGGGGACTGGCTTAGAAAACAGGTTAGAGTCATGTGCTCCTACCTGGAAGATACAGGCCAGGAAATTCTTCCAATTCTACAGGCCTAAGTAAAATGTTGGGAGCTCTCTGATGGTCTCAAAACCCACAATTCACAGGGACTCCTTCCTCTCTGTTGTCAAGGAGGAGGTTATGGTCATCACTGAAACCAAACCAAACCAAGAGACTCTAAAATATACTAGAAACCCCAAGGCTAGAACAATGCCAGCAAAGAGAAAACCTCAAAAATAATGTGAGCTCCAAGAGATCGGGTACCAAAGAACCAAAGTCATGTCTGTGCTGAGGAGCTTCTTCCTGGAAGGCTACTTAAGGAGGTAGGATTTTTTAGGATTTGTTTGTTTGTTTATATTTTGGCCTCTGAATATTTAAAAAAATGTTTTGCCTGGCTGATTTTGGAGTTCTTAATAAATCCCAAGCCTGACAGAGGAATATTCTACAGTTTCACAACTATCATTTATACATATTAAAGTGGGTTTACTTTTTAAAGTAAATCTAACTAGAAAACATCAAACTAATATATTCCTTTACATACAACTTTGTGTCTCAAAATTCTTGAAAAACAAGAGCAGATGAGTTTGTATCAAAGACTACCAAAGTATGTATGTGATATTCACATGCAAATAAATGTAAAACCTCTCTCATGTCTACTCTTCATGACACCTACAGGAAGAAAATGACATACAAAGTTTGCTAACTGCTGAAATATTTTAGAAAATAGCACATGTAAAAGTAGGTGACCACTTATCACATTGCAGATGCTCTTCAGTAATAAATCTCTTGTTCTTCTAGTTGCTAGTACATGGCAAAGTTTATCACAGAAGATAAAAATCCTTTTAAACAAATCCAAAAGGGAATCCTGGAGGCACGTTCTCATATAAAAACAAGATGAATGTAATTATCAGTCCATCTGAGAAAAGTTTGCAATCTAAGTGAACATCATTTCTTTTCATTTAAGAATATTTTACAGAATTTTCATAAGGCAGGACAAATTTGTGAAAAAATGTAGATACAAAATTATATAAACTAATAATTTACATTTAAAATTTCCAAAGGGATAACAGTGGAGATGGTATAGCTCACACAATGCCTACTCTTTAAACCTAACACAGAACTGTGCTGAAAGTCATAAAGAACTCTTAGACTTTGCACAAGTTTGGCTTTTCTTTTTACATCTATATTACATGTTTTAAATCATCAAGAATGCAAACTAAAACTGCATGCTATTTTAGTGGAAAAAAGTTCAACATTGTGCAATTTTCTGCCTCTTATTTTTTAAAAAATCGGCAGCAATCCCTGCATTTGTCTTTGAAACAAGGGTCTGAGAAACCTTATCAAAAAAGATAATGAAGGCAAAAATTGGCAGACATCCACCATCTTGTTCCTTTTTAAAACAATGTGGATGAAAAGTAATTTCATGATTAAAATAATTTAAATAAATACATTTTATCTGGCATTTGTACTGACTGATTTGATAAATCTTTAAGTAAATAACAACTTTCCTACCCTTCCTGTGGCTTCATGCCACTGGCTTCCGTTCTTTGGTCTGTTTTCACTGGGTTTCATACCCTGCCACTCAATACCCAGCAGGTTGATTAGGTAGCATGCTGCCATTCTGCCCTTGAGGTGGCTGCACACTGTAATTGGGTCCCATCCACAGTGTAGAAGACTGGGTCTGATTGAATCTCTGCTGGCTCCATGGCTGGCCATACATTCCATTTATCAGGTACTTGCCAACCATTAGGCACATACTGGCCAATCTGTTGTGCATTTCCATACCATTGTTCCCAATGGCCATATGCTGGTGGGTATCCAATTTGATTTTGCTGTTGTACGGGATTTATCATATCAAGAGTCTCTTTGCCCCAATAGCATTTCACCGTATGCTCTTCAAAGGTAGTACCATTAATAGAAACAGTCGCATGTGCTGCACTTTCATGGGAATTGAACCGAACAAATGAATATTCTTTATCTGGGAAGACTCGAATTTCCATTATTTATCCAAATGGAAAAAAAGTTTGACACATTAGTTGTTCTGTCAATCCTGACGTCACCCCTCCACAGTACACAGTGCAGTTGCTGGGGCTAGACTGACTTACAACCTCATCATATGACAGCTGTTTGGTGTTCGACTCACAGGTACTCTTTGGAGTTGGAGGCTTTCGGGTTGCCCAGTTAGTTCTGATTTGTCTTCCACCAAACCACTGGCCACCCATCTGCTGAATGGCATTTTCTGCATCCCATTTGTTGAAAAAGGAGACAAAGCCATATCCCTTAGACTTCCCCATAGCCATGTCTTTTACCACGCGGGCATCTGAAACTCTTCCAAATGGTGCAAAAGCTGCTTTGATGTCTTCAGTTGTGATTTCTGGACTGAGGTCACCAACAAACACCTGGAAATGATTGCTTGTATCTTTCTTTTGACTGCTAGGGGTTGATGCCCATTCACTTTGACTTCCTTACCCATTATCTTCCTCCCATTCATAGCAGCCAGCTCTGCAGCTGCATGACGATGCTCATGGAATTCCACGAAACAGTACGGGTCATTTCCTGCTGTATCCTTTTGTATCCAAAACTGTATCATTTTGCAGTTTTTACAAGGTCCAATTTGGCTAAAGAGCTGGAGGATGAGAGCTTCTGTCACATCCTGAGAAAGGTTACCGACATATAGAGTCTTGGGCATCTCATCCTCTATGGCTGCCGCAGGCGCGGCGGCACCCTGCAGGGTCCAGCTCCCTGCCCTTCGCTACCTCCCAAGTTGTTGAGGCGGCTATGGCTGCGGAAGAGCCGCCCTCCTAGCTTGACTAGAGGTTACTTCGCTTTCTTCTTTGGCGGCAATTACATAAAAATACCCGGCCCACCGCGAACAATGAAGGCCCGATAACCATTGGATATTTGAATGCTATATGTATGTATATTTGTAATTTATTTTTTCCCTTGACAAATCAATACTTTGATTATCATTTAGTGACCATTCATCACTTTTTACGTTTTAATTTAATATCTGTTTTGTGTGCATTTCTTTTAGATTATCTATGTATGTTAAAGGTTTTATTTTTCATTCCTCCTTTTTCATATTCTCTATATGTATACTGTTGATATAAGTTTGCACTTTGTCACTTGATTTTGATTTAACTTCCTATTTAATCACCGTAAATATTTAATTAGTGACTTTATCCTATCTATATTATTGATAAAATACAGAAATTGCTCAAATTTTGTCAATTATTTCTTATCTTATTTATTTGTTGTTTCACTTTCTGTTATCGGTGTTGTGGTTTGAGAATTTGTGTAAAGAATATATTTATTTTTTTATTTTTTGTGTACTTATTTGCTCTGCTAATGATGCTTGTATTTTTATTCTTTTTCATGATAGCAGATCTTGTGTGTTTTTATTGGTGCATAATTCCTTTAAACATTTTGTACAAAGAAACTCTGCTAGTTATTAATTTCCTCTGTTATTCCTTTCTTAGACTTCAATTGTATACATCTCAAGGATATTTTTATTTGATGAAGTTTTATTATATGAGAGTATTTCATTTTAAGAATTCTATTATATCATGGTTTATATGGGTTATGTCTGTTTATACTATTGTATAAAATTGTTTGACTGGAACTTTTTAAATAATGTTTGTATTTGTTCTTTAAGAACATTATAAAATAGAATTTTCATATTCATTTCCTTCTCTTAATCTCTCCCAGATAACAAGTTATCTTCTTGTCTTTCTTTCTTTCTTCCTTTCTTATTTTTTATATTAATCACAGTTTATTTATTTTGTATCCTAGCTGTAGCCCCCTCCCTCCTTCCCTCCCAATCCCACTCTCCCTCCCTCATCTCCTTCCTGCACCTCTCTAAGTCCACTGATGGAGGAGGTCCTCCTCCCTTCCATCTGATCCTAGCTTATCAGTTTCTTCAGGGCTGGCAACAATGTCCACCTCTGTGGCCTAGCAAGGCTTCTTCTCCCTCGGGGAGGGGGGAGGTTAAAGAGGCAGCCATTGAGTTCATGTCTGAGACAGTCCCTGTTCCCCTAACTAGGGAACCAACTTGGGTAATGAGCTGCAGTGGGCTATATATGGGCAGGGGTACTATGTTATATCCATTCATGGTCCATAGTTGGAGAAACAGTCTCAGAAAAGATCCCTGAGCCCGGATATACTTGGTCCTTGTGGGGCTCCTGTCCTCTCCAGGTCATACTAACTCCCCCTTTCATATGATTCCCTGCACTCTGCCCAAGGTTTGGTTATGAGTCACAGCACCTGTTTTGATACACTGATAGGAATAGTCTTTCAGGGGCCCTCTGTGGTAGGCTCCTGTCCTGTTACTTGTTTTCTCCTACTTACAATGTCCATCTCCTTTGTCTTTCCAAGTTTGGAAATCAATCTGGCACTTTCTCAGACAATTAGGAATAATGCTTCCTCAATTTCCAGCTATACCACTCCTAAGTATATATCCAAAAGGTGTTCAAGTGCACAACAAGGACATTTCCTCAACCATGTTTGTAGGAGCTTTATTTGTAATAGCCAGAACCTGGAAACAACCCAGATGTCCATCAAATGAGGAATGGATACAGAAATTGTGGTATTTTTACACAATGGAATACTACTCAGCAATTAAAAACAAGGAAATCATGAACTTTGCAGGTAAATGGTGGGATCTAGAAAAGATCATCCTGAGTGAGGCATCCCAGAAGCAGAAAGACACACATGATATATACTCACCTATAAGTGAGTATTAGACCTATAAAATAGGATAAACATACTAAAATCTGTACACCTGAAGAAGATAAACAAGAAAGAGGACCTGGGGTAAGACGATCAATCCTCAGAAAGACAACTTGGATGGTATCTTCTTTTAGATAGTACATATATGACAGGGAAATTCACCCATCAGATCTTAACTGTTGTTTCATTGTGGAGGTACTGTTTAGGAAACTATGTTACTATCTGGGTATAAGTACAGTTAATTTGAGAGTACCTAAGGATTATGCTGTTTTAGTAAAATGGTAGTTACACATTCTTCTCAAAGATCCATGACTTCAATTAGCCCTGAGGACTAATTAATAATGACTCATAACTTTTCATGAGCTTGCCATCAGTGTTCTCTAATGAGTGATTTCCTTCTGAAAAAAGTAGATGTCATAGGAGGTGTTCAGTTTGAGTCATCATAATGAACCATTAAGTTCATTAAGTCTTAATGAACCATTCTTCCAAATAATAGACTGGTTAAGTAAATGGACTCAATGAAGAAACTATGAATACACTATTTGTGGGAAAAGGTGAGAAACGTTAACAAGAAGTCATTCAAACAATAGTTTTTCATAATGAGAAAATGAATTGGGCAAGTAAAGAGTACAACTCTGGAGTACAACTAATGAGACTCAGAATAATAGGCATCATGTATACACATATTAAGTAAAAGTTCATAGCCTGAATTTATATATCAATAAATGTATGCCTTTCTGTCTTTCTCTAATTCCTTCCTCCTGTCCAACTAGAGGAGAATCTATTGGTTACGTAATGCTTTTCAATGGAAAATTCAAAACCAAAAATTGTATAGTACAGCACACTAAGTATTTTTCTCTCTCCTTGTGAATATTTGAGAAAAAGATTAACTGGTTTGTATTTTCTCAAAATCTTTCTCAGATTCAAAGTGTTGGCTGGAGATATTGTTATGTGAAGACATGCCAGAAACAAAATCACTTTGAATACATCCCACTTACCAAGTAGCTTGTAAAAAATTTCCAGTTTTTCATTGATATTTGACAGAGGTCCCAGTTCCTCTCTATATGGATTTCTGCATAAGGCTCCATGATTGTGGCAGGTGGCATGTTGTCTTACATATAGCATTGGCTTCTTACAAAGTAATTCACCTACTAAGAAGGAAAATGGGAGATTGGAGAGATTGCTCAGTGGTTGAAGTACTGCTGTACAAGCAAGAGGATCAGAGTTTAGATCTCTAGAATCCACAAAAATTCTAGATGCACATTATAGCATGCCTGTAATTTTGGTTTTGGAAAGTATATACAGAAGATCTTTGCAGCAAACTGGCTAGTTATACTAGCCATATTGAAAAGCCCTGAGTTCAAGTAAGAGATCTTATCTCTAAATAATAATGTGAAAGAGCAATGGAAGGAGATGTTTGTTGCCAACCCCAGGCTTCTCCATGCATGCCTATACAAACACAGAAACGTCCTTACACATGTGTGCTCCCATAGGTAAATATGAACATATCCTACATACACCACAAAAGGATATATGAAAAGAAAAAAGAAAAAAAAATAGAAAGGAAAATTAGAATTTCCCAGTGTCTTTCATAGCTAACATATCAAAATGTCACTTCATTACCTCATTTCTTATTGTTCATTCAGGTTATCCTATTCAGTGTAAGAAGACACTACATAATGGTGTGATGAATAAAAGGTAAGAACTGCATGATGTTACTTTAAAGCCTGAATATCTCTATGTAATAAGGCTTGATAAAGTTGAAAGAAAAATAAAGTACACAATGTAATTATTCATAATTCTTAGTTTAACTCATGAAATTCTTATTTATTCTCCTATTAAATCAAGTCTAAATTTCACCTTATCTGTGTATTTTAATGCAATATTAATAATAACAATTTTACTAAAAATGTCAGATTTTCCTCAAAGAATCTGCAATTTATACTTCTTTTTTCATTTTAGGATTTAATCTTATCCAGGGGTTACATGTATACAGAGGCAGTTGTTTGTTGTGTTTTTTATTTCCTTGACCATTCTTCAAATTTATGTTTTAAGAATATCTCTTATTGATCCTGATACACATCATTTCTTCTAGATTAGCTGACAAAACAGTGATCTTCGGGTATCTGCATGTCTCCATACAACTAGCACTGAGGTTAAAGGCATGCATCACTATACCCATGATTTTATATAAGTTTTCAGGTTTCAAACTCCGGTCTTCATCCTTGCACAGTAGATATTTTATTAACTGACATATCTCTTTTAGCCCTTGCTTTGGTCATGTCCACTTTAAAAAAAAATAATACTTAATTAAAATAGAATCAAATTTTTCCTCTTTCTCCATTCATCCCCTCCCAGCTACCCCCAAGCTTCTCCCTTTCACCCAAATCTCCAGTTAATAGACTGCTTCTTTGAATATTATTGGTGTGTGTGTGTGTGTGTGTGTGTGTGTGTGTGTGTGTGTGTGTGTTGGTAAAACCTACTGGGTCTGTTTATGCTGTTGCTGTTGTTATAAAGTTTACCAATCTGCACTGGACAACAATAACAGGTCGTGTTCCCAGGAGAAGCTAATTCTCTCAGCAATCACTGTTGCCTATAATTCTGTGTATAGGAGTGGGACTGTCTGAACTTTTAAGGGAGCTCTTTCAACATTAAAATGTTCATTGATATTGTTATTGTTTAGGTTTTATTCAGGCAGCCTTTCCTAGGAGAAACTATTTCAGAGTGGACTTCCTGCTATTTTGGCTCTTACACATTTTTGTTTTGTTTGTATTTTTTCATTATTTGCCATATCTCTGCAATATTCCCTGAACCACAGTTGTAGAAACTGTAGGGTAGATGTATTTATTGTGGCTGGGCTCCACTTAGATGTTCACCCCTATATTATTTCTAGTCATAGGTTTCTGTAATGATCTTCATTCCAAGTAGAGTGCCTTCTTTAATGAGTGAAAGTATCTACACTCACTTATGTATATAAAGATAAAATTTAGACTTCAGTGAGGAATTATTATGTCCTATTAAAGTGGAGGTAGTAAATTCTTTCATAAATTCCATGACTTCACTAGCCCAGTGAATTATGCTAGGTTTGCAGTACCAGGCATGATTACTTCATGTAGAGTGGCAGAATAATTTCTTTAAAAAAAAAATGGCACCCAAACTTCCTTGGGGCAATAAGCTTAAAAACTGAAGTGTAGATTTAATAAAATAATGATCAGTCATGCTTCATTTCTCAATAAAGATGATGAAAAAAAAGTCTATATTTTACTACTATTATCACCACCATTGGGATTTTAGGGACATTATTCTTCATGTGAAAAACAGACATTACATACCTATTCAAAAGTGAACAAAATTAATTTCACAATATTGTAATTTGAGAAAATAAAATGAAATGATTGAACACTAACATATGCAACTGTTAAATAAGTGTTTACATGTTTTGTGAAAGATAAATTGACTTTTAGGTCAAATTATTATTCTAAAACAAATTCAGAATTTTCTCTGCTTATATGTTTTCACATACAGAAAAAATTTACCATAACTGAAAATATGTAGGCTACACTACTAGGCATGAACTTTATAGATACTAGAATGTTGTGTGTTTAAAATCAGTAGCATTAAATAGTACAAATTATAAATTGTTTATTATTTCATACCAATAGTAGTATCAAATGATAGCATATCTTTTAAGAAAAATGAATCCAAAATTTTTACAGACTGAGAGAGAAACAGAGACAGACAAGACAGACAGACAGAGAGATGGAGAAGAAAACTAAATATCCTGACAGAAAAGGAAAATATGACAGATTAGAAATTTGGCACTTGAACTCACTGGTGTTACACCCAGTTCACGAGCCCCCAAAAGATCTACAGGAATTGACTCTGTTGCAAAACACTTGAGGGTCTTTTTATTACAAGCTCAGGCCGGGTGGCTGGCCTTTACAAAGACATTTGGGCAAGCGACCCCCAGCTCCTGGAGATCAAGGTTTTTACAGGAGCAAAACCACCAGTGGGGTAGTACAAGCCTTGGCATTACAGGATTGGGTAAGAGGAACAAAATGCAAGTGGAGTGGTCTCTAGGGAAGCTGGCCTTTAAAATGATTGGTCTATTTTTAGGCACCAAGACTGCTAACGGTGGGGCCTAGCTACCTGGGAGACATTTGACCTCTAGTTCTTAGGGTCCATGTGACTCCAGTCATACCCTGAGGTTTATCTGGGTGGGGACTGCTGCTGGCTCATTATCTGAAAGAAATGTGGGACTCTGCCCTAGCCTGTGGGCTGGCCATCTGCTTTGAAAGGAATGTGGGACTCTGCCCTAACCTCTGGGCTAACCCTCTGCTCTGAAAGGAATGTGGTCTTGTGATTCTGTCCCAGCCCCAGGAATTAACTCTAACCTTTCACTGGCATAGGGAAAAATAGAAGATTCTGAACAAAACACCATTAGCAAAAACACTAAAATCAGCAATATATAAGTATGACTTCATGAAACTGAAGCTTCTGCATAACGAAGAACATCATCATTTGGACAAAGTGGTAACCTAAAGAATAGGAAATAATATTTACCAACTCCATCTTTGACAGAGGGCTAATATCTAAAATATATAAACAGCTCAAGAAAATAGATATCAAAAAATAAGATAACCCAATTAAAAATTGGGATACAGATCTAAACAGAATTCTCAATAGAGAAAACTCAAATGACTAAGAAACACTTAAAGAAAGACAATTCTTCCTCTGAGGGCCATGTTTGGGTCTGTTTTCCTCTGGGACCATGTTTACCACTGAAGGTAATGGGGGATGTCTGTAGTCTGTGCTGCTGCCAGAATCCATGTTGATGTTTATGAGCCAGGTTGGTGCTGGAGACCATATTTGTGTCAATTGCCCATGTTGCCCCAGAGGCCATTGTGGTGCTGGTGGTACCCATGGTCTGTACTGCCACTGGAGACAATGCTGAAGTCACAATAGCCAATAATTGGCATATCCTAGATGTCCTTCAGCTGATGAATGGATAATGGAAATGTGGAATATTTACATAACAGAATGTTATTCAGCTGTTAAAAAATGAAATTTGAAGTTAAATGAATGGAGATAGAAAAGAAATTCTTTGTTATGCTTGTAGACAGGAGCCTAGCATAACTGTCTTCTGAGAGGCTTCATCCAGCTGCTGATGGTAGCAGATGCGAGACCCACAGCTAAATGATGGGCAGAGGTCAGGGAGTCTTGTGAAGGAATGGGGGGAAGGACTGAGGGAATTTGAGGAATCATGGATACCAAAAGAAGACCTATACTGTAAACTAACATGAGCCCATCATGACTCACTGAACCACCAACAAAACAGCATGCATTTGCTGGACTTAGGCCTCCTATACATATGCAGCTGATGTGCTGCTTTGTCATCATGTGGGTCCCCTAACAGTGGGAGCCTAAGCTGTCTCTAACTCCTTTGCCTGCCATTGTATCCCTTTCCCCTAGATGGGCTGCCTAGTCTTATCTCAGTGGGAGCAGATGCTCTTAGCTGTGCTGTGACTTTTTTTGCCAGGGTGGATTAGCACCCATGGAGGAATGTCTCCTTTTCTGAGAAGAAGAGGAGAAGGGAATAAAGGGGAGGAAAGTGTGATGTTGGGACTGGGTAACTGGGTGGAGAGGATAGGGGTGCATTGAACAGGTTATAAAAAGAAGGAAGGAAGGAAGGAAGGAAGGAAGGAAGGAAGGAAGGAAGGAAGGAAGAAAGAAAGGTTGCATGTTTTCTCTAATGTGTGGATATTAGATTTTAAGTGTGTTTCAATCAAATAACCACAGACCTTAGGTAGCTTGTAAGGTACCAGAGTAGATGAAGGAGATCTTCCAAGAAAGTAGAAATAAAGTTTATTTTAAAATGAGTAATAAGTACTCAACCTTCTAATATTTATTCAATATAATTGAATATTTAGCTATACTAATAAGGCAAATCAAAGAAATAGAAGGACTCAAAATGATTCTATAGAGAATACTAAGGAACACTAAGTCCATTAGAAAATAATTTGAATTGATGAATATATTTTAGCTACAGATCATGATTCATTTATATACTGATGAAAACCATGTTGAGAAATAAATCAATGAATCCATCCTTTTTTAATGCTTTATAACTTTATTTTTTATTACTTACAGTTTATTCACTTTGTATCACAGCTGTAGCCCCCACCCTCATTCCCTCCCAATCCCATCCTCCCTCCCCCTATACCTCTATTCTAGAACACTAACAGGGGAGTTTCTCCTCCCCTTCCATCTGACCCTAACCTACCCGGTCTTGTCAGATATCCCATTTTTAATTTAGTTTTTTTTTTTAAATTTATTCAGTTATCATCCCAATCATAGCCCCCCTCCCTTGTCTCCTCCTAGTCCCATCCTCCTTCTCTCTTTCCTTCATCTCCCTGTCCTAGTCCTCAGAAATGGGGAGCTCTCCTCCCTCACAAACTAACCCCAGTTTATTAAGTCTCATTAAGACTGCCTGCAACCTCTTCTTCTGTGGTCTGGCAAGACGAGAAGTGATCAAGGAGCATAGGGCAGCACCTGGTGCCCTAACTATGGACTACATTTGGGCAGGGGGTTCTAGGTTCTCTCTAGGCATGGTCCTTTGTGCTCTGTAGGCCACATTAGGCTCAGATTTGTTGGCTTAGTTAGTCTTCTTGTGGAGCTTCTGTCCCCTCTGGATCCTTCTATTCCCACAAACACACTCTTCCATAAGACTCCTTGTGCTTTGCCCAAAGTTTGGCTCTAAGTCTCAGCCTCTGCTTTAGTCCACTGCTGGGCAGAGTTGTTTCAGAGAATATCTGTGGTAGGCTCCAGTCCTATTCCCAGTTTTCAACTGCCCTTATGAATAAGAATTAAGCATCCTCCCTAGGGTGCTCTTATTTACTTAGCTTCTTTAGGTCTGCAGATTGTTGTATGGTTATTGTGTATTATATGGCTAATACTCACTTATAAGTAAGAATCATGTATGTCTTTCCAGATCTGGGTAACTCACTCACAATCCCCTTCACTGTAGACTCAAGAAAAAAAAAATAGAAATACACAAAAACCAGTGAAATAGAAGATTTCTATAATAATAAACTAAAACTATAAAATACTGCCCAGTCCCGAGTTTACATGTCCACCTGACTTTCTCCTGCATGCACCATGCTTAACTTCCAGGCACAGCCTGGTTCTTACATCTTGCACTGGATTGCAATTTGTGAATCCCCCTGATCTTTCAGTGACAGTATCTTCCCCAGTGTTCTTACATAGTCTACATATAGTTCTGATTATATATATATATATATATATATATATATATATATATATATATATATTGATATAGTTTAGACTATAAATATATAGTCTATATATATATAGTCGGATATAGCCTGATATAGTGTTCTGGCTTAGTCTGGTGAGCATTACCCATCCTGTCCCCAACACAGAGATTTGGGCAAGAATGCACAACATACACTCATTTCTAGTTCCCCTAACTTCCATGTATCCAACTGACTTTGTCATTACCATACAATATTTAAATTTCAGGCCCAGTCTGGCCTGTATATTCTGTGTTGTGGCCCAGCCTACTGTGTTAACATCAGGCTTAGAACCCATAAAATAAGTCCATATGCTTAGTCTTGTCACAAAACACAAGCATTATGAAATATCACTGTTCATCCACAAGTTTATAGAAATATTATCTGATGATAGTGACCTAGATGTAGTTCAGAACATGGAACTTACAAGAGAAATCATTAAGTTCTTTAAATAATTCAAGGAGTCTAAAGACACAAACCAACATGGCAATGAAGTTAAAGAGAATAAATGCTAGAAAAATGTCCATAAAGAAAATATAAAGCTGATGTAAATGATGACACATTCTAGAATTTGAAACCAGATTAATTTTAAAAAATAGAATTATTGAATAAAATTCAAGCTGAAATAAAGATAGAGTTTAAAAACTCAATCCAACTAGAGAATTAAGGAGGAAGACATTATAAATAGAGAAAACAATATATTCAAGGACAAAAAAAAATTCAACAATGCCTACACACAAATCCAGCTTTACAGAAGACACTAGAAGGAAAAACACAAGCCAAGAAGACTAGCTACTTTCAAGAAATCACAGGAAATAATTAACCTCACTACAGTAAAACAAAAAGCAACGAAGCACACAAACTTATGACCACAGCGGACATCAAAATCAATAGACGTAACAGCCACTGGTCATTTATCTCTTTCAACATCAATGGACTCAATTTTCCAATAAAAAGACACAGACTAACAGAATGAATGCTTAAACAAGACCCAGCAATCTGTTGCATACAGGAAACACACCTAAGTAACAAAGATAAACATTACCTGAGGGTAAAGGGCTGAAAGACAGCTTTCCAAGCAAATGGACCAAAGAAGCAAGTAGGAGGAACCATTCTAATGTCTAATAAAATAAACTTTCAAACAAAATTAATCAAAAGAGATGAGGACAGACACATCATACTCATCAAGGGAAAATTCCACCAGGAAGATATCACAATCCTGAACATCAATGCCCAAAATACAAGGGCACCCACATTTGTAAAAGAAACATTGATAAAACTTAAACCACACATAGATCTCCACACATTAATAGTGGGAGAATTCAACACCCCACTCTCAACAAGGACAGGTCAACAAAACAGAAATTAAACAAAGAAACAATGTATCTAACAGAGGTCATGAATCATATGGACCTAACAGACATTTACAGAACATTACACCCAAACACAAAAGAACTTACCTTCTTCTCAGCACCTCATGAAACCTTCTCCAAAATAGACAATATAGTTGGTCACAAAGCAAGCCTCAACAGATACAAGAAGACTGAAATAATCCCTTGTATTCTGTCTGATCACCATGGAATAAAGCTGGACCTCAACAACAACAGAAATAGCAAAAAGCCTACACACATATGGAAACTGAACAACTTGCTACTAAATAACAGCTACGTCAGGGAAGAAATAAAGAAAGAAATTAAAATCTTCCTAGAATTCAATGATAATGAAGGCAAAACATACCCAAACTTGTGGGACACAATGAAAGCAGTGCTAAGAGGAAAGTTCATAGCACTAAGTGCCTTCAAGAAGAAATTTGAGACAGCTCATTCAAGCAAATTAATGGCTCACCTAAAAATCCTAGAAAAATAAGAAGCAGACACACAAAAGAGGAGTAGAAGGCTGGAAATAATCAAACTCAGGGCTGAAATCAATCAATTAGAAACAAATAAAACAATTCAAAGAATCAATGAAACCAAGAGCTTGCTCTTTGAGAAAATCAACAAGATCGACAAACCGTTAGTCAAGCTAAGTAAAAGGCAGAGAGACACCATCCAAATCAACAAAATCAGAAATGAAAAGGGGGACATAACTACAAACACTGAGGGAATCCAAACAATCATTAGGACTTACTGCAAAAGTCTATATGTCACAAAATTTGAAAATCTAAATGAAATAGACAATTTTCTTGATCAATTCTACTTACCAAACCTGAATCAAGACAGGTAAATCAATTAAATAGTCCTATATCCCCCAAGTAAATAGAAGTGGTCATCGAAAGTCTCCCATCTGAAAAAAAGCCCAGGACCAGAGAGTTTTAGTGCAGACCAGAGAGTTTCTACCAGACGTTAAAAGAAGTGCTAACTCTAGTTGTCTTCAAACTATTCCACAATATAGAAACAGAAGGAACACTACCAAATTCATTCTATGAAGTCACAGTCACCTTGGTACCTGATCCTCACAAAGACCCAACAAAGAAAGAAAATTTCAGGCCAATCTCCCTCACGAACATTGATGTAAAAATATTCAACAAAATGCTTACAAACCGAATACAAGAACACATCAAACCTATTCTGCACTATGACCATGTAGGCTTCATCCCAGGTTTGCAGGGGTGGTTCAATATATGGGAATCCATCAATGTGATCCAACATTTAAACAAACTGAAAGAAAAAAAGCACATGATACTCTCCTTAGATGCTGAAAAAGCATTTGACAATATCCAATATCCATTCATGTTTAAAGTATTGGAGAGATCGGGGATACAAGGCACATATCTAAACATAGTAAAGCCTATAGCCAACATCAGCTGGACGGAGACAAGCTTAAAGCAATCTTAGTGAAATCAGGCACAAGGCAAAGCTGCCCACTCTCTCCATATCTCTTCAACATAGTTCTGGAATCCTTGCTAGAGCAATAAGACAGATGAAGGAGATCAAGGGGATACACATTGGAAAGGAAGAAGTCAAATTATCACTATTTGCAGATGATATGATAGCATACCTGAATGACCCCAAAAATTCTACCAGGGAACTCCTACAGCTGATAAACACCTTCAGCAAAGTGGCTGCATACAAAATTAATTCAAAAATATCAGTAGCCCTCCTGTATACAAAAGACAAAATGTCTGAGAAAGAAATTAGGGAAACAACACACTTCACAATAGCCACAAAAGACAGAATGTACCTTGGTGTAACCCTAACCAAGCAAGTCAAAGACTTGTATGAAAAAAAAATTTCAAGTCTCTGAAAGAAGAGTTAGAAGAAGATATCAGAAGATTGAAAGTTCTCCCATGCTCATGGCTTGGCAAGATTAACATAATAAAAATAGCCATCTTACCAAAAGCAATCTAGAGATTTAATGCAATTCCCATCAAATTACCAACACAATTCTTTACGGACCTGGAAAAAAAATTCTCACCTTCATATGGAACAACCGGAAACCCAGAATTGCTAAAACAATCCTCTACAATAAAAGATTTTCGGGAGGTATCTCCATTCCTGATCTTAAGCTGTACTGTAGAGTAACAGAAATAAAAACTTCATGGTACTGGCATAGAAACAGAATGTTCGATCAATGGACCTGAACAGAAGACCCAGAAATAAACACACACAGTTATGGACACCTGATTCTGAAAAATATGTCAAAACCATATAATTGTAAAAAGATAGCATCTTCAACGAATGGTGCTGGTAGAACTGGATGTCTACATGTAGAAAAATGTAACTAGATCCATACTTATCATCCTGTACAAAACTAAAGTCCAAGTGGATCAAAGATCTCACCATAAAACCAGAGACAATAAATCGGTTAGAAGAAAGAGTGGGGAAGACCCTTGAACTCATTGGTACAGGAGACAACTTCCTGAACAGAACACCAACAGCACAGGCTCTAAGAGCAACAATCAATAAATGGGACCTCATGAAACTGAAAATCTTCTGTAAAGCAAAAGACACTGTCATCAAAAGAAAACAAATGCCTACAGATTGGGAAAGAATCTTCACCAACCCTCTATCTGACAGAGGGCTAATATCCAGTATATCTAAAGAACTAAATAAGCTGAAAATCAACAAACCAAGTAATCTAATTAAATAATGGGGAACAGAGCTAAACAGAGAACTCTCTGTAGAGGAATATCAAATGGCAGAGAAACACTTAAAGAAATGCTCAACCTCATTGGCCATCAAGGAAATGCAAATCAAAATGACCCTGAGATTTCCCCTTATACCCATCAGAATGGCCAAGATGAAAAACTAAAGTGACAACACATACTGGAGAGGTTGTGGAGAAAGGAGAACCCTCCTCCACTGCTGGTGGAAATATAAACTTGTACAACCACTTTGGAAATCTATATGGCACTTTCTCAGACAACTAGGAGCAACACTTCCTCAAGATCCAGCCATACCACTCCTAGGCATATATCCAAAAGAGGCTCAAGTACACATTAATGACATTTGTTCAACCATGTTTGTAGCAGCTTTATTTGTAATAGCCAGAAGCTAGATACAACCCAGATGCCCCTCAAGTGAAGAATGGATACAGAAATTGTGGTACATCTACACAATGGAATATTACTCAGCAATGAAAAACAAGGAAGTCATGAAATTTGCAGGTAAATGATGGGAACTGGAAAGGATCACCCTGAGTGAGCTATCCCAGAAGCAGAAACACACACATGTTATATACTCACTCATATAGACACATCATATAGGATAAACCTACTTAAATCTGTACATCTAAAGAAGCTAATCAAGAGGGATGACTCTGACTAAAGTCAATCTCAATCTCCATCCCAAAAGGCAAAGAGGATGGAAATCATAAGAAGAAAATAGGAAACAAGTTAGGAACCTGCCACAGAAGGCCTCTGAAAGGCTCTGCTCTGCAGACTATCAAAGCAGATGGTGAGACTTATGGGCAAACTTTGGGCAGAGTGCAGGGAATCTTATGAAAGAAGTGCGAAATAGTAAGATCTGGAGAAGACAGGAGCTTCACAGGGAGTGCAACAGAACAAAAAATTTGAACACAGGGGTCTTCCCAGAGACTCATACTCCAACCAAGTACCAGGCATGGAGATAACCTAGAACCCCTGTACAGATGTAGGCCATCACACTTCAGTGTCCAAGTGGGTTTCCATAGTAATGGGAACAGGGACTGCCTCTGACATAAACTGATTGGCCTGCTCTTTGATCACCTCCCCCTGAGGGGGAAGCAGCCTTACCAGTTCACTGAAGATGACAATGCAGCCACTCCTGATGAGATCTGATAGACTAGGATCAGAAAGAAGGAGAGGAGGACTTTCCCTATCAGTGGACTTGGGGAGGGGCATGCGTGAAGAATGGGGAGGGAAGGTAGGATTAACAGGGGAGGAGGGGGTTTATGGGGGATACAACGTGAATAAATTTTAATTAATAAAATTTAAAAAAAAAGAAAAATAAAGTAGAGGAATTAGATCACAAAAACAATTATTATGAAAAGTTAAAAATAAAACACCATAGATTTGAGATTTATAATTAGGTAAAGTAACAGAAATAAGACACACACACACACACACACACACACACACACACACACACACACACTCCTCCAGGGGGGAAAATCTATCTCCTTCTCCTTCTTGTTCTTGTTCTCTTTCTTTCTGCCCTTCTCCTCCTCCTCCTTCTGTTCTTCATCTCATCCTCTTCCTTCTCTTTATCCCCTCCTCTTTCTCATTCTTCAGCCTGGATAGAAGAATCTTTATCTAAAGAGATATTTTAAGTGGAAGAGTAATGGGTACTTTGAGAATTATTAGAAATACATAGTTTATGAGAAGTATGAGCTTCCTCTTTATCTGGAGTACCCTGGCTCATGCAAATCCAGAATATGGAGAGGTAGCCCTTTATGGAGAGAGAATAAAAAGGTATCCTTTATATGCTCCTCCTCCTTCTCTTTTCATCTTCCTTTACATCCTCATTTTCTTCCTTCTTCTCCTCTTCATTTTCTTCCTCCTCTGTCTTCTTCTTCTTTACCATCACATCATCATCCGCATCTTCCACCACCAACTCTTTTTATTCTTTTCATCTACCACTATCATATCCTCCTCCTCTTCTTCTACTACAACATCCTCTTCATAATTCTCCACCGCCATCACCTCATCATCATCATCTTCCACCACATCACTCCATCCTCATCTTCTACTGCTACTATCATGTCATTCTTGTTATCTTTTACTACTACTCTTTCTTCCTCCTCTTTTTTCCCTTTTGTCCTCCTCGTTTTGTTCTCTTCTTCTTCTTCTTCTTCTTCTTCTTCTTCTTCTTCTTCTTCTTC